>NC_044015.1:37320749-37625915 GCF_900496995.4 Aquila chrysaetos chrysaetos | reverse complement strand
GGACCTGCTGTTGTTCCCCCTTCTTAGATGAGGCTACAGACGTACACATCATTTTTATTGGTGTATTTTATTGCCCCTACTTCTTTACAGCACACACCACTGGTCTCCCCAGCCTTCCCTTCCAATCCACTGTTTGCCATCGCCTCTCTGTTAGGTCTTCTCATTCCCCATCTTTTTCAGTCAAAACAGGGGCCCCTAATTAAGAGAATGCCTTATAAATCTCTCCACATCCAAATAAGATCCAGAGCCTGGCTGGGGAGACGGATCTGGAGACAGTGGGTAGGTCTGGCATTCCTCATGCTGCACACAGACTTTCTTCTTTGCATTGCTCTGCTTGGCACGTGAGCTTGGGTCAGAGCACGCTGCTGGTGCTGAGACCCAAGCTCACATGCCTACTGCTTATAGCAAGCAACTAGGAGAGGGATGGGCTGGAGACCACCTGCTTGGACCCCAAACCTTGGTTATGCAGAGCAAAGACCCAAAATGGGATGCTGACCCTGCAGTAGAGGCAGCCACCTCATCTAGGGCTTCCTTGCAGGACCCCATGGTGCACATTAGTAGGAGAGGTGGGTAGCAATCTCTCCCCTAACAAGCTGGGGGATTCGGTGCTTTCTGAGACATGGACAGCAGACCCTTGGGTCAGGAGGTGAGCTGCATTCAGAGGTTCTTCCTCCTCTGCCAGGGCACGTCCTACCCTCAAAACCCCCCCAACCAACCCAAAAGCCAGGACGGAGGTTCCTGCCATGAAGCCCTGCCTGGGTATGGCTTTGTGCCCAGTTTCACACTGTCTGGTGCAAGTTAGCTCCTGGCTCAGCACACCAATCCCATACCTAGCCCATCACCCAAGCCCCCACGGAAGCACCTAAGAGGCTTGCCCTGGTTTAGGGCTCCTGCATTGCTTTCTGCTCTTTCCATTGACACTGCGTGTGCACAGGGAGCACAGGTCTTAACCCAGGCAGGATCACTCCGCTGAGACAGAAGCCTGTGACTTACACATTGCATCGCCCAAATTATGTGTCTAAAGCAGAAGGCCTGAGTACAGCCCTCAAAACTCGCAGTAACACCAGGCACCTCACTGAAAACCTGCTCCTTGTGGAAGAGTGATGCCGGAGGCACTGTAATTCAAAAAGCACAAAGGATAATAGTGGCCTGAGACAGAAAAAACCCACGCCACTAAATCACCACGTTACTTTTGTCCATGCTTGCCCGCAGTCCTGACTTTTGATCAATACTGTGCCTGCCCAGGGACTTAAGCTCAGCCTCCAGTGGTGTCTCTGCATTACACTCGCACACAATAATTTCCTCGGTGTACACATCGCTGGAAACACAGCCGGTGCCAGAATTCCCCGATACCAAATCCCTCCTTGGGCCAGTGCCCAGTACTCTGAAAAGGCCGTCAACATCTGGAAGCAGTGATACTGCACATCTGCGAGACCCTCAGAATTACAGGATGGAGAGAGAACTACCTACAGGATTACTTATGTTGATAATTAAATCCCAAATAGCAGGACTCTAGATGTACTCACCTTCCCTAAGACCGTAATGCTTGAACTATCACATGACCCATATGCGATGCTGCTGCTGTAAACAACCCTTGGGGTAGCAATAGATGGGAATTTTGCTTGCACTTGTAACGGAAGTGCAGCTGGGGAGGCTAAGCAGGTAGGATAAATCTAAAGAAAACATCTCTAATTATCAAGGGACTGATTTTGAATCTCTTATTCATGCGGAGTAGTAATAAAACAGATCATTGCACTGGCTATCAACATGACTCAGGGTACTGGATCCAGGCTTTAACCACAACCAGGACCTCCAGGACCAAACTAGGGTCATATAAAGCTTCTCCAGGCTTCCCACAAACTTGGGAAACCTACTTACTCCCTCAGGTTTCGCAAGGCATTTCGACTACTACTTCGCAAGATACCTTCGTGCTTCTAACATACTGGTTTTCTGGATGCCTGGTATGGAGGAACACAGAAGAACAGCTTGTGGTTTTAGTCTGGTTGGAAACATTCCTTAGTCATCATTTTGGCATAATTTATACCACAACATACAAGATACCTAGCTCCAAACCATGTGACACTACGTCTTTAATGCATTTTCTTTAAGTCATTTAGGTTTTTACTACTAATGAAGTCCTGATTTCCTGGCAGTGGGGTCAGATTTAGGAGAATGAAAGAAAGGGCGAGAACGACTGTAAGCCCTCTCTGCTATTCCCCCATCAGCACTGGATCAGCATCACCCAGCCTGTGCCATGGCAGAGGGGCTCTGCTTGACACCCCACGTTGGGTGCAAAAATCTGGCCAGGCTGAAGCTGCAAATACACACGTCACTTCACGTGCATAAGCAACCCCGCTGAAACCAGTGAGGTTGATTGGGTGCCTGATGCTAACTGGTTGCTGCACCGAAGTTTCAGGGATTGGTGACAGGAGTTTTATCAAGTCAACCAGAAGTCAGAGGTGTCAGAGTCAAGGAGAATTTAAAAAAGGATCTACTTCAGCTGCTGTATTTGTGTACCAACACCTCCTGCTTGGCTCAAGGACTATGAAAATTCAAAGAGGCATTACTTAATTTATGTATATTTTTCCATTCTATTTATATTCCTTATGTAAAATTGATAGCCAAGATCAGGAATGTCGATCACCCCAGCTACCCCAGGAATTTGGGGAAACATTTCCCCACGGCGATTCTGAACAGAAAAGACATCTAGACCAACAAAACACTGTTGATGCAGGCTATAAAGTAGCAGAAGCCACCCGTACACATTACAAGAGCCATCCTGCTGGACATGATATACGCATTACAGACAGATAACAATTTGCACAAAGAACAACATTTGCAACCATAACATGAAATGCAAGGTAACGAGGCTTTCTGACACTTCTCTCTTTGATCTGAGACCTAGGCTCATTACAGTTATTTTCTAAGTCATCACAGATAAATACTGTTGTGCATTTTCAGTGACCCCAATCAAAAGCTTTTCCAAAATCAGAAGCTCACAGGACCATGATGCAGTAGCCTTCAGGAGTACATTTTGAAGAGGGTGGGGCAGATTTTTGCTAGTGAATAAACCCGTTATGTGGACACCCAGCATTGAAATGATGAGAGATCTGGGTTCAAAACGAGGTTCCTGTTTTGCTGTAAATCCTATTTATGGCTTAGGGTGCAGCTGATATGCCGTTAGCTTTTATTTCATTGATAATTCTGTGATTGTAGTTGAAACCTTGCAACTTAATGAGCTGATGTTATTACTCATACTGTGTGGCCATCTGGAACCAGTTTGGTCAGAGAGCCCAAAGCACCAAAAGCCACCTGTAATGCATTAAGCCTCAGCCCAGTACCAGCTCCGTGGATTTGAAAAGCCAGGCCTGCATAAATACTAACCTGTGAGAATGTAATTGGAGAAGTGATATTTAAGAACTTATAGTTTGCCAGAAATGCTCATTCTCAGGGGAATGTATGCAGAGGCTTAAAGTTTAAAGCCAAGCGGTTTTTAGTTTCAACATTGTGAATCAAGAAAAATCATTGCATATGGATGTCATTGGACTGTCCAAACCGCTAGGTCTATCCAAACAGGCCAAGCTATGCCAGGGCTTTTCAAAACCAAGGCTCCCTCCTAGCACCTGAGCCTCACATTGCACATGTTGCTTATTACTGAGGTACCATCTCAAGACATCGCTCCAAAGGGACTGAAGAAATTAGGGGTAAATGCTTCATAATACTTTACAGTCACAAAGAACATGCGACTGCCACAATCACCAAAAAAACCCCAAAAAATCACTACAGAGCTGTCATGTATACAACAGATAACACCCAACAATTTGGAAAGGCACAAACCAGGATCTAAATATCCCAACAAAACATTCTGCTGAATATTGTGATCAGATATGAGCTGCCTCTGGGCCAAAAAAAAAAAAAAAAAAAAAAAGAAAAGAAAAAAGAGGTGGAGCAACTGCATTACCTGGAAGTCCCTGCTGTGTCCTGAGCAGATGAATCCTTGCTGGCCTTCTCCTGGGAGAGTGCATGAGCTGGAGTTGCTGGTGGCTCTGGCACTAGTACACCAAAAGGGGAGGCTGTGTTGGCAGAGACATAAATTAGCATGGTTCCTCTCTGCTCATTAGCACCTTGCTGATTTACACCAGCTGGGGGTGTGAGTCACTACTCAGATTTCAGAGATTTGGGTAAAATACAATTCAAGTAAAATAGATTTTTTTCTTTTGATTTTTTCAAAATCTTTTTGGCATTTCAATGGTAAAAAATATATTGGGAATGGCTTACATGTTACCTAAAGCCCCCGGTTCAGCTAAAGAAACACAAAGCTCTGATGCTTCAAGGTAGGAGTGCAAATAGAGATGGCTCAGCCCTTGCAAGGGTTTTCATTTCTTTTCTTCCCCTCTTTGTCCTGCGGAAGGAGACTTTACAGAGCAAATATAAATGGTTGTCTTTCCTCTCACACACATTTTCTTCTACCAAACTAACGCTGGGCAGAGAACTCAACCAAATCTCCATATTGTTCCTCTTCATTCAACTACAGATATTTCCTAGTGTAACCATCCCCAATTACAAGCCTTCAGAAATGCTTCCCTGAAAGCAGGACGTGATAACTGTGTCTCTTAATACCAAGAGAATGAGCCCTCTTCTACTTGAACTGCCTCGTCCCCAAGATTGGGCTCTTTCTTTGCACCGTGTCAGAGCGGTGACATGAAATTCAGGGAAAGAGGTTTTGCAAAGAGTAATTCAGAGCACGGCTGGTCTGCTTCAGCGCTGGTTTGGTTTAGCAATCAGGAGTGCACTTTGTCAAGGAGGGCAGCAGTTTATCATACTTGCAGCAAGCGGCCAGTTCTTACCAGGGAGCAATTAGGACAACAGAAACACAACGGGATAAGGAAAGCAGCCTGACTGCGTAGTCCATTTTCCAGCAATGTGACGGCATCTGCAAAGGATAAAACGAGGTTTTGTTCTCAGCGAGAAGCAAGTGTCAGCGAAGACCTCGCAGTGGACTCATGCAAAATAGTTCTCTGAGCACTGCAGACTGCAGCAGTATGAATGCTGGAGCACGTGGAAGCAGGAAACCAAAGCCATAAAGAAGCATATTCTGTGCTCAGCAATAGTTATGACATGGTCCAGAGGGCCAGCTAGAATGGAGAATTTTCCTTTAAGTGAATAATTTTTAAAAAAAAAAAAAAAAAACTGTAAGAATTGTTGAATTGGGGAAATAAAAAGTACCACTTGCTTTTCCCAGGCTGTACTTGTAAAATGCATGGACACCTCTTCAGAAACACTCTGTAGATGAGTGGGCAATGGCTTCATTGGAAGAAGAGAGAAGACTAAATGCTCTTAGTTTTGATGGCCTCCCTCATACCCACGCGATGGAGTCATTTCCCATTGAGCTCCAAGACCTCCCCAGACCACAGTTAGACTTGGAGGCTGGTAAAATGTACGGAGTCCAAACTTTCTCCTCAGGGAATTCTGCTTCAACAAGAGGCCACTTTTTCAAAAGTGCTTAGTCCCACTGACCTCCACCTGAAGCTTTTTGAAAACAGGAGTAGAGCTCCAAAGTTACCCAGAACATCTCATTTATGAAGTCTCCTCTATCTGAGGTATTTGGAAATCGTTTCTAACATGGAACTGAAATGGTTGACTTTTTCTGCACAAGCAGTTACCATTTCTTTGTGATCTCCCAGTTACACGGTGACTAATGCAGCCCAATTCTGAACGGGGTGGGAGTAGAGCACGACGTGGCAGAAGACACGTGTGTTGCAACAGACAGTGCCCATGGAGAAGCCTCTTCTCTCTCTGGTAAATACAGGCCCGTTTGAAGACACAACTGGATGCATAAGCATTTTGTCTTGGAGGAGAGCCTTAAATGATTCACAAGGTCCATGTAAGCATATAAACATGGTATTCGTGTGAAAATCACATTTTGTTCAGCATCACGTGCATTTTACCCACTCAAGATATATTGCAAGAGCTCAGCATGGCCAGCATCATCCCAGGCTGAACTATCACATCCATCTGTCTTGCCTGGAATTAGTGTGTTTTATTTTTTTTTTTTTTTTAATGCATTTTGGTGACAGGAATGAATCCATTTTAGATGGAGGCTGGAAGTACCTTTTTTTTCCCTGCGTAATCCTGAAGTGCTTTGAAATTCACACACAGTCATAAAAAAAAAGGGCCAAGGAGAATTTTTTCTGATCTGGTTTTGATATAAGTGATGCAATGCAATATAAAAGAGCGTCTACAGAAAGCCCGTGATAACAGCGAAAACGTGAAGAGGTTTGATTTTAAACCCCAAAGCGTGGTGGATATATTAACCAGGAGTTGGGGAGAGGTCATGCATTCCTCACACATAGACAATTTCCAATCCCATCCCTGCCTGGAAAACGCCCTGATCTTTTCCTCCCCCCATCGCCATGGCCAGGTAGGAGCTGCAGCAGAGGCAGCACATGCCGGGGCCATGCCCATGGAGAAGAAGGTTGTCCCATGACCATGTTGACCTGAGACCCACTGCAGAACACAGGGAACAAAAACAAATCCCAAAAGAAGGGCTGAATTTCCATGAGGACATGCGAAAGACGGATCTAGCAGCTGCTTGCTTTTCATTTATTTTCTTTGTTCTGTGTCAGAATATATTACCGTACAAATCTTCCTGGCTCGCAGACATAAAGCCTTTTTTGTGGGACAGTAGATACTTATTTCTGCATGACCCTTCGGACTACTTCTTTTATTTTCAAAATTTCATCTGATTTCTCAATATTGGGGGGTGGGGGGAGGTGTTGAATAATTCAGAGCATAAAACTGTCTAAGGAATTTTTCTTTGTAATAGTTCCTCATGGGTTGACTTCCTGCGAGCATACTTGAGTGAGAGTTCCATCAAAAATGCTAATGTCTCTTAAGTTGTGTGAAGATTAGGATGGGAGGATAAAAACCCACATAAATTTTGAAGGTTTCACAAAAGCATTTAAAAAAGTTATTGAAAATTCCCCAGTATTTTCTGGGAATTACTTTTTTTATAAAAAGTCAACGTTGTACCTTTTCCCTGAAATGTATTTGTGGCTTGGACTGTGATAGAAATCTCTCTCGCCAAAATTTTATTAGTCTGAGCATTTACAACTCCATTTACATGGAGGCAACAGGAAGAAATACCATATCATCCCCTATAATTGCTGCATGCTGTTGGAAACCTTGGGCTTCCACCCTACCTTTCAACCTCCAGATAAATCCTACTTCTTCCCTACTTCTTATTTCAAGTCACTTTCTTCCTCTGAAGCTTTTCATTTTTTCTCAACACCTTATCTGACATGGGCATCCCACCCATGCCTATATGCTGTTTCCCCGACCATGGCAGCATCCTCCCAACCTCCTCTATTGCTATTCCACTCGTGCTTCTTTGATATATAAGATGTTTGAGGCTGGGATGGAAAGACTTTTATTCCAAACTTCTTTCACACTTAATCAGCCTCAGGAAAAAAAAAAAAAAAAAAGAAAAAAAAAAGAAAAATAACAATTAAAAAAAAAAAACAAACCACAAACCAGGATTCTTGGGAAGGTCATTTTGGAAAACATCAGTCACAACACCTTGAAAGCCTCCCTCTCGCTGATAAATCTGACAGTGAACAGTACCACCAGGTTGCTGCTGGTGACAGCTCCTGTTCCACGTGGAGCCCTGCAGTGACAGCAGGGACAGAGCTCGTTTCGGTGGTCTCAGCAGGTACCTGGCTTCCTTCAGGACAGGGATGCCCAAGCACAACCTACAGCAGACGGGTTCCCATTGCAGCCAGAAGCCACCCTTAGAATAGGATCCAAGCAAAGGTGCTGTTTGCTTTGCCACGCTATCGCATATAAAACGCTTGGATTTGCTCTAGGAATAACAAAAATGCCTTGCCACTTTGTTTGCATTTTATTCATTCACAGCTAGGATTTCCAAGAGCTCAGAAGTGTGGGCACACAGACGCTGCTCTGCAGTCAGCCCAGCATTTGGCTGTCAGAATAAAATTCAACTTACACTCAATGCCTACAAGGAAAGAAAAATAAGGAAACCCGTCTAGATTAACTGGCTCATTCAGTGTCCCACAAGTTTTCATTCACAGCTTTTGCTGCCAGCGTTGCACCGTTACAAATTGAATGGTTCAAAGCTTTGTTTCTCCAGAGGCTTTTTCCATCGTATGAAATACACATTATTGCAATGCATCCCCGTGGCACCATGCCAAACAAGATGAGCCATCTGCACACACCAGAGCAAGAAACTCAGTTGTGCTTAACCAAAAAAAAGGGGAAAAAAAGGTCATTTATGGACCACACAGTGTTAAGTAGAGGTACAAGGGCTATATCTGTCCTGGACGCCTGCTCAGGGTCACCTCCAAACCTCAGCAGCATCTGGGCCATCTGCCTTAGCTCGAATCTGTCCTACCCGCTGCTGTGAGTTCCCCCAGCTGTTCCAAAAGCCAAAACAACCCCCGACTCCACACAGGAGTGCCTCTTCCAGTGGCAAAACCAAATTTCTGGGCTCGGGTCTCTACAGAGAGACCAAACCTAGCTCAGCTTTTCCCAGCAGCTGCCTGCTCCTGTTACACAATTGGCACCTTGCTCCCTTCCTTCGTGTAGTGCATTAAAACCTAGAAAACAAAACCACCACGATTTTATAAACAATGTGGAGGAAAAAAAACCCAATCCAAAGCAGAGAGCTTACATGATTCATCCCTGCAATCATTTTTGCAACACATTACATCTTTAGACCCTAAATCGCCCTACATGCATGTCCCCACATATATTGAAATCCACCTGTGCAGACCAGCACTGGGGAGAAACCCCTTATTCAGGACAGATTGGGGGTGAACAGGGCAGGGATTTCCACCCTCGTTCACTGGCCATGTAAATTACTTGATTACTGATACAAAGCAATAGGAAATCCCATCCCCGCTGTAACAAAACCCAAGCACCGTGTTGCGGACCTGTGAGCATTTATCCTGTTTCTGCTCTGGACTTACTGCTGCTATGCACTGTTGTTCATCTACCAGCAACCTCTACTCCCACTTGAAAAAAACAGCATAACATTTAAAAAAAATAGCATTCCACAGACACAAACACATGTTTCTCTGTAAATATTTAGAGAACATGTGAATCCTCAAGAGAACGGGGCAAAGTGGTGAGAGCATCAGCAATCGCTCTCATCGCTTTCGAAACCCCAAACACTGACAGTTACGCTCTTTCTCCATCTCTCTCTTGTAAGGAGTGTTTCTTCTTGCAGTAGCCCCTGTGCATCCCGCCGCCGTGGCACAGGGATGCTTGACGCTCCGTGTTTGACACGTTGCACTCCACTTGTCACTTTATGGGACTTTTAAAACAGCAGGTGTGCAAGATGCAACCCCGGGGCAGTCGGTGGGGATGAGAGGCTCCATCCAGTCAAACGAAACAAAACCAAACAAAAACGCTCCCTTTCATCGCTTGCAGCTGGGCATGAAAAGGCCGGAGCGCTGGAGCCCTCCCTAACCTCGGGGCTGCCAGGGTCTTCTGCGGGCAGCGGATGGGAGGGGAGCGGGCGTCCGGCGCAGCCCGCCTCTGTCTCCATGGAAGTGCTTATCAAGTGGAAGGAAGTTATAATAAAATTTACTGCAGTTCCACAAAGTACCACTGTTTGTGTGTTATTAATCACTTACACGGGTCCCCGTCAGAGGAAATGGCAGCCCCGACAGTGATTTATACGCTATTTAGATAACCTGAGGAGAGCGCGTTACGAGCTCCGCGACCAGGCTGTCGTCCGCCGAGGGGTGCCCCCTCCTCCAAACGCCCGGGGGTCCCCCCGGACGCTCCCTTTCACCTTCAAAGCCACCGCGCGCCTTATCAGGGCCACCGCCAAAGCAGGCGCTTTTTCCAAGCGCGGCTGAACGCAGCAGCTTTTCCCATCGCTGTGAGATCAAACAGTCCCTCCTGCCTGCAAACAAAAAACCTGGCTGGAAAACAAAGCGGCGGTCCCCCTGCCTCGCGTCCTGAGGGACATCAAGTGCAGGCGGACGGCGATGCTGCTGCTCCCACCTGGTGCTGAGCCCTTGCAGGGCAGTGCCCAGCACAGGTCCCATCCCCTGGCCACTCCAGCATGGGAAAATCCCATCAGGATGTTCATTTTGCAGTGGTAAAATGGTTAATGAAAGGATGTCAGTGTCCCTTCAGAAAAAGAGAGACATTTGCATAACTTAACATTTTGAAAAAAAACCTTTTATTTTAAAATACGGCTTCAGCGAGCCTGGGGTGCAATATGCCCGGGCAGCAGAAGGCGTTTGCGCTGCAAGTGTTTCTGCAGCACTGCCCTGGGCTCCAAAAGCTCAAAAAAAGCTGCAAAATTTCTGGTTTGGGGTTTTTTTTTTCCCCTCGCTTTCTCATTTTGGTAACTTCAGACCAGCAGGAAGGCCCAATTTGACTCACTCACTCTGAACCGAAACATTCTTCTGCACAGAAAAGCCCTCAAATCTCTCCTTCCATCCTGATTTTTTTTTTTCCCCTGTGATGTGGAAGTTTATGTATCCTTGAAAAATCCACATCCCTGTTTCTGAGAGAGCCTAGAGGAAGCGGTTCGGGGGGATAGGGCAGCAGCACGGCTCGTCTCAGTTTCGGTAGAAGGGTTGTTTTCCTTGCCCCTAATCTCTTCTGCATATCACATTTCCTCTCTGTTTCATAAATGAACAAATTTACTGTAATCATTAGAGTTTTACTCCAAAATTAAAGGCAGCCTAATACAAAACTATGCACATATTAACTTTGACTTTGCTTTTGTTAAGTCAGATATTTCTTAATCAAAACCATATTTTTTACAAAGCCTGGTGATTTTAGGCACCTTTAAAAAAAGAGAGAGAGAAAAAAAGGAGTTAACCTTCCATTAAATATTAACCTTTCTTCATCATAAACAACTCAGCTCTAGATCAATGGTGTTGACATTTGCTTTCGCAAATGCAAGTGTTTGTTTCTGTCTTTTTGTAAACAGAGGTAATGTCTTCATGGCCTTTTCATTTTATTTGACATTGAGAAACACACAGTCTAAAGACACAACCCAGAAAGCTCTGGCCGCAGAGCTGGCTCTTTCGGAGAGGTTCAGAGTCCCACGCTAAGAGTGGCTCTGAGGTTCAAGCAGAGCTCCATGGATTAGAGTGCTTGAAATCCAGAAACTTTCTCAGAAGTTCATTTGGAACCCCAAATCTGACATTTTGGCCTCTGCATCATTCCAGCTAGTGATGCAGAAATGCTGCCATGTGCTGCAGGTTTCAGGCAAGCCCCGTGCAAGTTGAGGTCTCAGGAGCATATATTCAGTGGGGCAGATGCCCTCGCTTCTGCCTGGGTGATATAAACCATGATTGCCAAGAAGCAACAGAGGCTGGAGACAAGTATTGGAGAGGAAAAGGCCATCCTGACCTGCAAGTGTGCTGCACCCGGCAAGGGACGGCTCGCTGTGTGCAGTGCAGGTCTCCCTCCTTCCCCTGTTCCACCTACCAGTCCTATGTGGATGGCTTGGATACCATCGGAGACTTTAAACAATATTAGATGCCTGTGTTCATCTGAAACGATCCCTTATTTTCCCTGAATTTGCAACTTACATTAGCCTTCCCATTTATTAGGTCCTGTTGAAAACCTCAGTCGCTTCTGCATCTGTCGGAGCCTCAATGCCATTCTAAAACATGACTCCGTGCAGAGGCAAGCGCAGATCCCCTCAGACCCAGCTGGCAGGACTTGTATTTCAGCTTGGCAACACGTCAGAAAGCCCTTCCCCAAAGTGGTGGCCTCCGTGGCATCGGTGCTATTTCACTCTCCTACTCTGGAAGCATTGAGATCCCCAAACAGAACAACCCCCCGCCTCGTGTTCCATATCGCACGAACTGAACGCACACATTTCTTCTTAGCCCTGCACGGTACAAGTGCTGTATTTGCTGGAGCTTCTTTTGCTCTAGTCAGGTCCCAGGAAAGGGAAGACAAACACTGCAAGGTGAAATGTGTCCTCACACGGGTCAGGTCCAGGAGCAATAGGGTCAACGTGGAAATATGGGAAGATGCCGGCACTAAATGAAAGGTGCCCTTCCCATTCCCCCCCAAATCTATTCCAAAAGCTTTTGGCTGGGTGCATTTCATCACTCTCGAATTTAGGGTTTGCACCTGAGGCTGTCGATACCAATCCCACTTTTTCCCCACCATCCCATGCTGGAGCTCTGAGCTGCTGTCTGAAGCAAGCTTTAAAACTGCCAGAGAAAGGATTTAACAGCCCAGGAAAACTTAGCCAGCCATGGCATCCCTGTCTCTGCTTCAACCACAAGCTCCCACACTGGCCACAGGGCTAAAAATAAATCAGTGCTATTTAAATCAGAAAGCAAGATGTACTTTTTCTCTCGTCCTGCAGGTTTGAGTAGTCGCAGCTAAAATAACCGATTTGTTTTGTTGTTTTTCTCAGCCTATTTTAATCCTCATATGGATAAGTTATGAAATTGTGGTAGCACATTTATTGACTCAAAGTATTCATTCAGAAGCTGCAGACCACTGAAACCCACAATTTTACTCGTGAAGCAATCCCTCTCCGAACAGAAGCACCAGTTTCATGCTCATAAATAACAACAGTAGAGAAAGACAGGAAGTCTAAATAAGATGGAGAGAGAGGGTTCAATAACAAACACAGCTCGCTTTTCAAAACAGCCTTACAAAAATGCTGTTTGTACCACAGGTCTCAGCTGGACAATACGAGTAATGTCAGGAATCTCATTTCTAAAGGCCAGTCTTTGGGGAAAACGCAGATTTTAAGAAATACCTGATGATACGATCCTGAAAACAGTTATATAAATCACAGCTGACGCAGCCCAGAAAACAGCTACTTTGGAGCTCCGGCAACTATGGCAAGAGATGTGCTCTTATCTGTTACTTCTGATCTGTGTCTCTTACAGGACAGTTTATTCCAAGACCTGAGTGCTTTTTAAGTATCTTAAACAACTCTTCAAACCAACATGCCGGAGGAAGGCATTTGTGCCTGAGCTTTTATGTCAGCAGGCTCATTTGGCTGGCGCACCATAAATGACAGAAAAACAACATTTTTGTGGTAGTAACTCTAACTTATTTACATCAATGTGAAAAATGTTTACTTCTCCTTCCTGAGAATGTGGCAAGCAGATCTGACCCGCTCATGGTGACGTAGGACATCAGTGGTGGTATGAGCAATTTGTGACTTGCCAATGTCCTCGGTGGCGGCAGTTTGATCCCACTCTGAATCAGCATTTCTAAAAAGCCTTATGGACTTGCAAGGCCTTTCTGAAGCGGGGGAAGCCGGGAGGTTTGACCCCAACCTGCACCCCCCTAAAGGAACTAGAAGGTCTCATCTGCTAAGCTGACATGACCCAGTAATGATTTCTCACCAGGCTTTCCTTTATATTTTTATCTCCCCACTTCATTTTCCTCCTCAGCACACAAAATAGCTGCTTTTCCTCACTGACTCATCACCATGCTCCCGTGGGGCGGCAGCAAGCACTGTCCCACCTTCACCAGCATCGCTGACAACCCGCAGAGGACAGAAACCGCAGGAACTCAGCCCAGTTTCCCCCATGGCATTTCCTAATTGGCAGCACCAAGCGGCAGAGATGTGCCTTCACGTGAACCACCCCCCGGCCGTGGGATCAGCCGCGTCCCTAGATTCACCGCATCAGCAAGGTATCAAAGGAGACATCCAAAGTGAATCTCCAGACCTGCTGGATGTAAACCTCTGTTCGTTATGTGCCTGTGACGCAGAGCAGAGACATGACACGGGAGCTTCCTGAGGATGGATGGGCTTATTAACACACTGGCTGTCTCTGGGGAGCTGGTTGGAAGGAGCTGGCTTAAAGGATGGAGGCTTGATGGACAGGCGGGGAGTCTGTGCGCTTCTTTGACACGCTGCAGTAGCGATTTTTTGGTGAAAAACGATGACAGCTTTGGAAGCGGAAGGATCAGCCCAGGGAAGGGAGAGAGAAGATCTAAAGTAAATTGGCACGGTGTCCGCACTGGCACGCCAGCGCTGCCAGGCACCCCGAGGGGAGACGACCCTTGGAGCCCCATCTCCTTCCTGGAGGAGGGGATGTGCTGGCCACGAAGCCGAGGCTTCCGCAGGCTACTGGTCTTCCCACTTTCCCCAAACAGGAAAGATGAAATGGCACCAAGAGAGACAACGACTGAACGAGGCTGGGTGTTGGGGGGCATCCCCCTCACGGGTGGGCTGTGCGGGAGCAGCATCACACCACAGCTCAGCCACCTTCCCCTCTTCAGATCCTGTCCCACACCGTCTGTAACCCTGTAACAGGGCAGGGACCAGAGGCTGCTGATGCCAGCAGACAGATTCCCATTCCCAACGGATCGGGGCTTCACAGGAAAACCCAGCATGTTCTCCAGACACGTCTTGTGTCTACCGAATGCCACAGACCTGTTCCCTTGCTCCGTCATTAGCTCTGCGTGGACAGCCCTCACATCCACCTTGGTGGTACCCAAATTCATCCCCCCTCCTTGAAGCCCCCCAGCTGCAGGACATCAGGGTGTCTCAGCCGGTGCTGCCCCATATCCGCAGTCAGAGTTTGGCCCTGCTACCCCCAGTGTCAGTGGCTAAATTCCCCTTATTCGAGTGTTGCCCTAAGTGATTAACCAGACAAACACCACCCTACAGCGGACCAGCTGGACGGGTGACTTGAAAGCAGTTTTGCTCATGACACGCTTGGACTGTGCCTGGTGAGAGCGAAGGGTGAAGCTAAAAACATCATTCACCAGAGAGCACATTTTTGCATTTCAAAGAAAAAACAATTTTACTTGCTAATAAATGATTTGTTTATTTACCCTTTCCTCCCAGAGAATGGTTTCATGGCTGCAAGTCCAGATAACTTATGCTTCTATTTAACCCGCGTGTGACTTCGAGGTCATCCATTCAGGGAAGCGTAGTATTTCTTACGATGGTATGGGACAAAAATAGGCTGGACTCTTGCCAGATGGGAGGTTTGCATCTCCCCACACAGAAGACACCCAAGTGGCAGTCTGGCTGGTGGCCATGTGGAGTGGAGAGGTCAGGGGCTATCCATCAGGTTGGGTCCCTTCTGGGTGAGCAGAGCCGAGTAAATAAGTAGTTAAGTCGCCCGCTCCATCCCTGGAATTGGAAAAGCTATTGGGAGTGGTGTTTTTTTGCCGTGCAGTACAGCACAAACTGTCAGCCAGTTTGTTTTGCTTGCTAATGTAGCCCAACAAGTGACTGGTGGGTAAATTTAATCGGTTTGAGAACACGCAGTTCCTGGATAGGTTTTGAGATATGCCCAAGAGTGAACCCATTTCCCTGGACTGCTACAAGGGTTGGGGTTTTGGTTTGTTTGCTTCCCCTTTGCTTTGTTTTTAACACAGAGCAGACCTCATTTATTGTAACAGGAAAACCGAGAGCTCTATTAAAGTCGTGATTATGCTGTTGCCAAGTATTCGGGATGCTAGAGTTGGGAGGTTTTTTCAGTAAGAAAAACCTCCTTCCTCTCCTTCACAGGTAAACCTATTAAACGCTTTTCAAAGGTAAGTTTTCCCTCCTGTTCCCCTTGTGTCAGAAACATTTGTTTCGTATGTTGGTAATTTTCAGATGAAAACAATCATATCTCAGTGATTCAGAACGGAAGCACCCATATTCAGGTTTTCAATAGAAAACAAAATTTTCCGACGAGACATTTCAGTTTTCTCAGGAGCTCCAACCATTGCCCAAAGAGAAGACTGCAGTGCTACATGCCGTCTAATTAATCCTCCTTGCACCTTCGGTGTACAGAGGGTATTAACCTCAATTTGCAGATCAGAAAAATGAGACAGGAGGGAGATGAGTGACAGCTGTAATGAACACATTGCTTCACTCAGCCAAGGATTACAACTCGTGAACCCCTGGTTCCCAATTCCCTAATTAGTAAACTACGTAGCTCCTCCAATGGACCAGCAATGAATATTTTTTGAATAAAGCAAAATATTTTCCTTCAGATGTTTGGGTTTCTGCTAAATATCTTGCTACTGAAGGTGATTACAAGCCCTGCTTCTGACACTGTCACCTCTCCTGGTTTTCTTAATGACAAATTCATCTTCAGGGAGGAAATATCTGCTGTCACACCACGTCATAGGAGGAAGCATTACAGAAATGTAACTATTCAGCAATCTTCAGGGGATCTGGCTGTGCCGGGGGCTGTTCTTCACATGCTGATTACGGCTCCCATGCTGTTTTATTTGCTGAGTGTTTAGGTCTTGGTGCCAATGGAAACCCAGTTTCATCAACAGTTTTTTCTGGCATGAGAACATAAATTTGATTAAAAATTAATTCAAATCACCTCAGTAAAGTTCTAGAGCTTTGTATAACTCCAACAAGTGAAAACCAACACTTCTCTGTAGATGGCATAGTTTTCTGCATACATTGTATGCAAACAGCCTGCCTTGGTGTGGGCAACAAACCCTCCTAGGAGAAATCCCGGTGACTCCAAGGCATTGCCCCGTGACAGTTGATTTCACTATTGCATCTCTTCTAATCGTCTAGAAGAACACATCACAGTGCCACGGAGAAGCCTGCGTATTTATGGCCACATCCTACCTACCCATACCCCTTAAATATTTCCTATGCATGCATTTTTAATCTCAAACTTTCGTAAGCATTTTGGGTTTAACAGAGCAGTTTGCACATTTTCCAGAAGAAAGTTGTTTGGGTTTTTTTTTTTCCCCCACTGGAAAAAACCATAATATTCCATAAAAATCTAGAAGCTTCACAGATTTTGTATTAAAAGCAATCTTCTCTACAAGAAGTATTCTGATTTTCCTGAAGTGGAAGGGTTGACATTAGTCTGACTGGCACATTTCAACTTCCTCTTTCGTTTGGAATACAATTATATAATTTTAGAGAAGTGAAAAACACTTTCATTAGTGAAAAAAATCAGTTTATTTTTGTTTTTGAGATTTTCTTCCCCTTTGGAAAATGTTTTCTTTCCTGTAATTTCAGAACGTGTTTTCTCTAATTTCAGATTTTTCCATAAATAACAAATCCGATTCCTGCCCTGCTCTATTGCATCCTTTATGCAGGGTCCTCCCAGGAATGGCATGCCTCAAGGATTAAAGAGATGTAATGTTTGTAGAGAGATAAAGATTAAGTTCACTTAGTTCTTAGACCTCATGCCGGCTCTGAGCACAAGACTGAATTTCACTTTGTATGAGTTATCACAACTGAAACTGCTCTTCGGTGGAAACCACTATGCAACCATCCATTTGCAGTTGTAAAAGTCAATATATTTAAGCCTGCAGTGCATAACAATGACCCCTATGGATCCTCCAACGTTTTTCTTGGATCTGTATAAGCCTGTTTTTAATATATTACTCATCTAAATTGTTCCTGGGACTTGATTATTTGCTGGAGTTAAAATATCCAATCTTAAAAGATTTTTAAACATGTGCACGCTGAATTCCCCACTGCAATAAGCTTCATTTAGCTCAACTAAAACTGCCATGCCATAAAAAAATGCTTTAAAAAAATCTCAAACTAACTGCTCTCCTGGTTGGTGGAAGCTCCCCAGGCAGGATTCCTTAGTGATGATAATCTCTGGTTTTGGCTGGCTCTGTTTGGTCCCTGGAAGAATAAAATCCAGTTTTCACTGAGCTGCATATTGAGGTGAAAACCGAGGGCACAGCCATCCCCTCTCCCCTGCAGCGTCCTTCCCCATAGTACATGGATACTGGATGTTCCCCAAGGAAAAAAATGTGGCAAGCCAAGCGATCTACAAAACAATATTGATTTATGCTCTGTCTCTGAAAAGCGTATGAAATCACCCTCGTTTGCATGCGCAAGTGCTCGCTGCATTCCTTCCAGTCACCGGGGCCATGGAGAGCCCTCCTCGGTATTCAAAGGGAAATCGCTGTACATCCAGCTCAGCGCAGGCTCCGTCCCTTTGTAACCATCAACTGCTGGGGCAAAGCCTGCTGAATTCAAAAGCCGATCAAAGACTGTTCAGCCTTTGCCTGGTTTGCTTTCTAAGCCCCAGCTCCTTTTCATGATGCTGGTGTAAATTAGGGGCCGGTCTATTGAAGGAGATGAAGTTATTGGAGAAAAGAACTGGGCAAAAAAAAACCCCAACAAAAAACACTGCACAGAGTTCAGCAGGCGACTTTTCCTTCTCCGTTTCTTCTGCAGAGAAGAACTGGGTCATCTCCAAAATAACTGCACAGAGCCCAGCATTTTCCCTCTCCTCTCCTTTTCTATATGCAAGGGCAATTGGGCAATCATGCGAACAACTGCATAAAGTTCAGCAAAAGGTGTGGGGGGGGTTCCTCCTCCTCTGAATAATCTTCCCTTTTGCTCTACAGCAATGAACACTAACAGGGTGATTCTGGTGTGCTTTCAGAGGGTTAGGATGGTGTTCAGAGGAAGTGCCAAACAGTTATTTCTAAAACTTGAAGTTTTGCAAATTGTTCGCCTTTGTGACTCTGAAGTCTGGGCGTAAACACCCTAATTTATGTATCTTTGATTGATTTTTGTGGAAATTCAGAATGTCTTTATCTCAGCCATACAGTCAGATTTCTGTGGTTTTGGCCACAGGGCCTCCCTACAGTTTCAACAACTTGATATCCAGAATGAATAAATCTGATATGTGCATGCTTTTACAACCCCCTTGTCTTATTCCCCCAGGGAAAAATATCATCTGCCCTATTGTTGACTGCTTGGATTTACCCCCACAATATCCCTCCCATCAACATGTGATTAATCACCCTACTCCAGCAGGCACCTCTCAGGAACTCAAGACCTTTTACAAGCCTTAATTAAGCTTTGCAACATCCCTGTAAAATAGGTTGAAGCTGGGGTTAAATGATTTGCCTGAGGTGACAGGGTAAATCAGAAGCAGGGATAGAAATAAGAAGGAAAGCTGCTGCTTCTGAAGCTCAAGCATGGCTCCCAGGATCGATGCAAGATACCAAAGTCTTTATATGTCTTTTCGGAGATAGGGTGCTACAGCCACAAAAGCCGTGGCAGCCATGCAGTGAGGCTTCCCCAGCTCTCACCCACTGCACGAATTTGCCTCGATCACTTCAGCCTCGGCATCCCCTGCAAGCCCAGCCTCTCCCCTCGCCCATGGTCCATGTTCGCAGTTCCCTAACCTACGTGTACAAGCTTTAACTGGCAGCTGAGCCCTGCCCCAGAGCTGACTGTCTTTCATGAGCCACCTCTCCCCATTTTGACACCCAAATTGAAGTCAGACCCTTGACACTTGGCACATCATCAATTCTAGAGAACAAGTGGGGAATCAGAGCCAGGTGTGAGGATGCTGGGGTCCGAGCATCTCTCTCACCGCCTCTGCAATCAGAGGGGAAAATCACATCAAGGAGGGTGAATCCAGTGAAACCTTCTGGGAGGCAAAAGTAGCAAAGGGAGGAAAAAAATGCATAACATTTTTCATGGCCTGGGAGCTCCTGTCACCTTGCCAGGCGTCTTTTTGTGGGATCACTTATTTTCTAGACTCAGGAATTAGAGAGTCTCATGCAGGTGGTGGCGAGGGCTGTCCATGTTCTCACTTCTTCCTCTCCACTGAGTTATGAAACACAATGTGGGTTTCTGAGGTTGGTTTTCTTTTCTTCTTCCCAAGAAAAATCTTTGCTTTGTTTTTTCTTAATTTGCCCCAGATTTTCATGTCAGACTCCAGCACTAAACAAACAAACCAGCAACCTAAAATCAATGTTCTCTCAGCTGGTTTAGTGGTTTCCTCAATGACCCAGCAGCAAAAGCAGACTGGCAGGGGTAGGGAGATCTCGCCATGGTACCCACCAAAGCGGGCTCTGTTAGGAAGGATAAAGACCCACAGCTCTGGGAAAACGTCCCTTTTCCTTGGGGAACAAGGTTCCCCTATCCTTTCTCCACTGCTTGCGCAGCACCTTCAATGTATTCCTAAACATCATCCAAGGAGACATTATTCCTAGAAAGTTCCTCCTCCCCAGGGCTTTACACCTCTTCTCACCACCTTTACCCAGCTTGGCAAAATATTGAATAGATAAAACATAACCAATTCTATGAAGAAATGATGGTCTGAGACCTCGTGCATGCTCTGCCACTCAGGGGGTGGCTGTGCTGGATGGCAGCTCAGCCATGGGCAGTGACCTGTGGGAAGGAGTGAGAGCATCTGCCCCATACAGCATTACTGAAAGCTTTAATGAAACATGAGAATAAGCAAAGCCAGCAGATCCCCGCTTCTGTTTGGCATCTGTCTTGTCTATTTTCTTGCGGGTCAGCTCAGATCTTTGGCATATATCTAGGCTGAGGGACATCCTGACAAAGAGATTAATTATTCATACAGAAAATACTACCCACTGCTGTGACCCCCTGAGTACACAGGACCTTTCCAGCCTGGTGGCCTGGTCCACCATGTGTACCTGGTGACAGTCCCCGCAGCATGCCAGCTGATGGGGACAGAAGGCTGGTAGAGCCGGTGTCCCATGCAGCATCCCAAGGGATGCTCTCGCGTGTCTGTCTATGTGGGCTGCTCCCAGGAACAGCTTGTCTCCAGGTTTGCTCTGCTCACACCACAGTATAAACATCTGGGCAAGTGGCATACCGCAGCGCTCAGGCATCTTTGCCTTGAGAGGTCCCCTGGGAGCTGCATCAAAAATACTCCTCTTCCTTCTTGACTTCTGCTCCACAGTTGTATCAGCCACCCCGTCACACACATGCTGCGCACAATCAGCACACGAATTCCGGCGACTCAGACCATCGCTGTCCGACGCTTTCGGTCTGGAAGTAGTTAATACACAAGGTGCCAGGAAATGGTACTAAAAATATGCTGCATGGTTCCTCCGTAGAACATGCCATGGCTTACACATAGCTTTTTTAGTGTGGTTCTTCAGATCAGGGCTTAACAGAACATGTTTTCTTTTTTTCCTGCACCTATTTCAACATCCCAAACAGAGCCACAGGCAATGGGTGGGTTGCTCCCCCATCCTCTTGCAAGGCCAGAGTTCCCAGTTTCCTCAGTCCTTCTGGCAGGTTTTGCAACATTTGGCTATTTTGAAACCCTAAGATAAATTTCCAGGCCCATGTTTACAGCAAAAGGCTTGAAAACACGGATCCTAAACCCTGGAAGACAAATAGACACAACTCTAATTGCAATGTTATTCTAATCCCAACAATTTTAATTAAGTACTTGGGTTCTCAATGGGACTGTGCTTTTTTCCTGCCTTCCAGAAACACTTCTAGAAATACAAATATTCTCAACAGCTGGACATGAAAATGGGAAATCAAAAAGCACACAGAAAATGCTACTTAAAATGGAACCAAATTGCCGAAAGCTCAGCATTTTCCCTGCCACGCTCCCCTGTCTGGTTTGGCCGCTCCAAACTCGCCTCTCCATGCTGCAATAGGAGCTGGGCAGCATTCTATGGCTGAGACTTTGGGAACAGAGACTATTCCTCTTTCAAACACCCAAAGGTGCAGGTCAGAAAGTCCCTCCTGCATGGATCCGATTGCTGCCGTACAGCCCGAGGCTGCCAGGACACTCGCACCATCCATTTCCCTAAGTCAGCCGTGGTCCTGTTGCTGCTATCAACTGAGTAAAATAGCGCTTGTTCCACAAAAAGCAGCCAGGAAACAGTTAATCCCAATTAGTTCAAAACAGCAGATATCATTCTTTATATTTTGGCAGTTCTCATTTTGAAGGAAAAAATATGTTTGTGTTCTTGGAGTCAGTCTGAACAATAAAATCGGATGCCAATTTTCTGGTCTAAATTAGGTGAAAGACCAGACTTTTTATCATATGTGTGTGTCTGTGTGTGCTGTTCTGTTCCATGTTTATTTTACTCCTCTGTATATTTACCACCGAAATCACAGGCTGCCCAGAGCATGCCGCAGCGTGGCAGAGAAACACGACAGCCCGTTTCATTTACTAAGGTTGGAAATTGAACCTGGCACCAGGAAAACGCGAGACGCTATCGATTGCAAAAGGAGATATTGCCAAAAGATAAACATAATAAAGTCAGTCATTGTCAGCGTATCAAGTGAAAGCCTTTCCAGGGTGTATGAATAAGGGTTTTAAACTTTTGCACTTGTTGAAGTGTTTTCATGTCCGATTTCAGTGTGCGCTGAAAAACGTCCAAACCCTGGGCTTCAAAGAGGCTAAAATCAAAAGGATTAATGAGTGGTAAAACGCCATGGGGAAAAAAACAGAGGCTGGCACATCTACCATGGGACATTGTCCATTGTGAGCCCGTAGCCGAGGTGCAGGCACCATTGCCCCCCATCAAAGGGGAGGGAAAAGGAAAAGCAAGTAAAATAAGCACACTTTCAGCTCCGCTCCACACGCTGTTCCCATCTGCTGAGATCAGCTATAGGAGCCCAACCAGGGGAAAGCGATGCCGTGTTACCACCTCTCTGCCGGGCAGGTCTCGGACCCCGCGGACACCGGCCAGCGTGCAACGTGCCCAGTGACACGGAGCACAACCCAACCTGCGTAATCCACCCGGGAAGGCTGCGATACCCATGCTTTTCTTTCCATGCAAGTAAGGTTTCCATAATCTTGTTTTCATCATTCATTTTCTTCAGATGTCACTAATTTTCAGGACAGGCAAGAGGATGCCAGACTCGCAGTCAGCACAGACGCCGGCACGCAACGGAGAAACTATTCCTGCGGTGGAGCAGAAGATACAATGCAACCCAGCCAAAATACGCCTGATTAATCAGCCAAATCAGCCGGCGGCAGCTCTGCTCGCAGCACAACACTCCCCATCCAAAATCCCTCCAAGCCCTGTCCTCTGGTCATCAGTGGAGGTGCACAGTTATGGGGAGAGCTTGCTGACATCTGTTTTCTGCTCACTTAACCAGCAGAGCGCCTTGGACATTATATCTCCGACACCCCGTTTACCTCCTTCAAATTGTTTTCACAACACTAGAGGGAGACAGGATTCAAATAAGGTTTTGCAATCAGAAACCAGTATTTATCAAAGACAGAAAACATTCGGAAATGCTCGCAGAGCCCAACGCACCCAGGAGAAAGTAGGTGCCACCTCTGAGCACGGCCAGCTGCAGCTCGAGCAGACCCTTTGCAAAAGGGGATTCGAGAGTATTTGGGGTATTTCACTCAAGAAATGCACATAAAACAGATAAAATTTGAGCACAGGCTTAAATTTAAGCACATACTTAAGAGCTTTCTGGCACAAGGGCTCAACCGAGGATTAAGAGCCACACACCATATTACTTTTAATTGAGCTACTGTCTTCCCATATGTTTTTCCCTGGGGAGATCAGTGGCTGGCTTATGAGTTCAAGTAACAACATCAGTTAAAAGAGTATTCGAACAATTGCGGTTGGCAGTTCTCTGAATAATATGAATGTTATAGAGTGTCGGAAAATGTCGTATCATCAATTTTCTGGTTTCCTGCACTCATTGCTTTTGATCTCCACTAAAAGATTTATTGAATGGGTTTCATTTTTACATTAACCTACTCCAAATTACACCGATTGAGAGCTGGGATTTTTTTTAAATTTTTTTATTTTAAACATACAAAGAGAGGTTTTTAAAGCTGAGGCTTTTGATTCCTTCCAGTTTTTATTGTTTGAAGCAAAGGGCTGTTTTGGCAGGTTTATGAGATGGCGTCTGTTTTGCTGACAGACATGCCTGATAGATTGCTTGTTCGTGTTTTATTTTTGGAGCCATTGCAGAGTTATCTGCATTTGAAAAACAATTTACTTTGATTAAAATTTACATCAAATATATGGAAATATCAGCCTTACTTACAATCAGATCTTACATCTATCCTTTTGAGCTTCTTTTCCTCATTGTGGGTGAAATGCAATGCAGAAGAAAGTGATTCCTTCTTCTCTGGCAATGCCCACACTGTCATTATTGTTCACAAATGAGGAACAATTCCTCCCTACGAGCCATGCAATGCCTTGAAAGGTGAATAAGGACACTTGTACTGCCTGCTAACCTAAACATGCTATTGACGATTGTGAAATGAAAACATTCCTTAAAAAATAAAATTATAGCAGCCAGGACTTTTGACTTCGATGATTTCCTGCAGCAGTGAATTTTAGAGTGACCACAGCATACATGAAGCCTTATTTCCTTTCATTTGTCCTGGGTATTTAATCATTTGTAGTCTTTGAGCTTTGCCTAGGGATCATATTCCAGGAATTTGCTGTTGTTTAACAAGACTATTTTCACTAACCTGTGCCACAGCAGAAGTTTTGGGTGAGTTAGAGAAATAAAACTGAGAACTTTTAGTGCCAACACCTCTATGCAAGAGAGCTTGCAAGTCGGTGCTCTTCCTTCAGTTTTAAATGATACCATTTGCCATCCTCTGAGGTCTTACAAGCCCATTTTATTCTCTCTTAAAAGAAGATGAAAATGGATCTTTCATTTAATCTACATAAAACAGAGATGCGTCATGCAATGCATTGAGAACTTCAGTGGCAGTTGTGGGGTAAAAAAAAAAAAAAGAGCCTGTTTTCCTCCACTTCTCTCTGCTGTTACGTGTCAATTCAATAAGCCAAGTTCACCCCCGCAAAGTCCATCTGTGACAGTACTGATGAGCTTGGCCTTGCTGATGCTTCTTGAAATAGCCTCCAGCCTCAAAATAGCCCTACACACACAACAGCACCATTTCCTGAGCGTGAATCGCAGGGACGAGGCGGGCAGGGAAATCTGTGGCAGCCCATGACTGAACATCAGATTTGAGGATGGTCCAATTTTCTATAAATACGGCTAAAAAGGCAGAGCGTCCGTCCTCTCCCTCTCTACGTTCTTGTTTTCCCTTCTCCTATCTCAGCTGAATTTTCCTACCAGCTTCCTGAAAACACTTCCCGATTTCACACCATAAACATCCTCTGCTTTTATTTGACCAACACTTCCTACACTGCGAGGCCTTCCGCCTGGCTCCTTCAGAGCTACTTCTATGTTTCCCCTATCTTTGATATCTCAACAATAAATGAAAAACAACCTTTCCTGTGCTTGGTACTGGCATACCTTCGGCATTTTTTTCCTCCCCCCGCCCCACACTAAGCAGCGAGTGCAGGCCATTTCATGCCTGGGTTAGCCAACCGCCTGCTCTGCAAGAGGTAGCAATGGATTTGGAAGGACTCATTGCTCCCATATCAAAGGCAGGAGGAGCATCATGCTCCGAGGGAGCTGACATGCTGCTGGGGGTTGCTCCTGCACCGTAAGGATCCCTCCAGACCCACATCAGTGGAGGCACATGGGGAACGGGACTGTCCCCTGGTAGAAGACGGAAGGTCACAGCCACTCTGGTCTCCACGAGGAGCGCTCCCTCCCAGCTGCATGCCGCTGCCCTCAGGTCACCTCCTCTTCCTCCGCTGGGGAATTCCCAGAGCTCAAGCCAAGGGCAGCTGAAGGCCAGAGATGTTGTTTGTGTTGACTTCAGTAGCCTTGGAGAAAGCTTCCTAGAAGAAGAGTTTCCTGGAGAGCCAGCGCTGGTGGACAGAAAGATGCTTCTTCAAAAGACGTGCTGCTGCCAGGCAGGTAAGGTGCAACCTTCATGCTGTCTCTTCCTCCTATGGAGAGCTTTAGCCACTGGTGGAGACCGACTGTGCCTTATCGTATTATTGCCCTTTTTCAACTTTTTATTTTGCTACTAAGTAACACATGAACTCCCCCCAACTCCAACCATATACAACACTTATTGGAGCCATGAGCGTGCCCAGCCCTAGCAAACAAGAGAAAGGGCATGTCCTCCACTGCAGGTGGCTCCTGAACACCCACCCAGGACCCATTTTGTTGGGCTGATGAGCACTGACTGAAGCTGGAAGAGCAGTGTCCAACCATGCTGGAAGTCAGCCTAACACCAGGGCTGAGGTGGTACATAAAGGTTCGGTAGGTGACTCAGCATTTGGGTGCTTGACCTTTGGTGGCTGCAGCATCCAGAAAGGGCCCGATTTTCGGAAACAGCATCACATCAGAAGGCTGAAGCACTCCAAAGAATTCAGCTCTGATTTAAGGAGAGGTCGTGTATCTTCAGCTTCTGCAAAAGTCTTTACAGAGGCATTTGGCTAGTGCGCTTCAGCAGCAGCTTTGGGAACATCTTCTGACACATGAGAAAGCAGAAGAAACTGCCAGGAAAAGTAGGTTGAGGAGCAGCAATTCATATTTATGGACTCCCTGCAAATGGGCCATCTTAATTCACCACGATTGTATTGGAGCCACTGATGGACAAATGCCCTGCTTCTGATGTAAAAATAAGAACGCAAGGATTAGTTTGAGAACTATTATATTTTGTTTCAGCCACATTTTGTTAGTATCAGATGCAGCCAAGGATATACTACCCTACCTCGGAGTGGCCAAAGTTAACACGCAAAACTTTGCTAAAAAGGATGACTCCAAAAGATGAGGGAGTGATGGGGAGGATACGCAGCATTGTGCGTTTAACCAGCAGCAGACATGCACAAAATACCTGTCCCATTACCTGTCACGCACAGTCTCTCTCCTGAAGCAGCTCTATTTTTTCCACCCTCCAATTTGTAAGTGACTCTCATCATTAGACATCATTTGACTGCATGTTGCATTGCTTCTTTTAACAAACTTTGGGTAGAAGCTGAGAGCATCCTTTGCTTCTTAGCCATTATTGATTTGAAATCAGGGAGGCAGCAGCTCCTCTGATTGTTCACACAACATGATGTAGGAAAACTGGCAAGGGAAGCCTTACTACTTTAGTTGCGGCAGCTCTGCATTTATTATTACAGATCAAGCACACTGTTGAAAAGAGTTTAAAGCCGTGAGAGCCCCGAGATGCAGAAAAAAACCTGGCCATTTAATTGTGTTTTACCCTGTTGCTTTTTTTCTTAAAGGGAAAGGACAGAAAAAATCACCTTTTCCCAGTGTTCTGTTCAGGCAGCATTTTAATCCACCTTGCAACACTATGAAAAACTGTTTGGTGAACAGAAAAAGAAATAGCAAAGTGGCTGGTTTCATAATGCTAATATTTCTGCAGCATTACAGCATGATAAAGCAAACCTGCGTTTTCCTTGTTTAATAGTTATGAGATAACAGTTACGGAGACATTTTTGTGATGCTTTAGGAGTCAGGACACCTGCCTGCCGAGTGTCCCATCATGTAATTTAACTGTATGCTGCCAAGCACGCCGAGACCTTTGCTTGGAAGAGACACAGCTGGGTGCAGATGACTCTTCCCGTTCAGTGCCTCACATTTGGAGCTGAGGAAGGCTGAGCTGAAGCAACACTGACTCCATCCTAACCAGGGGCACCATGCCCCTAGCAGCAGGGAAAACAAGACAACACGTAGCATTTGTTTGGCCTGCCACGGTGATCCAATTTAATTGCCAACTATCCAGTCACTGTGAGACACAGTAAGGATTTAATAGGATTTACATACCATAATACTTTGTGTATTGATAATATTGTGTTATGAATAGGTTTGTGTGCAAGTATAGATATTGCTTATATACTCACAGACATATTTTTATATACACATATATATATATAGGCACAGACAGAGATATGCAGAAGCAATGCATTAAAGGAAAAGAATTGAAAGCAAACATTACGCAGCTGCAAGCCTCAAACTCAGAGGACGACAAGAGCATACAACAAAGGGAGGTCCTGTCCCGATGGTGCCTGCAAGCAAACCCAGCCAGAAACACAGACCAATCCAGCTGGACAGGGAGGTCAAGGCGAACGGGAGCACACACTGGATGAACTTTGCTCAGCTCACATCAGCTCCGTCAATTTTATGCCCGTATCATATGAGCAAAGAGCTTTAAGGAGGGACTAGTAGAGGGACAGCACGGGACTTGTGCACGCTGAGCAAGTTCTCGGGGCAGGCGGCTGCCGAAAGCGGCTTGGCAGGTAACCTGGCCGTGCACGACAGCAGTGATCCGCACCCTCGCAGAGGAGAGGCTGCTCTCGCCTTCCCAGCACCACGCCAGAGATGACAACAATGTGAAGCTCAGCCTCTAAGAGCCTCACAAGCAACAACAACTCTAAGCTCTTTTTTCCTCCAATAAATTTTCGCTCGTGGCGAGAATCACTGGAGCGTTTAGTTATTTTTTCCAATACACAAAAAGCAACCGTCCAGCCCAATGCCTGTGTAATATCTAGCAGGAACAAAACAAACAAAAGGACAAAATTAAAGCTGAACTCCCCCAGGAATGGGCTGCAGGAATCCTTGGGAACAACATGCTGCCAGGCATGGCACACCAGGAGAGTCCTGCTAATGAAAAGACAATGAACCCCTCCATGTCAAAATACTGAAGACAGGACTCCACCTCTCCAACATCAGGGCTACACTCAGGACACACTGTATCTCAAGTGGTGGTTAAAAATAAGTCATTAACACTCCAAAATAGGCAAGCAAGACTTTTTTCAAGAAAACAGATTTGCAGAGACTCAACAGATCATGGGTTAAAAAAAAAAACAACCCAACATTCTGCCTTTTCCAGCTTGTCCTTTTGGGCCAAAGCTTTCCAGGTGGCAGCACACACCAGGTAAATTCATACCTTGAAAAGCCTCAGAGGCAGCATTTTATTGCCCCCAGAGACAGTCAGATGTATCTTCAGCCAGTGCTGTCCATTAGAGCTGTAACTGGGTGACAGATGTCGCTGCCCTATGGCTCCTGGGCCCCCACCTCGGCTCTGCAGAATAAAGGAGGGACCACGCTATAATCAGAAACCTGGGGAGCAAGAGGGTAAGCAACACCGAGAGGCTCAGAATGGCAGCAAAGACACCTTTCTCCTCCACGTGCCATCTCCATTGACCTTCTCCAGGTCATTCACTGCTCCCTTCACCTTTCAGTGAGTTAACAGCTCACACAACAACCTCCCAAAACATGGAGACTGGGGGACCATTAACATCAATGGGAGTGAATATCCTCTGGCATCATTCGGCACAGCAGGTTTTGGTCCTCAGTGCGGGCAGCTCATCCCTGCCTGATGCACCATTGCCCTCATATCCTCTCAACATAACGAAGCGTGCATACTTGTCCCAGCCAAGTTCTTGGCTCCCAGCAGCTTACTGTCTTATTAAAATAACACCCTTTTGTCATCCAGGCCCTAAACACCTCTCTGGAGCACTTGTTGTTAAAGGCCTGAATACCCGAGAGTTTCTTAGAGGGAAGAAGAACTCGCGCTTCTCACAGGAGCTCGGCCGAGAAGGCTGATAATCATCTCGTGATCACAAATTACTTTTCATAAGGACCATTTATGAGGTAACAGTTGGCATGCGGAAAGCATTTCATTTTGCCAGCAACTTACTGAAAACGAAACATCGTGAACCCTAAAAAGAAACTGTGAATCAAAGGCTGCATTCTTCTCTCCCACAGTGACCCCTTTGTTTGGTTCTACCCAAAAGTTTCATTACGAAAGTCTGATACAGGAGCCTTATTAAATTGTGATTAAATGACGTGTCCGCGTAGAAGTCTGCTCGTTCTGCTGTTGATGTGGGCTAGCTTTCTTAGACATTTAAAACATACAGGCTTATGAAATAGCTGTAATATCTTTTCCCATGATTGCTAGGGAACGGAGGGTCTTTGCTCCTGCTTTAGTTGTACCTGGCCTCGCTCCAGAGGATAACATTTTCATTAAAAGTGTATTAGGTGTACAATTGACCGTGCAGCCGTCCTGACGAAGTGCCTGATCCAAAGCCCGTTGACCTGGCTCAGAAGCCTTAACGGGCTTTGGTGAACTTTGCTGGCCTCTATAAAAACAGAATCACCCATCACTAGAGTTACTTTGAGCTGCTTTTACCATCAGTTGGATCCAGTTTGTTCCCACTGATTCCCTCTAACTCTTTCTATGTTTGGGGATTTTAAAAAAGTAGCACAAGCTGAATCATGGCTCAGGCTAGGTAATTGCTAATTACTTCATTAGAGCAGTAGGGCTGACATTTGCACAGGTGGGACACCTAGGAAAGGGTTAAACCGTAGAAAGTCAAACCCAGTGACCACCATTTCTGACCAAGTGTTAGTTCTGAGCCTCCAGTAAGCTCACAGCAGTGATGCGTCTTTCCCTTCAGATGACTCACTTTAAATAGTGCCCAGTGATTTATCCACAGAAAAATGTATTAATAAATACGGAAATGCACAAATTCATACGTTTTAAGGCCAGGGGAACCGTCACAAATGTTCAGTCTGACCCTCTGGAGACTGCAGCCTCACCCAGCAACTTCTGCCTGAAATGCATGGCTTCTGTTCGAGTGAAAGCATCCAAATATCACAGTGGAATGCTTTAAAATACTTTCTTCTAATATTTGTCAGAAGGGATGTTGTAAAAACAGAATCCCCCTCTTTCTGCTGTTTCAGAAAGTCTAAGTCAGGGCAGGGATGCCAAGATTTTTTTATTATTATTATTACTTTTTTTGTAAAAAATCAGTATCCCTTAGTGATATGCTGTTTCCATACTCACAGCTATGCGGCACAGAGCTTTGGGGCAAAGCTGGTTGGAAGCTCCCAGTCCATCCCGCACCTTCAGCATTGTCACAGGCAGCCCCACCAGCCTGTCTCACCCAGTGGTACCCATCTATCCCATAGGCCCTCGCAATAAACACGATATTGGAGTAATGTAGCTGGTTAACAAAGCTACTGCTTCATATCATCTACAGCTTCCTTTAGGCAAGAGCAACACTGTGCTCATTCAGCAGAGAGTAGATCAAGCTACTCACAAAAGGTGGCAGAGGATGGCCAGAAGCTTTTGTGGCAATATGGGTTATTTCTGGGAGACGCTGGCAGCCTTCTGGCTGAGTCAGCAAGAATTCTCCATGGGGCATGTATCACGGGCTGGCCTCCTCACAACCCCGGCACCAGAGGGCTGGATCACAGAGGCACCGTCTCACTCGTCCAGCAGAGGCAATTTAAATCATGCTTTACAAAGTACAAATGCGTGTAAATATTTGTGTAAGATAAGATCGGTGAGCAGCCTAGCGATATTTCAAAGAGCTGAGCAAGGGCAAAAAACAAATTATATATACTGCTTGAGAAAAATAAAATTAGGAAATTTAGCAATGTGTTTATGTTAGGGTAACATTTGCTCCGGAGTGGGTTTCTGTCGATGGATGTCCTACACATGGAACAGGCAGTGGAAATACAAGGGCAAGGCATGCAAAGAGATTTATCTGAAGATCAGACCTGAACCTCATGAGGGACTCCTAATCAAGCCATTCACCAGCCACAGGACATCAAAAGGCTTTTGGGAAAGGTTGGTGGATCTGTCAGGTTGACATATGCAGGCACAGGCAGCTAATTGCTAAGCTGTATTTTATTCAGAGCAAACACACAGTGAGCACCTCTGAGATAATCAATCTTTTCATATTCAGGAGACAAAGTTTGTTATCTAAAGAGCTGCAAAGCTTTCTGACAAGGATACATTCCAGATTTTCTCCTTTTTAATTAGTATTTTTCATTAATACCTACAGCCCAGGGTCACAACATTGTGGACACCATCAAAAACCATCCTCAGTTGGAGGTTCAGAGAAGTGCCGTACCACCCTGCCACCCTCGGCAGGCGAACGCTGCTAATGCTGACCCGTGATGCTTCGAGACAAAAGCAGAATCTACTTACAGAGAAGGCAGAAAGACCAATACAGAAAGTCTGCATATTTTATAGGTAGGAAGCAGACGGTGCCAGTCTCTCAAATGGTTTAGCCCAGAGAATGAATAGCAACTCTCAGCTTTCCATAAAGACGCCCACATTTCCCAGGGATGACCGCACGGCAGTATCAGATGACTATAAAAAGCACTACATCACTGGGTAAAGATTTTGTACACCTCAGCTGCATTTTGCATCTCAAACCAGATTCTCAGAATCTCTTAATCACTTCGTCTAACAATCTACAGGAGTCAACATAGCTTCTGCCACAGCCGCCTTCATCTTCACACTGGGAGCAAAACCACTCAACCCTTCCCTAGCACCTGGCATTCAAATCATGCACGGACGGCCCAAGGTGGTAGGTAATCACAGTGCAATGACTTGAGCTTTCTAATTGTAGCCACCAGATTTGAAAACATCAGGCTACATGGCTTGGGCCAGGAATGAGAGAGTCGAGCAAGCAACCATGCTCCAACTACCAGACAAACAACTGCCTCCCTCACTCCGCAGCCTCACTTTTTTTCTCCAGATGCTTCGCATTTCCCCTTTCCTCTGCCAGGTGTTTTTAGCACATCAATGCTAAAAATTTCAGCATGTTCTAGGATCCCAGCTTGCCTTTAAATAAACTACCATAGATCTGTCTCTATGGAAGACATTTCTTGCCAGAAATATTATCTAATTTGTAAGCATTTTATGATTTTTTTAAGAGTTATAAAATACAGTATTAGGAAACAAACAGCCAGCGGAAAAGATCCCTTCTGGTAGCCAAAGTGACCATATAATTGATTTTTATGAACAGCATCTGAAGAAATGAGTCACAACCCATATGGCTATTTTGGAATCTAGATATACATCGCGTTTTAAGTCTCTCAGAAGACTTATCCAAGTTTTCCGCATATAATCAATGGTGATTAGACGAGGATATGAATCATTACGGTTCCTAAGGCTGAGCACATGTTTGAAGGGTGAAGGATTCACACATTCTTGCTCTATAAATACCCATCCAAGGTTGCCCAGAGCATGAGAACCTCAGATGGCAGAAAGTAAAAAGGTATCGCAGAATAAACTGCAGACTCATTACAGAACCAAAGGCCTCCTCCCTTAGATGGGTGTAAATATTATTAACTTAGGGCATGGTTCAAACTTCAGTTGAAGTCAGACGGAAAAACTTTACCTCTAAGGCGGACTGTGTATCCTCTTTCTCCATGGCTTTAACCATTTTCTCATAGCTTGGCCCCAGCCGGTGAGGAGGTTAGGTTACAAATTTGCTCACTCAACTGTGATGCTATACAAATAACGCCCACACAGTTCACATGTGCACACTCTTCCCATAGACATCTGGGCTTTCCAGTGGTGCAGAAACATCCCTCCCAAGGCCCCACATTTGCACAACCGCACACATGCACACATCACACATCACGCACCTTCATACACCCGGACTTTCTCCTGGGTGCCGCATGCAGCTCCACCGTTTAAGCCTGCGCTACCTTTTCCTGCGCCAGAGGATTCACATTCATTCCGTGTCAGCACAGGACTGTATCCTGCATCTTCCGAAAGATGCCGAGAGCCCTGTTTGCTCAGGACTTTTATTACTGTCTTCCAACTGATCCAACAGCGGTGTTGGGAGTTTTGTTTACAATGACAGCAGATGCAACAGGTACAAAATCCTGACCAACTCAATCCCTGCAAACGTAATTGCTAAATTATATTGCTTTGCATTCCAGCCGCAGGTGCTGGTCCACAATACCCTTGCTCTCCTCATGACATGTAGCACCGGAGCACCTACGTATCACAGAGCACGCTGGTTTTCAAGGACTCCCCGAGAGAGAAATGTCTCCCAGTCCCAAACAGCCTTCATGTTACCATGGAAATCATGGCCAAATAAATATTTTGCAAGTTCATTTCCGTGGAAGAAATAAAAGCAGACACCAGAATTCATGCATGATGCTTCATGCACAGTATCTCCAATGCATTTCTTTCCATCCATCAGACTTCCATGCAACCACAACTTCCAGCACCCAGAATAGCGCCCACAAATACTAGAGATGTTTGGACTAGGTTGCACATTTATAACTTTGATAGACTTTTAGAACCAGAAGGCACTGTTAGTACAGTCCCATCCAGCTTCCTGTGAAACACAAACCAAAGCCTCAGCTGATAATTTCTGTATCAAGCCCCGTGACTTGAACCGGCACGAGACGCACTCCCGATGTGCTACAGCTACTATATTATATACCTTACAGTTCCTGTACTCCTCCAGGCAATGCAAAGGAGAGAAGGCAGCTACAGTCCCTTCTGCTGCCTATTTGCACTGATAAATGAGCAAGTGAACTGAGTGCCGGCAGTATTTTTAAAAGCTGTCTAGTCTTGGAGGCAAGTAAAGCCTCTGCATTCCTTGGAAAGAGACGATCGGGTGATAGAGAATAGACCAGGATCCATAATCTGTTACACAGGTTTAACTTCGTAACACTAGCACGCATTCAGATCCCGTTTTAAAGGGAAACTGAAAGATTAACATCGGCTCCTAGACCAAGCCTGTTGTAATGAAACCCTTGCCTATAGTTTGACAGAGGCACTAACGGGGTCTTTTATGATGACTGCCAAGGGAAGTCTCCAAGACAGCCGAAAACTTTGAGGTTAAAATTTGAGAGGAAGACAAACTTATCCTCATATTCATGTTACAGCACATGATAAACTATTCCAGAGGGGTTTCTTACCAGGATCCTAAAAGGAATTTTATGGAGAACTAGAGTCATTCATCTAAAATGAGGATGAAAGAGTAACATTTTACCTAGGAGGAAACAAAGAAAGGTAATATTTTGCCCTCAATTTTATTGTGTTTCTAAGGCAATTCAGGCAGACAAAATTTGCAAAGCCATTTGAAGATGAAAAGGCCTGTACAATAACCAGATCCAGAGGACCGTGATTTAAGGAAATATTATGCCACTTGTAGAAAAGTAGAAGTTTTCATATTTAAGTTATTTCATATTTAAGTTATTTCATATTATTATGAAACATATCAAGACTAGCATTCTTCCACTGGGAGATTTCCCAGATTTCCCACCCACATAGAGTCTGAAATCTCTATATAAGGAGTTTTTCCCCACTTCACAGATCAAAGCAACCTTCCCCATGCTGGCAGCTCAGCCAGAAATAGGGCTGACATCCCTCAACTTGCAGTTTAGCATCTTTAGCCTTGAGTTCAGCCCCTCAGTTAACCATTACAGCAACAAGTAGACGCTTTGCAGCCCACTCTTACTGCTCTTTGACTAATTGCCTCCAGAGGTAGTAGACTTGTGAGTCTTTCTGAGCACACAGACGAAGATTTTATTCCTTGAATATTGGGGCCGCCTATCTGGTTGGTTCCCCAGTTAGCACAGATGATTAAATCACCTTTCCGAGACAGGTCGGTGCCCTCGGCCGATGTGGGGCTGGGGGGCTCTGTCCCCTCTGGCATAGCAGGAGCCTCCGTGGTGCTGAGGAGCCGTGCTGAATGCAGCCAAACCCAGGCTCGCAGCCTTGGAACTGCTCCCGCGCCAAGAACAACAGTAAATAACCTGCTCTCAACCAAGAAGCATGAGGGTTTCCAAGCTCAGCTGAGGCCTTTTGCCTTTTTTTTTTTTTTTTTTTTTTTTTTTCCTGAGAAAAGTCAAAACGCTCTGAGATGCCTTGGAAATACAGTACAGCAAGTGCTGCTGAAGGGGATATTTGCAAGGAGCCCTGCCATGACCTCAGCTTTAAAAACACTTCAATCAGAACGACTCAGAAGTCATGCCAATGCCAAATTATCCCCATGCAATACAAGAAAGGAAGCTAATCCCTGCTTCTTGATGATAATTAGCACAATGAGAAACACCTTTCTGACATGATTTAGCTCAGAGCCAAAGCCCAAGCTGTCTCAGAAGAAAACTTCTTCGAAGGAGCAGATGATGACAAAGTCTTGAGTGGTGCATTGCACCATGCCGGTGGTGTTCAAAGAAACAAAACACCTGGCCTTCCTGGCTCATCTGCTGCATCTGGCCATCATCCATGATTCACCCCCCATGGTTTTGGATACAGGCAGGAATTTCTTCTTCTGTCCAGTGGCCAGACATACTTGATTTTCTAGCTGTTCCACCGAGGAAATAATCCTGCAGGTGATCGTGTGCTACAAGATTCTGCACAGTGACTCAGCCCTTGTGGCTTTTAGTGGAAACAACTTCACAGGAAGATTTTAGCGGGGGGAAGAAATATTCTTAGTGAATGTGACAGTGAATAGATGTGGTAGCGAAACTCCAGGCAGATGCAGGTTTAACTCCCATGTGATTTTCCATGCACCTACGCTCATCCCCAGGCCTGAACTGGCTCTTTTTAAGGGAAAAACCATCACAAAAATAAAATTTTCCATATGGATAATTCAGAGGGGTTGATTGGAGCTTTGCCACTGGCACCTACAAGATGACAGGTGAGGGTTTCAACCACAGTGCTGCCAAGCAATACTGGGGAGAGGATTACACCAAAACAGAACCACCTCAGACTCAAAACCTCACTGCTGCTGTTTCTCAAAGGGTTTGAGGCTGGGAATCCAGACCTCCCTCAGCACCAATCCTTTCCAGCCATGCCCCAAGGTATGGGGCAGGGGAAAAATGCATTTCCACTAGGATGCCTTGATTGCCTCTGAGCCGTTAAACTGGCGAACAGCAGCAGGACCAGAAGCTTTAAAAGGTCCTGGCAAGATTTGGGAATGCTTCTTTACATGCAAAAATCCCCAGGTGCCAATGCCACCCTGCATCTCTTCAGGGCATAGATGCCACCTGCTCCCATAGCCAGAGCAAGGGATGCATCTTTAGCCTTGCTTTCCCCAGCATAAGCAGTGAGCAGGGTGTACTTGCAAGGAAATTTAGAAACCCTACAAAAATAAAAAAGAACTGAATTCTGTTCAGAAACAGTTCTCCTCTGGGGGAGATAAGATGAGAAAGAGCAAATCACTTGTGACAGATGGCAGGGGTGGTAGGGAATGCACTAATGGGAAGCACACACATCCCAGGAGGATGAAAGCAGTATAAAACCTTATAAAAAAAACAACTGCATGTCTCATTGGGCTGCTTCACTGTGGTTCCTTTTATAAAAGATATATTTATTCAAAGGCAAATCTTGATTTCTGTCATGAGCCCATTATTACACAAGTGCTGTGAATTGGTGTTAAAGATACAGTAAGTCTATATACACCCACATGTATATTGAACCCAGATTTATATAGTCAGTGCTACAGGAAACTAGGCACTCTTTATATTTACTGAAAGTTGAATTCAGTGCATCAGCAGCATAAACTGCAGTGAGCTTAAAAGCAAGGTGCTGACTGCACTGCAGCATGACACCGCAGCTGCATACGTTATTTCTGTTTAGAGCCATTGCGGCTGGGTCAAAAGGCAGCATTTTCTTTCTTTCTTTCTCTTTCCTGGTGGTACCTAAAATTAGCATTATTACAGGAGTGCTGCCTTTCAGCAGTGGTGGTGTACAGCTCAGATTTCATTTTCTAATCCTTTGTCATTGTGGGGATGCACAGTTTTGATGGAACCTCCTTTCCGAGCCCTCGTGCCGGCTGCTCCACCCACAGCCCGGCGATTCCCACCGCTCTACCAGGTGATGCATTTCATTTTGGCTTCCCTTACTTTGTATTCTCCAGTTATACACTCTGTTCAAATTAGCATACCTGCTCAGTAAAAAAACCCAATCACCACACAAATACCAGTGCCTGGGCAACCGGGCCTTGCAATGGAGGGGAACATTTACCCAGGTAACTGAACGTAAGACAGGACAAAAGAAAAGTAATGAGAGCACCACGGAGTGAGTCCTCCTCGGTTCTCTGCAATCTGTGGGTTCTCATCTAATTCAGGGCAGTGCTTAGGCAAAGGCTTAGCTTTGAGCAACACTTAATCTCATTTACTTTATAAAGCCAAACTACAGGATAAAATTCTCTGAATGGAATAATCCCAGCAAACACCGGTGAAAGAGTAGAAGGGGTGGGTAGGACCTCCAAAATCTGCATAGCCCAACAGCACGCTGCACAGGTCCCCCAGCCAGCTCCAAGTGAGTTAACAGGACACACAAAGCCACAACAGACTGGTATTGTATTTGAGTTAAAGACATATAGATATCTATCTCACATCTCAAAGCTAGTTATCTAGCGCAGACTCCTAGCCCAGCACGACATACTGCTTCTGGTATAAGCAAGGTGGCAGAGATACTCAGCATCCTTCCAGGCACTACCCACCTCCTTAGCAGAGGTAATCCTGGAAAGCACTTTTCAGTTTCATTAGAGCACAGGTAGCATAATGTGAATTTATCGTTTATATCTTCTGACACAAATACATCTAGTTCCTGCTCTCAGGATGTGCAGGCATCCCACCAGGCTGCTAGATACAAAAATCTACCAAAAAATACTCTATGGAGAATATTGCATTCCAGCCCTCAGTGGTATAACGGACCGATTTCATTTCTGAGTTGCAGCCCACTGCTTTATAATAGCACATGCTGGTTTTATGAGATGGTCCAGAGGAAAACATCCAGAACACTTATCAGCTGAAACCACAGGTAGCACATAGGGAAGCAGATTAAGGGAATAACATGTTTTGTGCAGGCAACCATGCCCCATGCACACATGAAAAGCCCAGGGGACAGTTAACCCCGAGTACAGCTGCTAGGGTTTAATACTACAGACCCACTGAAGGATTTATCTCTCGTTCTCAAATAGGCAGGAGTTTGGTAGGGATTCAAGGAAAACAGGAGTGGGTCCCCTTTCATTTAGCATCCTGAGGAAGTCTGGACAGAAGAGAAATTTCAGCATGAAACAGCCACAGATAGGAGCTGCTAATTTCTTGAATGAAGCTCAGACCATGGGACGTCAGTAGTAAATCATGCCTGTCATCTCCCCATGACACGTGCAGCCCAGCCCAGCCAGGGTGCTCAGGAACCCTGAGCTGGCAGCAGGCACCAAAACCAAAAAAGATTTCAAATCATTAGAGTCAGGAGGTGATGGAACCACCTTCCACTACGGGAATTGGGGTTAAGAGAATATAAACTACTTTTAAGATGGGTCTTGACCAATTTATGAAATAAGATCCAAGATGTGGACTTCTCCAGCAGCTGAGGACAGTGACCCAGGACATTTCTCAGTCCAAACGTCCAAACATTTGTGCTATTCACAGCAAAACATTTTGGGGTTAGATGTTTGCTGGACCAGCTCCAAACTGTTGTCCTAAACAATTTCTGCGATCCCCACTACAACACATTGCTCTTTTTCGTTATGTCCAAGTTTTCCATCTCTGGGTGTGCCTTACCATCGTGAAATCTGAGTCTGCCACTTAATTAATACCATAACTGCACGCTAACCGCTTGCCCTGTGCTGAGCACCATCTGCACACTCTGAGGTATTTGTTGCTGCGACAAGGGAATACAAAGCTTTACATGCAGGAGATGGAAAAGGTTAAAGTCAATATTTTGGCTGGTGGAAATATTTATGGAAAGAACCCGTGAATTAGTGAGCTGTATTCATTCCACTGACATTTCCTAACTGCGTTAACCTTTTATATTTCTTGTGGTTGGCTCCTGTTTAATATGTTCTAATTATATGAGAACCAGGAAGCAAATGAATGGCTGAGATTAAAGTTAAACAACAGCCATAAATACTGCAGGACAGATTCTCAGCACTGAGCCTACAGATTTACACCTCCAAGTCCAATGCCTCGCAGATGAGACACATAAGGCTATCAGACACATCTGCAGAGCTCATAGTTTCTTGCCCACTCACTCATTTGAGGGCAGAATCTGTCCCTTTGATGGCACCGTGTTGATGTTTCATTGCGCATGTAGTAAAGCACATTAGTTCATTCAAAGAGGGTTCACAAAGGACAAATAGCTTCTGCAAAAATCACCATTTCCTCTGGTCTTCATACAATGAGAAAAGCAGGAAAGGAAAAAGAGATTTGAAAGCCTTTAGTTAATGATGGGCAGATGTTCTCAGAGGCTTCGGCCAACCTTAAGCACTGATCAGGTACTACTGCGTGCACTGTGTGCAGTAATAGCAATTCCATCTAACATCCGAGCAGGCAGTCACTCAGCAGTGATTTACGAGTGCAGCAATATCTGTTACAAAACACACAAGATTGGAATAACTTTCTCCCAGCAAAACGTTACATCACAAGCGAATGCAGACAGTTGCAAAATTGAGATCCACAAGTGGAAGATGTTAGCAATCTGTTCTAGTTCAGCTTGATGCACAGAAATGCCAGATGGCTACTCTGCTGTTCACCACCTCCAAAAGTGCATGGAAGAAGTTCATGTATGCAGGTTGTCCCTTTTAACAGAATACACTTAAAGCCGGTGAACAAGGGAGTACCAGCAATTTGCTGACACTGTCACAAACTCACCAAATTAAAGCTAGCTAGAGATGCTGACCTGCGGAGCAATTCCACCTCTGCTGGAGAATTAGGTGTAGCTTCGGTGTGAGATACTCAACCATCACCTCCACTTTGGGGATCAAGAATGACAATACCAGCTACACCAGTGCTTACACATGGCCAAGGTGCTTTCAGTCCACAATCCTGATCACACTGCCATCCATATCTCCATGTCTGCTTCCTTTGACTACCATGGGATAGTACTTAAGATGCTTACGGGTTGAGCAAGGGGTCTAATGAGATTACATGGGCTACTTTTGATCTAGCGACCTCCTGCCTCCTCGCAGAGAAAGCAGAGATCCATGGGTAGCGACAAGGAAAAAGGCCATCATCTTTTATTTATTTGGCCTGTGTAAATGCGTGTCCTCTCAGCTCTTTGCTCCCCTTTCTATCTGTGGTCCGTATAATTGCTCAATACGCCTAACTGTTGTCTTGTATCACAGCTTCCGATATGATGCAGCATCAAAGGGACTCATGCATGTGGTTACAATTAAATCTGTGCTTAAGCACTTTGCTGAACTGCAATTGTTTCTGAGGTAGGGGCCATCTTTTCCTATAAGATGCCTCACACAGTCGGTTTGACCCCGATTGGCCTTCTCTATCCCACTAAAATAAAAATAAGTAACTAGGAGTAATAATAATAAATGGCGTCACCCTGGTAAAAGTCTATTTCCTTTGTGTTTCCAAGAACGGTATACAATCTTCAAGGAGGGATGTTGCTGTCTCCTCCCATCAACAATGCAAAAAATAAATAGAAATTAAGTGAAAGAGTCAAGTTTCAAGTGGCATAAACTCAACCACAGCAAATATTTTGTGTGGATGCGGTATAGTTTAGACTCCAACATGTTTCCTTATGGTCTATCTACTTCCTCAAAAAGTATCAACCATAATCACTCTACAACAGCCAAGCCTAACACAGCATATCAATTCAATACACATCTCTATTCCACTATTGCTTAAAGGGCAAAAGGAATCCTAGTAGGTCTGTAAAGGATTTTTTGACAGCAAACCTCTTGGCTGATCTGTTAAAAATCACAGTGTTTGCCTTGCACAGTGCTAACAGAATCTGTTAATAGCCCAGACAGTCTCTGCTTTATTTTCAATAACTCTGCTTCCCTCCCCGTGCACCTCTTTTTTTTTTTTTTGGGGGGGGGGGGGGGGGGGAAGGTTATTTAATATAGTGATCTTGGGTATTTTTTGTAAATACATACATACATATATATACATATATATACATATATATATGGTGCTTATGCCACCACAGCCTGCATGCATTAGGCAACCCTTATTGCTTTGCACAGGAAAGAATTTCCCCTTTGACTGGCAGTTTTGCACGTTTGGGAAAGCCTCCGACTCCCGCCACAATTTTCCCATTTGTAAAGCCGGTGTCATTAGAGACTTGAAGCACTTAATGATATAACACACTTCAGGATAAGTAGTGTTACATTAGCACAGGTGCAAATCGCTTTCTAATTATTATTAATTTAATAATATGGTGCTGCTGGTACACACTAATTAGATCCATGTTGTTCTATACTAGGGGAACAACACCAGAAATTTCCACAGCTGTCAGCTGCTGTCTTCTCACAATTGCTATGGAAAGCAAACAAACTGTAAAGGCAATTCATAATTATTACAAACACTCCCTAACCTAAACCACGTTGACATTTCTAAATCAGAGTTGCATGCTTGCTCTTGTCTGTGGTGTCAGAAAGGGAACAGAGCCGGTTGAAGAAAGGACAACCAGCTATTAGATAATTTGAGGGCCAAGCAATTAGTTTGGTTTTAATGAGCTGTTTTAACATGCAGAAAGTGCTTCCCCCATAGCTCTGACCAAGCCATCCTACCTCTCACTCCATCATGTTGATCTTAGCTTGAGATAACATTTGGCTTTCCAGTATTTTCTGGCATTTTCCTGAAAGGTAAGTGCTGCCCTCTTTGGAAAAGGCTTTGGCATTTCTATCCATGGAGATTCATTCCTCCCAGCTAGAAGAAAGAAAGGAGAGATCCAGTTCCCCGTGCCCGCTGCTGAGTCCCTCCGGGTTTTTCTCATAAACTCATTCCAAGAACACGGCTTAAGCTCTTAAGTGATATTCAAAGCCCTCAGCATGAGGTTTATGGCTTTCAACGTCTGCTGAGAATATAGTTATAACTGACAAGTTCAGAGGCAGGTATTTGGATGCTCTTCCACAAATACATCCCTATAAAACAGATCTCAACTCTGACATTGACCAAGACTTCATTTAAAGTGGTTTAGTGGAAGCAGCTGACTGACAAAAAAAGGTCGACACAGACAGAAAAGTCTAAGGGGCTGAATCTGCAGCCAAATGCCTTTCTAGCACAACTAGGACATTCTGACTCCCCATTGAAATGTATATCACTCACTGATTTCCACTTTTTTTAATTTAAATTGCCAGTTCTACCACAGAAGAGAGGAAATCCTTGTTTGCTATTTCTCTTATATTACGATTTCATTTAGTTTTCATTATAATAATACTAGTTTCAATTTGTGGCACTTCCCAAATGACTTTGTCTTCTGTGAAAACCCCCAGAGGCCGGTCAGAGCTGACGAGCTCATGGTGTGGGGATGAAGAGGCTCTCCCAGGGGGACCTGCAGCCCCCTGCATGTTGCATCCTCGACGGACAGACGTGGCTTGTGCAAAGGGATGCAGAGAGAGGAGGCTGCCAGGGTCAGCCCATGCCAACCTCAAAGTTGGGGTGACCCCATTTGTCATCCACATCTGGCCAACACCAAAGGGCACTCCAGAGGACTCCTCAAATTCAGCAGCAGGAGAAAGCAGGAAGGGAACCAGAGCAACATGTCTCAAGAGAAATCAAGTCCAGCAACGAGCAACCCCCCCGCCATGCAGCACAGGAGCATCCAAGCAAGGACTAATGCTCACTCACATATTCCCAACCCTCCTGCAGACGCAAAACCCAACTTGCAAAAGAAACCCAATCTCAAGTTTAACCTTTTTGGTTAAAGTGTAATTCTGAACCCTGGGAAGTTCACTCTGACATATAACAAGATATTCAGAATCTTCAAACCATCACTGAATTTGGGTGACAGCAAGGGCTTTGCAAGAGTCCTTTTAGATGCAGTGAGCTCTTCCGAAGTCAGACACTTATTTTACCAAGGTGCTCTGAGAAATGCCAAGGAGCAGAGCCCTGTTGCGTTAGGAGCAGCAGAGCCTCCCAGCCTCAAATGCCTGATGGTTTTGATCAGCAGGGCATGCCAGCTCGGAAATGTTCACTGGAGTAAGGACAAAAGTTGTCACTACTCCTTTAGAGTAGCACCCAAAGGCTCAGTCACATCAAGGACCTGCACTGAACAGCGTAACAAGAGATACCAGTTTTCAAATCTGCAAACTGCTCACTGTTTGAGCAGGACAGAAAGGATATCCACGTTGTGCAATACAAACACACCTGGATCAGCCTCAGACAAAGAGAGGACATGTCCCCATGGAGTGTAGCTGGGAGAAACCCATTTGTGCCTTTCTCCAAAGCTCCCTCTTTGTGCTGAGACAACACTTTTCCCCCACCCGCCGAGTGTTGATATGAAACCAGGCCAAATGAAAAGCGGAACTAATCTGAAGGATTATGTTTCACCATTGTAAAACACTTGGCAAAAAGGCTGCCCTCTACCTCCAGCTCCTCCAATCCCCACTGACGCTGAGCAGCAAAGCTGCGCTGCTGCACCTCGGCATGGCCACGCTGCCGCCGTGCTCCAGGTGGACACCTTCACCTTCCCGCACTCTTGTTCAAGCTGGGCTCTGAGAAACCAGCAGGCATGGGACGTGCTGTAAAGCTCTCTTGCTCTAAGTAGTCAAGCAAACAGGAGTCAACCAAGATGACTGCTTAATTGGCCTCTTCCAATCACCACGTAACCCTTCCATCTACTGCACAGCCACTGCACATGCATGCTGAAAAGCAAAATAAACTGCCTCATTTGGAAACTTTCATTTCTTTTATATCGCACCGTGAAGTTTGAAACATCATGTTCAAGACCTCCCATGCATGCAAAGTATGCTGAAAAAGACCATCTTTTCCCCACAGGCTGATTCCCACTTTGAACCAAAAAGCTATATAACACACTTTACCTAGGAAATCGGATACGGTACACTCTTCTGACACTTTTACTAGGTCTCCACACAAGCATACAAGTTTGACTTTCTAGCCAAGACCAGGTGGAAAAGTCCTGCTATTAAAACACTAACAGGAAGCTGTGGGGTCATTCAACATCCCTACCCTCAAATAAAAGCTCCTCTTCCACTGCCATGTAGCTGAGGGCTCTTGCTTGTCTTTCCCCAACCACAAAACTGGACTGGATGTTAATTTGAAGTGGAAAATGTATCCAAATGTGATGACAGTCTACTAAAAAATAAAATAACCTTAATGTAGTAAACTCTTTCTAAGTACAAGAACCGCATGGTATAAACACTGCTGGCACTCATAAAGCTTCACTTGGCTTTAACAACTTTTCTTTCAGCCTAGTATATCCTCAGCAAAGGACATTTTTTATTTCATTGTGATCACAGTGAAACACCTTTCTTTAACAGTGTCACCAAAAATAATAATAAAATAAAAAAATAAAAAGCATACCTTGCTGTATAGCTTACAACTTTCCTTCAAAAGGTCTCCTTCCCCTACCCAAGCTGGCACGGTGCCTTTGGGAACCCAACACCTTCCCCCCCCAGCCCTTGTAGAAGCCAGGGCTCACCTCCAACGATGTGCCAGGTGCTGTCCTGCATCCTGGGAAATGCAGTGTGGGAAAGAGCTGAAGCCATCGCCGCTGCAGCTCCCACAAGCCTGGCAGGCATCAGGCAGTGCCTCTAGGTCTCAGAGTTGGCCTAGGGAAAATAAGGTGATTTCTCTTAACCTAAGTTTTTTCAGGACCTTAAGTCCTGTGTAAGAGGTCTCGAGGCTGACTTTTCTTTACCTGCCGTAGGGTGGAGTCAAAGTTAAAAACTTGCACCACCCAGAAATGTTGCTAAGCTTTTTAATCCTGGCCCTGGTTTAGAAATTGGGATCAAACAAATAAAAGTTCAGCCACAGTTTATTGGACTGGAGAATTTAGATCTTCTCTTTTATCTGGGGATATTTCCAGCATAACTAAGCTTATAAGAGTCCCTTCATTTCAGTGTTGCATGTCACCTGTTCTTACTGGGCCAAACAATCCTTCTTAAAAAAAATCAGAAATATGGCAGGAGTAAAATGGAGAGAAATGATGCTGAGCAACACTCTCCTGTCAGGGACAGATCATTTTGGGGTAGGATAATTAATCAGCCACAGTCTAAATGGCTTCTGTCTTAAAGGACTTCCTTCTTCTCCTAACATACCCTCTGTGGGTCCGAAATGCCAGTGTAGTATTATCATTCTGTCTTTGCATTTGAAATACTAGCTACCATGTTGATGAAACAGACCTTTATTGAACTTCAAAGGCCCATAATTATATATCCTTTCCTTGAGCTTTGATATTTTAATATTCAGCTGGTGAAATTATTATCTATTCTAGCCACAAAGCATTTATTTATTTTGCTTGCTTTATCTCTGTTATTTCTGCGGTGGTAAGAGGCTGAGGAAGAAGCCCCCCTGCTTATTGGCAGCAGCAGAAAGTGGGAATTGAATGTACCAGGACTTTTATCTCCAGCAGCTGAAGAACGAAGTGTTTGAACTCCTTCTTGAACCCTAACAGGACTCAGAAACCTCTCCCCACAGCCAGTTCCTCTCATTTATGCTTTTCAAGAGCCAGCCAATTTTCTTTCTATAGCTTTCCCTGTGCCATGAGGGAGCACAGGAGAGTCAAGAAGACACCATTCAGTAGTAACGATGGTATGAATTTTTCATCTGAAAAGGGCACTCTGGTTTTGGAAGCTGCAAAAAAAACATCATTGCTTGTGTTTGCTCAGCTCCAGCTTCACCAAGGTGGATGTACATACAACAGGGGGAAAAATATTTTATGTATACATCCAGCCCATAGAGCAGCAAATATAAATACACACAGGTAGAGCACAGGTCCCCTTGCCAGCTAACAAAACAAGATGATGTCTCACGGCTCTGCATCCCTCACGAGAGAAAGCACGCATCAATGTTTTGTGCCGTTCTTCCAGACGGTTTCAACAACAGGACTGAGCTGCAAAATTCAGAGCAAAACCTGGATTTTCCAAGCTCAACCCACAGGCCTGGCCCAAACCTTCAACAAAACTAAGTGAAAAGTGCATTTACATCACCAAGAGATTTCAAAATAGGGTGAAAACCCCACCATTTTCAGAGTACCTCTGCATCTCATTGAAACAAAGCTGCAGCGAGGACGTGCTGGAAATCACATTGGAATGATGTTATTGAGAGATTACAGTGCGATTTCTAAAATAAATCCCCTCAGATGTGCCTGGATCTCTCTCCTGGAGAAACAGGCTGATGGTTGATCCTCTGCAGGCATTCGTCAAGAGTCATCACAAGCCCTCTCTCTCTCTGCTGGGTCATTTCCAAATAATCCTGAAATCAAACCTGTGTTAGATGAGCCCAATATCAGCATATGGCTTTCATCAGATGATTTCCAAGCCCTTTAGGAACGTGACTTAATTGCACTTCACAGCAGCCCCTGACGGGCTTCAGCAGTCTTTGCTCTGCCTTGCTGAGCCGGAAGCTGAGGAAAAGGGTCTATGCCACCTTTCCAAACTTGCAAAGCAAAGCAGCAGAAGTGGCAGAACTACCATTGAGAGGTCTGAGATCCTTGTCTCATGCTTCCTGGGACAGGCTTCCCAAAATCCAGCTCCCTTAAGAAAGTATTTCCCCACAAGGGGGAAAAAAAAAGCTAGCCAGTCGGAGTAGAACATTAATGCTAGAATGTTGCATAAAATTGCGACCCTCCACTTACAAAAACATTTGAAACGACGGCTTCTCACCATGGGCTTTCCAGCATTAAAACTGAAGAAGCTCTTGCTGCAACGTATAGGGTGGGTGTCAAAGCCAGAAACCCATCTCATTCAGTCCTGGGAGTCGAACCCGATGATATGCGGGAGGTATTAAAGAAGTGGGTGGAAGTCTCTAGGAGAGGTGCACGGTTCCCACACGTGGCCTTGCACAGGCTCTGCATGTGGCTAGGTTTGTTGCCTCCAGACACCTCCTGAGGCCATTCAAATCCGTTCCAGGGCTTTGCCAGGAAATGCTGGTAAAAGGCATTTAAAAGGCAACGTGGACATGTTCCCTTCCTACCGTGCTGTTATGCCCACCCAGGGACCCTTCAAGAAGCGAAGGCAAATGGCTGGAAGGTGTGCAGCCGGTCTGCAGCCACGAGCACCAGCTCCCCAAGCAGCAGGCAGGGCTTGCGGCACACAGCCCGATGATGAGAGTCATCCGAACCCACGTTATTTCTGCATGGTGTCACGTGAGCCTCAGACCTCGTCCTTGCTCCTTCAAACCCTCACAAGTATCTCGCTTTTAATCTCTGTTGTTGTTTACCCAGCATTTCCCAGTAATGCAGCCACTGGTGAGTGTATTGCTGATAGGCTGCAGGAGCTTGGTTGTCTGTTTGCAGGATTAAGTTGTTTATCTTCTTATGTGGGCCATCGGGAAAGTTATGATCCTGTTTACATCGCAGTCAGTGTTGCCGTATTCCAGAAACATTAATGTCTGAAAAAAACAGTGATGCACCGTCTCGGAGAACGGGGACATCGCACAAAGCAGAGAGGTGACTGGGAGCCAAAGCACCTCTCCCTTGAGCAATGGCTTGGCTTGGCTCTTCAGCTCACAGTCAGCTGAGGGATGCTCAGCATAGGAACGATACGAAAGCATCTTAAAGCCAAACTGGGTATGTATTTATTTACCAGGAAATTTGGGAAGAAGGAATGGGGGAACCCCATACACCACATTCTTTCTGCAAAAGAATTGGGGGTTTAGGTTTTAGTAGTACTAGAAGATCTTGGGGGTTTATTTGCAAATTTTCATACAAAAATGACTTTGTATTCAGAAATGTTAACGCCTGACTTTCAGCCCCTGAAAAGATGCAAAGGAAATGGAAATCTAAACGAGTAGCATATGCCATCCCCTCAGCTCCACCAACGAAAATATTTGGTTTCCACTTGCAGCTACCCCAATCAAAAAGAAGTTTGGGTTGCAGGAATGTAAGTCGAAGTGAATGTTAAATTTACATTAGACATTTGTTAATTAGCCAGCAAATGAGTCACCCCACGGACTGGCATGGTCCACACAATTTAAAGCAAACACTGTTGTGTCAAGTTAAACTGTTGCCCTGGAGTTGACTAAGCAGAAACATTCCAAAATGCAATTATTAATAAGATTTTCTTGTATTATTAAAAACATCAAGATTAAAATACCTCGGTGGATATTTACAGGCAGGGAAGTAGGAGAGGGACTCAGCAGGTGTTTATTAAATCCATTTCCACATATATGTCCACCCTTTGCATGCTCTCTATTTCCCTGCAAGCAAAAGCCCTCTTTTACCTGGTGTCTATCCCTGTGGGTACCTCTTTGGTTATTGCACCCTGGCCAGCACAATTTGTTGGCTTAATCAATATTCAGGTTAAACAATAATTTCTTCTAGCAGGAGGGAACTTGTCACCCTTCTTGGTGTGTTGTGCCAACACATTAAGGGACCAAAATATTTTCCTGGGGTGTTAAAGGAACATTCCTGAGACAGTGCCTCAACAGGATGGGAATAGCTCGTAGAGCTGGAGGGGTTGTAGCGTGCACAAAGTCTTGGCTATTGAGTCTTCCTCTTCCTCCTGAGGTTGCTGACACCTTAGAAAAGGCTTTGGTAGATGTAGGATTAAGGAATCACTGTGGCCTCAGTTCCTGATCCCACATGGTTTCTCCACTGGGTTTTCTCCCCAGTGAACAGCCAAACAACCCAAATAAAGCTATTGGGAAGCCAGCTTTACCATTGACACTGAGACCCTGGTAAACTTTCTTGCACACTAACATCTGAAACTCAAGTGCCCCAAGACCTTCAGAAAAGGATATCATTATTTTTTTCACTTCCTTTGAGCTTAGGCCAAAAGCCAAAGTCATAAATAGAAACAGTTATTCTGGGCTCAATATCACCTTTTGTGCAATGACAAAAATAATGTGTTGTTGAACTGTTTGGCATGACTGCCCAAGCATGTGACAAGAAGCTAATTACTTTTGAAGCCAAATCCACTCGAGAAAACAAGAATCCAACTTACAGCAACTCACATTTTGCCAATTTTGCTGCTCCAAATGCATATTTTCTTTCTTTTTTCCTTTCATGACATCCTTTCCTTCTTTTTTAAGTACTAACGCACAGTTTGTAGCTGAACTTGCAGACAGTCTCTACTGTCCTTCTCTGAGCCTTGCTCAACCCATGTGATACCAAATCCTTCCTGCAGAGCTGAACTCTTTTTCCACTGTCACACAGTACATTAATTCACTCAACACATTTGTTTGCAGCTGTCTTCCATCACCAAGCCCACACTCGGCTGGCTTCTCATAGGCGAGGGAAAACTTAATTTTCCACTAATGAAGGTATAAAGCAGGTAAATTTTTGTCCTTTGCTCCCCAGAAAATTTTGCTTTATTTTACTGGGAAAACCAAAAAATACAATAAAATGCTGGGGCTCCTAGTTTTGGTCTCAGGGTAGGTGATCAAATATGAGCCTCTGCAGAGAAGGAACAGCTTTCAGATTTTTAAGCAAGTTTAGCCAAATCCAACAGTGTCTTCTTAAGACAAATTGGTCATTCCTATGTACGTGTATTTCTTCTAGGGTAGGTACAGCTACTGATTTGTTATGAATGATCGTATTAGTGGCTTCTTCCATTGCTCCCCCAAAACCATACCCTTGTTTACCTCCATCTATAAATGCTAAAGAAAACGACAACAAAAAAACAAAACCCAAACCAAAACTCCAGCAAATGAACAACCAACGAAACCTCATACTCAGAGGTTTGCAAGATTTGCTTTAAGTGATGTCCCCAAGACTGAGACTGCAAACAGCATGGGGTTTTCTGTCCCTTGAAATTTGCTCTGCACCTGATATTGGGAGGCATTTTCCTCTTTTCTCCCTCACTTTTCAGCTCTTACTTCTAATGTCAAACCCAGGCAGTAGCTTTGAAGCTTTTCCAAATGAAAATGCCAGAAGAGTCCTGGTTTTCCAGTCAGCCTGCCAACTCCAGCAATCATTAATTTTATGTGCTAATTTTAAAGTTGATTGGTTTTGTGTCTTTGACTTCAAAGGCAACTCCAGTGAAAAACCTAAAATGTATTTTAAAAGGTAGAAAATAATTTTGTTAAAATGTCTTTTCTTGCAAAAAAATCCATTCTTTTTATTCTAAGGAACACAGATTTCCTCCCTATAGCCTGCATAAATGTTGCTGGAGGTTTTCATGCCAAATATTTGGTTTATTCCAAAGAAGTCTTTAAAAAAATTAAGAGAGTTAAATAAATCGGACTAAAAGTGTTTTCATTTGTTCCACTGGTGGCACTGTGGATTTTATTAGTGAAGTGTGCATGTAACATATGTGCAGAGCGATTATGTTTTTCAGTTACAAAACACTATTCATTAGATTAAATAAAATGACAGAGATTTTGGTCTGGTTCTGCCCTCAGATATTACACAGTCACTTGACTGGAGCACAATTTTGACTGTTTTCCCAGCTCATCAGCACATTAAAACCAGCTGTGGGTCTCCGTAAATTGTTTCAGCAGAACCCACTGAAAATATCTGTATTTTCCTCCCTCCCGGCCCAACAAATGAAACTTGGAGGTCATTATGGTAGTTTTAATTATGATTTGGTAGGGATGTCCTTCACTGAAATCCGTAGTTCCATAAACAACATGCTTCTTCTGTCATATTAGATTTCTTTATTTCAATTGTAAAGTCACAAAACCATGTGCTTTCCATTTTAGCTCCTGGACCCCCTGCTAAACTTAGACACATGAAGGAGTGGTAGCAAAGGGAGAGCACCAGCCAGGAGTGTCCACGGCCTTATTCCTGCTTGTGGAAACATGTTTACTCGTTCTGCAAAGAACAAAAAGAAAAAAAAAAAAGGAAAAAAAAGGGAAAAAAACCCCAACCCAAAACTCAGCAGACTGGGAGAAAAATCAGGCTGGTGTCAAGGCGGGTGCAAAGACGGAGCTCCAGAGCGATAGGGGTTTGTAAACGTGTAACAACTGCATTAGCTGCGAGCTTCATACATGGCTCTAAAGTGAAACCAGCTGCCAGCGCCTGGCTCCCGCCGCCTCGCAGCAGAAGCTCTGGGACACGTCAGAGAAAAGTTCCCCAGTGCTGCAAACAATTACCGTGGTTTTTTATTTGTTCCATTTTATCAAAGCCCTTAGACTAGAGGAGAGAATAGAGAGGAAAAGAGAAATTTGAAGGAAAATAGGAACAAAATATTTAAGAAGGGCTTCACTTGGGTTTAGTTTGGTCTTGACTGGGTTAAATCCAAGAAGAGGTTCCCATATCCCACTCCCATATCTCACTACTAGGGAAATTTTAAGTCCCTCCTCAATCTGCGGTAGCATTTAGGCTGTATTTTAACAGAGCCCTTAAGCACGTCCTTAATTTTAAGCACCTGATTTATTCTATTGACTGCAAGCCTAGTCTACCAGTGGGTGATAAAAAATGTAGCTAAACACTGATTTGACTTTATTCAATAACTCTAAAACAATTCAGGACCCATAATACAAAGATGTCATCATACTAGTTTCTTGTTTCTACCACATGTAATATGTTTCACTGTCCTGGATACAACCAACCAGTTAAAGTGCTGCTGAGATAGGCCCTTCCAACTAGGAGAATGCTGGAAAAACATATTGACAAACAATTGTCTTGAAAAAGGACAAGCATTCCCTTTGACAACGTGCATTGCGTGTATAAGATAAATTTTGGCTGGAGAAGGGACATTTGGGGCAGGCATTAAGCATATTTGTGAAAGAAAAGTTCCTGTGGAAACCCGAGAAGGTGGTTTTGCACTGAAGAGTTCACACAGTTGGCTTGACCTCATACTGATTCCCTTATAGCTTCACATAAACACTTTAATTATCTCATCATGGACTGGAAACAATATAATGAGGGAGACATTTGTTTCTGCCCCACCGTGAAACGTTGCTTGTGATAACGGATTTCGTGTTTGTCAGATGAAGAGTTTATGAGACCAAATTTAAGTTTGGGAAATATCACAAAATGTCAAACTTCTCAGAGGGCAAACAAGTTTGCAAAAATCAAAGCCAGGAACAAACCAAAGTAGTGGAAATTCCAGTTGAAAATGTTAGACTGGTTCCCTGCCTTTTGTTGACAGTCGGATTTTGGAAAAGAACAATTAGTGTAATAGGTTCTGGGAGCTACTGAGCCAGAAACTGAGAAAAATGGAAACCAAGAGAAACAGCTGAAATATCTTCTCATTCGCATTTAGATTGCGGTTAGAGCAGCTGAATGGCTGTTTTTTCTGGTCCACTTGTGTAATACTGAAAACTGGGGAGGGGAGGAATTGTCCCAAGTCGACCTCATGGAACAAAGGGGTAAAACCGTGGGACAAAAAGAAAAGGAAAAAAAAAAAAAAAGATTTTCTTTGGAGAACTGAGAAGTATGCAGCAGTTTCTGTTGGGACGGATCGATGGCTTTGCTCAACCCTGAAATAGATTCTTTATTTTCTTTACAGACTATTTTTAGAGGGGAGGCGGGAGAGATATGCTCCGTTGTATAAGGAAAATTGAAGAATATTCCAGGAAAAAAAAAACAACTTTGGATTGAAAAGCAGAATTTTTCAGAGGACTTTTTAAAGAGATTTTTCAAATAAAATAAAAAAAATAGAGAAAGCTTTGTGATTCAAGTTTGCTGAAATATTGCTGGGCGGGGGGGCAATTCGGTTTTCATGGGGAAAAAATGAAGGCATTTGACAAAGGTTTGCAAAACAACCAAATCAACCTTTTTTGAAGGGGAAGAAAGGAGAAAGCACTGTACCACGCCAGGGGTGGGCGGTGGGGCCCGAGCCCTGGCACACCATGGCAGAGACCCTCTGTCCCGCTCAGCCCAGCATGGGTCCTGCCCCAGGGTACATCTTTCCTGGAGCTGGGACCAGCACCAAGGCACAGAGAGCCTCTTCCACCTGCAAATGTTGGATGTAAGGTCTGTGAAGACCCCATGCCAGCAGGAGCACAATGCCACCAGCCCACGGCAGAAGAAAGCAAACATCCATGGGGCCCTGCAGGTGAAGAGAAATGTAGGATTTGCAGAGTGGGGATGACACCTGAGTGAGATCAGTCATCAGATCCCTCCAAAGAGCCAGGAGAGGAAAGGCAGACATAAACTGATTCCAGCAAGCCAGGTGCTGGTGCCATGAAGCCAAGCAATGACGACATCCGCCTTTCAAAGCACGCAGATTTGTTACCTGCCAAGTTGCTGGATGCCTGTACTCCCGTTCCAGGGGCCCAGGCATGATATTTAGACTATAAAACCCTTCCAGACCATCAGGGCTCCAAGGATATTACTCAAAAGTGGTTTGGGATATGCTATATCTTTCTAGTATTGGCTATCTATAGGACAGGATTTTCCTGTTGTAGGGACAGGTGTCTGAAAGACATCATTTGCTCTAAAATATTGGTAGATGGGGAGTGTTGAGGTGACGGATCTGTGTCAACAGGAGGTTTCCCAGGATGGAGACCTGCAAGGGGTAGCATTTGGCTTTCAGTGTTTAACCTAGACTAGTTCTAATTGACGTCCATGAGCATAGGGTCCGCTCAAGAAGGACTCATAGTCAGTCCTCGATGCTCTCATCCCTTGGGAGCTCAGCTCAGCACGGGGCTGCACTGCTCCCACGGAAAGGCTGGGAGCACAGTAGAGGGTTCACCATCCCCATTGCAACATTTCACCCCAGAGGCCTTTTGCAACATCCTCCAAGATGATGCCCATATGCCTTGGTGGGCATTACTGCATGCTAAGCCCTTCTTTTTTTTGTATTTCAACTGCTGGATTTTTTTAAGGATGCAAGATACAGCTTTCTCAGGCCCAGATGATAGACCCAAGCTCTCACCACCCTCCAGCTTTACAAAAAAACCCTCATAGATCCCAATTCTGGTGTCCACAAGCAAGGCCCATGTCTGCAGCCCACCGTGCTGGTCCTGCACGTAGCTGAAAGCTGCTTCACGTGGGTTTGCTTTTCCAGCTGCCCCAGGGCGACCCACTCAGCCGTATCTTATTGTAGGGCTAAGACTCCCCTATGTCCCAAGGGTCCTTCATACACAGTCCCCATGGGAGCTGGTAACTTGGTCTCAGACAGCTAAAGGAGTTTAAGAGCTTACTTGCAAAGAAAACTGGTGGTACCTAAATGCCGTTAAAAAGCTGAACTTGCTTGAACAAGTTCAAAAAGTCCCATTGGTGCATTTTTGAACAAGCAGAAGTTGTTACTTACACCACTGATATGGGCAACGCTGGAAAAAACCCCTACAGGGGAGAGCAGAGTCCTTCCCTCTGCAGAAACGCCAGGTGACTTTGAGGGCACTAAGAACATCTTTTGTGGCACGAGGAGAGGAATCCAGATATGATCTTCCCCTAATCCTTCGCTCCTGACTAAAAGGCATTACATTATGTTTCCAAATGATGGTTCTCCCTTGAGCTGCTAAAATTGTCTCGGATAACAGTGTTAGTGAGGGTCGGTAGATAACACCAGAGACGTGAAGTACATACCAGTGGGGCCACCCCTCCCTGCAGCTGCTGCTGTCCCCTGATCTGGGCTGCCTGCTCTCTGCTCTCGGGACACCTATAACTTCAGCCCTCGATGCTGAAATGGGGGTTGCTTCAAAGAGGGACTTTTCACAGTGGAGAAGTGCCAAACCAAGACCTTCGCAGCGCTAACAGACAGAGAATGCAGACGCTTTCTGGTTCTCACGGTGGGGTTAGACACAGCTGTGCTCAGACCAGATCTTGGGCCAAGGACTTTAAAGCTATTCAGATACTTTGGCCTTCCCGCATCTTTGAAAAGGTTGTCAAGGCATTCTGTAAAACAGCTGAAAAGATTTATTAAATTCTGTGGAAATCTCCAGAATTTCAAACAGGCTATTTTGTGTGTCTTAAATGGTATTGTCACTGATTTCCCCTGCACTCGATCCCAGCTGACAGCACTAAGCCCATGAGGAGATGCGTTTACTGGGTGCACTGAAGTCGTCCATTGGGGCATCCGTTGCTGATTCAGTTGTACATCTATTTCCCCTTGACTGTACTCCAAAGACACATACCCCAGCCAACCATCCCGATCGCCCCGGTGACTTACAAGGTCATCATTTAACAATTGCGACATCATAGTTTGGTGAAGCCCAAATGGAGGCAAAGTCACGCGCTCAGGACCAAGTTTCTTCCTTCGTTTGGAGAAGGGAGAGGCACAGGACCTGAGAAATCACAGGTGTCTTCCAAAAACAAGTAGTGATGGTGGAGGAGGCAGGGAAGGGGTACATGGATTGAGGAGTAAGGTCTGAGGGTTGTTCCCACTCCCCGCTTCAATGCAGTGCCAGGAACAGCTGGTGCCATGCTTGGGAATTTCACCCTGGGAGCAGCTTCACACCCACTCTCCCCAGCTGTGCGGAGGTCCACATAAGGACCCCCAGCTGGTGCAGAGCTAGATATGCCAAACCAGGAAATATCCCGAACGCTTGGCTGCATGCTCTCCATTCTATTTGCCCCACCTCATCGCTGCGGCATCTGTGCCCTTTGGCATCAGAGAATTAAGTCGTGCTGAGGGGCTGTGAACCACCAGCCCTCTGCAGTCACATTTCCACAGACAGGAGACATATCTTCACTCTGGCTCTTAGAAGACCAAAGGCCGATGAGGGCAAAGACTGAAGGTGTAAAATATATACACAGAGTTGCCCCTTCTCCAACAGGAATCGAAGGCAGATTCATACAACTGCAAAAGATGGGATCGAAGTTGCATGGATAGCTTGAGAGCCAGGGCTATAAAACAAAATTAAGCATTAAATGTTCTTAACAAAGGCAATCTGGGCTCACTGTGTTCTGTTTTTGTTATGTTTTCCCCCTGTTTTATGCTGCTTTAACCTTCAGTTGTTGCTGTTGGAATCCTTTTTGCACTGTTCCACTTGTCATTCTTCTTATTTTTATTAGAGACACTTTGGCAGAAGACTTATCAAAGTGCGCCGAGCTTGTCAACAAACGTCATTAGCAACGAGTCGAGATAGACAGTGTAAGCGGGGAAAGGGCATGGGAAAATATGCAATATAAAATAATTTTAGATGTCAAAGAAATGCAGCAGAATAATAATGGCAAAGGCCTTGCCGTAAATTATTTGTGCTGTTATAGAAGTAAGTTCCCACTGTTAAGTGATTCCTAGCCAGGCTTCAAAAGGTCCGTGCAGGGGACCAGATGCTCCTCTGGAAGAAAATGGCATAGCTTCATCAAAATCAAGGGCCTGGCCACTCTGCGTGCAATGTAATCAGGTTGAGACACATTACTCTCCGCATCGGATAACTTTAAAATCTCAAATGACAAATTAAGGACTAGATCTCCAGCTCTGGAAATCAAAATCAGTCCACTGGCAAAAGTGCAGCTGTATCAGTCTATGCCCAAATCACGCTTTCTTCTGGGCTAATATTACACACTGGTATATCCAAGTGGCCTGCATATTCAACATCGTGCTGGGGTTCAATCTCAACATGCTAAGCTGTCAGTCACAGGGCTAAAAAGCTGCCCCTCTCTCAATCCCCTGCTTTGAAGTTCCCTCAAAGACATTTGCTTACTTAAGCTCATGCAAGAGAAGGTGAAGTCTGACCCCACCATCCACTCGTGGTGTCCACTTTCATAAGGGTATGAGAAGAAAAATAAATCACTGCAAAATGAACGTAAGCGAAGCCTCACGGTGTGCTTACCTAATTAGGTGTAAGGTTATACTGCAGGTTGCACTGGGCTATACAAGAAGGGTTGGAATTCAGTAGGCTTAGGTTAAACAAAATAAATCATAAGGTCAATGGTAAGGTGAAAATAGAAAGGCATCCCACCCGCCCACCACAATACATCATCAGCAAGCAAGAAAGTGTGCTCTTGGTATCCCAAAGGCCAAGGAAGACATATGAGCCATAAGATTTAGTCCCTTCAGCTGCAATTGCTGATTAGAGCTCTTTGGAGATCAGCTTCTGATAAGTAAATAGGTCAGACCGCTCCTGGCCAAGGCTAATGGTCAAGTGATGTTATTTAACCTCATGCGCTTACACGGAGCACTGGAGCCGGAGGGAGAGCTACCACCGAGGGTCACTGAACACGGGCGAGCACATCAGTTGGAACACGGGTGAAGCCCCAAGGAGACGAAATGGCAATAACGCCGACCCTCACAGCTGCACCGGCCAGTCTCAGCGGCAGGAGGAGGGGAGCATGTGGTGGCTCATAACACATCATAAACACTGCTGGCTGCAGCTTACAGGGAGGGACAGGGCAGGGGGAAGGCACAAAGGAGGGGGAACTTGGAAAAAAAGGCTGCTTAGAATTTAAAACGCTTTCCCTGATCACACTGTTGATCTCTTTAATATCCCACTAAGTGTGATGGGCTCTAGCAAGCTTGCTAGACCGGACGCGGGAACTCAAACATCTCAGATATGGAGCTGAAGACAGTGTCCTCCATGGGGCAGGGAATTACCCTTCCGTCACTGCACAGCCTTCTGCAAGGAGCTCTCGAGTACGCATAAGGAACAGGCGCGCAAAACAGTTTTGCAAACCTGACTCAGCCTTGATGGAAGCTAATGTGATTTCATTGGGCTGAACTGAGGCTGTACGTCTTTCATAGCCTGTTTTGCCTCAGGGAGCATTTTTATGGCCAAAATAATATGTGCCATATGGGAAAGCCCCACAGAAATTAATAGGAGTGCAACCAGTAGGATTGGAGAGAAATGAAATAATCTATGGAAATGGCTGTGTAATCTTTAAAATTTGATAGAGAATGATCCCCTCTCGCAAGGACTTTTTAAGACATTCTATAGAATTGCTATGATGTAATTCGCTTTTAAATCCTATTCAAAAAGCTCCAAAGCCTAAGAATGGTTATTGTTTTCTTATTAAATTCAGTCAGACTTTTCCATAAAGAAAGAGTTGGTATTCTCATAATATCTCCACTCTCCAAATCTGAAGGAATACAAGACCACTGGATTTAATTATATCAGGCACATAAATGTCTTCCAAACCATTACATGTATCTGTACACATGAAAACACTCATTCATACAAATTAGGTGCCATTGAAATCAATAGAGTTGAACCCACTCCGATGGGACCGGCTACTGAAACAACTACAATGACTGACATGCTTTTAAAGGCCACAGAAGGGAATGGGCTGGAAAGCTCTTATGAAATGTTTTTGGAGGTGGAAAAATACCAATGCATTGAGATGGAAACTGTGTGGAGGAACACGGTGGGTTTGCTCCCACTTCCTTTGCAAAAAGGAATTTTTGGTTGTGCACAGAAAGGGAGTATGTGCTCGCCCCGGTCACAAGCATCCTGCGGCCTGGGCTGGGGAGGCCAGCTGGGATGTGAAAGGCACAGCCTTTAGAACTGGGAATTGAGCCTGGAGCGCTGGCAGCCTGAGTATTTCCCTCACCAGGGGACTGTAAGGTATTTGTTCTCCTCCTTTCTCTCTCCCACTCATTCATTTCAAATGAGACCTATTGGTTCACAGTGAGATTGAGAGGGAAAAACAACCCTGCAATCACAAAGTGCTGTTGTGAGGTGGAAAAACTGGGTTTTACCCAGCTCTGCTCCAAAAAAATTAAGGGAAGAGGTGAGAGTGGCTGCCCAAAGCCTGCCCGCGGGTCACGAGGGGGCTGCGCGCTGGTGAAGCATGCCTGGGATTCCACCGCCGTGATGCCGAATGGGCCCTGGCGATCGCAGCCAGGGGGAAGTTGCTCAATGTTGTGAAACACAGGAGGAAAAAAGTTATATTAAAGTAATAAATGAAAGCAAAAGTGCTCTCTGTAAGGGGGCTGGGAGCAGGGGAAATCTCAGTGTGTGGTAGACCGGTGCGAAATGTAACTTGGCATCATTTTCTGCACTGGAGGAAAAAGGGACATAAATAGATGCAAAAAAATCTCATGGCTGGCTGATAGAGTATGCATGTACATGTCATTAAGGAGCTCCGATCCCTGATTTAGTGAAGTACTTTAATGTATCCTTAATCTTCAGCACGTTAGTACTGAACTGGGTCATAGATCACTAATGAAATAACTGGTATTGATCTTAAAACCTAAAAATTATGACAAATAAACAAGGAAGAAAGATACATATTTCTTTTTAATATTGCTTGGTAAGACTATTGTCTAAAAATAAAAAGCACTTTAACGTTTTTTAAAGAAACTTTCAAATCTAAATTTCCTATTAAATTCAACTCCTCTTCCCAAAGGAACCTAGCAAAAGATCCAGCAAAGTGGAGGATTTTCCTGGAAAACGGCTGGTTTTGCCATTTTTTCAAACAAACATATCATTGTGGGTCTCCCGGTAAAGGTCAGGGTCATACCAATATAGCCCTTCCGAATGGTAGAAACAACTGCACCATACGTATGGAAAAACTCAACGTGAACCTTTCAGATCTACTCCTGACACGTGGTGAATTTGCCTCAACTTGGCTTTTATTATTCAGTTCAAACAACAGTCCCTGAGGTGGACCAAATTTCAAACAAGTCTTGGCTGTGCTTCAAGGGAGCAAGGGCCACTTTATAGCTTCAAGTGCAAAGACTCCACGACTTTCTTTTTCACATAAATTTGACGAAGTTAAAATGTGACAATTTTAGCCACACTGTGGGAATCTTCTCAAATCTCTGCCTTCTCCAAGGCCACCTGTTGGAGAATCACACCCTGAGCCTTTAGGCTGCTGTGATTTATATTCTATTATTTTATTGGACATCAGGAAAGACCACAGTTAAAAAAATGAATAGTATATCATCAAGGCAAAAGTTTTCCTTTAGGAATTGTATTCAGCTGTCTTTTCAACAAAGGCAGTATAGGGAGAGGCAGCAATTTTGCTATATCAGCCTAAATCTTAATTAAAAATGTAGAATAAATGCTTCTTGTTTGGGAACAGAGAGAGCAGAAGAAAGCCAGAAGTTGTTTTTCTTTATCCAATAGCCATCAGAAGTGAAAAATCCCAGTTTATATTCTGGATTTCATCACTTCTGCAGACTCTGCATGTTGTATAAGACCAACCTGCCATCACCGAGGCTGGCACACTCAGTGCTGCCAGAGAAATGCCCTGCAGAAAACAAATGTTCATCTGGGGAGGGGTCAGCCTCTCTGATGACCCTTTCATGGGACAGCACGTACTGCTATATGTAAGGCAAGCTGCTGTGCAGGCACTGTGAAACCTTGGAAATTAGAACGCCCCTCCTTTGGGGATTCTAAATGCTTTTTGCTCCCAAACTTGAAAGACGGGGCCATGTTCAGGGCTGAACAGGCCTCCTCAGTGGTCTGCGAGTCCATCAGCCCTGCGGTAGGGTGTTGGAGCAGCCATCTGACACGCAAAGGTATTTGTCAGCCTGGGGAGTCTTGTGTAAGTGCAAATGCATTTTGGCTTCCCCCTTCCATGAATGACCTCCTAAGAGGCGCTGGCAGCTGCCCGCGATCCGGTTTTGCTGGCAGAGCATGCCACAGGTGGCACCATCTGCGCCCTCCACTCCAACCCAAACAGCTCATTTCCAGCTGCAGGGAAGGGCCGGCAACGTGATAGTGACTCCCAGGCGGGGTGGAGGGTGGCTCACACACTGGCTCCCTTGTGGAGGAGGAACGGTCAATAATTAGCACCTGTAGGCAACTCCCAGCCCCTGCAATAAACACAAATATGTCTCCTGGCATGGCCAGCTAGGAAAATATAAGCTGAAAAAGCCCCCTGTGCCAGACACATTCCGCTGTATGTGTGCCACTGCTGCATGCCAGCTGCTTGCTGCGGGTACGTGTGCTGGAGAGCCAGCAAACGTGAGCCTGCTACATCGTTAGGAAGGTGAATCTTTTCCCCTCGGCTGATTTCACATGCTAAATAGCACGTATGGACTTCAGAGATACTCGCAGCTTCAGATTTTCATTTATGGCTGAAGGAAAGATGTGACCCCAAATGGATTTACGCTATTATTACAGGCAATGTATGTTTAATTTGCCCAGTTACTTCAGTAAGAGGCTGACTGGAGACCCACAAGTGTCACACGCACCTTTCTACCTCTCTCTCACCCCTCCTGCCGTCCGAAAGCACTAACACTGCTACAACGCAGATGTCACGGCATGAGGAGCAGCAGATGTGCAACAGGCAAAAAAAAGATGGTACCAGTCCTAGACATTAAAAGAAACCTCTCACAATTGGTATGGGATCTTCTCTGACACCCAGAACCCACCAGCCTGTGGGATTTGGGAAAGACCTTGACCATGAGAAATGTCATCACAGTTGACAGTCCACCATGAAGGGCAAGTGGCCCCTCTGGTGACTGCAGTGTGGGAAAAACCCGTCCGGCCCTACACCGGGGGGGATGTTCAACGGGGGTGGCCATCACCAGGCTCCAAGAGGACGCATCAGGCAAAGGGAAGAGACGCCCATGACCTTCTGCCACCGTCACTCTGAGAAATGAAGGCTGGACGTGGGAAGATCCCAGTCACCACTCGCCCCACCAAGGGGGTCTGCTGGAGGGGTTGATGCTGCCACCAGCACAGCTGCAGGCACACCAGGCCCAAAGACAATAAACAAAAGGACTTCGCTCTCAGAGCCGGGACTGGGCATGGGGTTATGTGATTTTTGGAAGCCTTGCAAAAAGTTGCGTGTGACAGATGGAATTAAAAATCCCTTCGCGTTGCATGTACGCCCTGGCGCTACGAGGCAGCTCTTGCTAAGCACTTTGCTAGGTGGCTACCTGCTGTGCAGCTAGATCTAATCAGCGTCGAACATCTCCAAAGGAAACAGCTCTGAACAGCTCCATTGTTTTAATTTTTTGCTCCGGGCTCACAAAATCCTGGTGCTCGCTCTCTCAAGTGTGAAAACTGAATATAAAGCAGATCGGACTCTGCTGTGCCTTAGCAGGCAGTGTGAGCTGCACATCAGTGATGGGCTTGCATATAAACCACTTGGCAGAGCTTCCAGGACAAGTCAATTCCTGGAAGGAAAAGTGGCTAGTAGGTATGAAATACACTTTGCTTGTACCAATAAGAACTAAGGCCAAATGTCTGACTGTCAGATTGATACAAGTCATAAAGCACGGACTATGGAAAAGCCTTCTGCTCCTGAGCAGTCACACCTGAACCCTTGCTTCTCCAAAATTCATCTTGATCAAAATATACTCTAAGGCTCAGCAGCTGAGATGTCTTGTGGCACACAGTGTCCATTAGTCACAGTTTAGCTGAAATTTGTGCTTGCTTCCCTGCTGTGCCAATTTGGACCCCGGTTTTACCTGCGACTGGCCAAGTGACTGACTCCTGCTATGTATTTTCCCATATAAAAAGAGCATTTGTATTCTTTCAACCAGTGTGACTTTCGGTTTAGATTCAGGGGGAAAAGCAAACTTTTCCTAACAGGGGCAAAGAGCGTGTCACCTCCATAACATGCTACATAAACAGAGTTTCCCTTCTGGCAAGCAAGACCCACCTGAAATACAGAGGAGCAGTGCTGAGCAAACACACTTAGAGGTATGATGGAGCTACTGGGGGCTGCCCGGTCGGCAATGCCTGCACCCCAGCAACTCCCTCATCTGCTTTAACAACTAGAAAAGTCAGTATGGATAGGCACGCGTTGGCCCAAACGGTGATTGCATGTGCTCTAATTCCTGAAGGTTCAGATGATGTTCCTCAGCACTGCTTCTTTGGTATAATACAGGTACAATGAGCAAGTATTAACAGCTTCATTCTTCCCACTATGACTTTTTTTCTCTCATTATCCTTATTACCCAGGATGGAGTTAGTTTGATTTAGGTTCTCGTGTTCAACAGCCTTATCAAGCTCAGAGCTGGCAAGGAAAATACCCTGCAGAATAAATATGTTGCAAAAGAAACTATAGGAAACTTCATGTTGTCCTGCATCCAGGAAAACAAGAGGAGCAGTGCAGTTTTACCGTGTTGAGTTTGATTTAAACTATTTGGTACTTTGGAATCAGATAAATTTGGATGAGTACGGAACTGGCCTGAGGATCTGAGATGGCAAATTTCCTAAATAAAGAATGGCGTTCTTAATCATTTATAAAAACCTCCAATGTACTTTTATATTTCCTCTTTTTCACTTATTGCTGTGATTAATGTTGTGCCATTGCTATGGTCCAGATAATAACCACATCAGAAGGAGCTCCTTTATTCATTTGCAGATAGACATGACCCATGAGGCTTCTGAGAAAACATCTCTAGATCACGGTCAGTTTTCCCCCATACTTCCAGTGCGAACATCTTCACCCTGCCAAGGAAGGACTGCTTTCCCAGGAAGGGGGTGACTGCCTCGGTGATCGTCATGACTCTTTGTAGATGTTTTATGCCATAGTGCATGGTCTATCCAGAATGATGCGAAGGCACAAAAAAGGCAACCAGCCCTGCTGCTCACAGAGAACTCAATGCTAATTCATGATTCCACCTGGGCTGAAGACTTAAATTTCATTATGTGCTTTATAAACTTAAGAGTTTTAGAAATAACATATAATATTACTGGCTCAGAATGAATTTCCATCTAAAGGCAAAGCTCTGAAAGGGATATATTAAATCCAGGGCAATTCTGCTTCAAAAGCTCCATGCACTTCTGAACATAATATCCCAAAGTCATACTCCAAAGTTAAAATTTGTTAAAAACTGGAAATTACTTGGCATCTCAGCATATTTGGAGATACTGAGTAATAAAACGGATAAGATCTGTGCCAAGAATAATATGAATTTTCCCCATTTGTTTAAATATTTAAACTGTAGAGAATGAGAAGGTGCCACTCAATATTTTTAAATGTGGCAGCTTGTTAGTGGCATTAGTTTATATGTCTCTATTTCTCCATATTTTTTGTCTCTAAGTTCAGTGTAGGTAGCTGAGATCTCATCTCCTGTTAAAATCAAGGTTTAGGTGTACAGCCAGAAACATCTATGTAGAAGACAGTTTTAACTGATTTTATAAATCCGTCAACCATCAGAAGTCTTTTCCATGATCAAGTTCAGAAAAGATTTGTTATTTTTAAGACATTAGGTATTGTACTCTTCTGTCCTCCACAACTCGACATGCAATTGTTTCTTCCACTAGAACAACTAAGACAATCCTTTATGCTGTTTCACTCCTCAGAATATAATTTCTCTCAAGATTTGTATTCTGGCTTCTTTTTTGCTGTTGTGTTGGTTTTTTCATGTCCTATCCTCTCTAGGGTGATAAATACCCAAGATGCCAGGCACAGGTTATTGAAAACAGAACAAGATAAATACAAGCAGGGAGACAAAAACATGCTTTCTGGGGTTTGTTTCTGAGGGGCAGTTTTGCAGCTGGAAGAATGAACATTGGTTGACTTTGTTCTAAAGACTGCAAAGAAAGAAACACGATGCTGTTTTTTTTATGAAGCCTGCAAACCACATTATCTGAAATAAAGAGTTCTGCTTGAAACAAAATGGGGTTTCTTCGGAAATGCCTGCTGAAAATTAAATACTAAGAAGATGTCACTAGATGTGTTGGGCAAGGTCTTTTCCTAAGGCCAGTTCAGTGAATAAAGGCAACTGTGGATTTTAATAGCCACCCTGGGGAAGAGAAAAAACAAACATATTTGGCTCATCAGCATGTAACAAGAGTAATTAGTGATTTAGAAATAGGTGTGGCACGGGAACAAAAGAGTGGACTGACAGAAGGATTCATACATCAAGAATATGGAATAACTTGGAGGAAATCTGGAGATCTACCAACAATGTTGAAACGGAGTATGCAAAAATAGCTGCGTTCCTACTCTGTCAGTTAACCCAGAGGCGTTTTATGTGTACATGCAGCGGGGCAGCCCTCTAATCCAATTTGCAGAAGCAGGTGGGATTGGTTTGAAGCAAACAATGTGATTTCCTGGTTAGAGGAGCAGTCTGGGGTTGTGGTCAGCGTTGGCAGAGCCCAGGCACCTCTTCCTCCTTGGATCTTGGACATGGTTGAGTTATTTAGTTCCTTTATAGCTCAGTTTGCTTTTACCTGGAAACAAAGTGAATTGTATTTAGGCATCACCTCTGTAGCACCTCATTCATTGGTTTATAAAGTACTTCTGAAGGAAAGACGTGAAGAATGGTTATTAACAAAGAGTCTAAAATCGTAGAAGCCAAAAAGAAGACAGTAACCAGAGCCTTAATAAGGCTACCAGCAGACTCAGATGATGTTGCCCATCACAGAGCAGATTTTGTCTTTGATTTTTGACATCACTATTTACAATCAACTCATCTAATGCAGTCTGTTTTCTCTCTTTAAGAAAAACCACAAAACCAGTTTCATGAAAATCCCATGTTGCTGTGGGACAGCATCTCCTATTTTAACTCTTTTTCTTCTTCTTTGCTATTTGCAGTGACACTGAAGAGCCATTGACATAAAAATCCACCTCCAATTTAATGCAGAAATGGAGACAGATGCATTTTATTAGGAGTTTGTACCGCTCTGCAGAGATGAGAAAATATTTACAGATAGTTCAGCTGATCTTTTAAAGTGGCATGATTTGATTGCCATCGAATAATTATTATGAAAACATTTGCAAGGTTTTTGTTACCTACCTTCCCTTCTCTTTAGAAGATGTCTTTCTGGAAAAGATTTTTCAAAAAAATGGGGCGTAATGTAATACATGGCTATAACATAGATTGTTAATTTTTAGTGTAGCTGAATCACAGCATGCTTTGATTGAGAGGAGCCAACACAAACATGCAAAATATGTGCCTCTTTGAACAGGATACACCACATCCTGCATTTGGTAGCCAAAGGTTCCAGTTTGCATCACAAATGTAGTCCAAGATCTCTCTCTCCTTGAGGTATGTACCTCAGAAAGTGCCAAATCTGCAAGACACGCCGCCTTTTTTTTAATTTCTTTCTTTCATTCTCTCCTATTTTTAAAAAAAAAAAAGTTTAATCATTTGCTTGTTTGGGTTTAGTAGAGACTCAGCAGGTGATTGAAAGAAAGGACTGCGTCGTCAGGAGGGACTTTGATTAATCAGAGACTTGATCGTTTGATTAATCGTCCCAGAAAGAGCTGACTCTGGCAAAAGTGCCCCAGCCAACATGTAAACACGTCGAAAGAACATTTTCGAAATACATAAAGACAAATTGCAGTTCAAAGCTACTCTTACTGGCCTGTTGATTTGACTGCTAGAAACAAAAGCCTTTCTGCCTGGTTGATAGAAACCAGACCTTACACGGGAGGAAACAATTGACTTCAGGTCCTTTCGAATTTTGAATAAAAAGAGCTTGACATTTTCTTTTTTAATTAATTTTTTTATCTTCTCATTCTTGTTTACAGTAATAAATTACAGTCCTTAGTCTTTTTATAAGGAAAGTTAAGTTTCATCTCATTTTCAAGCAATTTATAACACATGTTTAAGACCTTTAGTTACATAAGGGCTCTGCAGACCTTCCCAGCAAAGCATAAATTATCACAGTGAGGTAGCAAACAAAACACTGTGCTATGCATCGCCCACTCATCATCGCATTTTACCTGCCATTTAATGCTACCCAGTAGGAAACCTTGAGTTGGAAAAATACTCAAAAAGCCTGCCTGCTTGCCTAGCAATCTCATCATGTAGAGGAAAAAAAAAGGGGGGATTTGTGAATTCAGCTGGCTCCCAAGCTAGTGGAGGTCATAAAAACTCTTTCTTGTCATGGAAACACACGGTGAGCTGACTGTAGTGAGCTGTATGGTGCGCATAAGTACTCGACAATGTTTCTTCTCAAGTTCAGGAAAGCCCATATACATGCTGAAGACCAGCCCTGTTCAGAACGGCAGGCGAGGAAAGCCAGTAAAAAGCAGACTTGGTATTTTGCAGGAAATTTGGGGAGGGCAGGAAACAATTTCCCTTCTGGAGCAAAAATAAAACTTTCCTACAGATTGTGAAAAACAGAGAATACAGGGAGAAAATTGAATGTTTCCAACATTCAAGCCAGAAGCAATGGGTTTGGTCTTCACACTACCTGGGGAAATCCCTGATTTGCGGGTGCCGTACCCTCACCGGGCCACCTGCGTGCACGCTCAGGCAATGGAGACACAGTAGCCTGGCAGCCACCAGCCCAATTTCTTCGTACTCCAATTACTGTAAATGGATTAACCGCTGCTTTATATCATGGGCCTCAGCCCAGGGTGGATCAGCTGTTTTTCTCGTCATCAGCAAAACAAGAAAGAATCTAAAGAAAAAAGTTGGTTCAAGTCAAACCAAAATGGAGATTACTTTGCTTTTGCCAATGCACACCTGCAGCCTCCCACGTCCATCACCAGCAGCCCAGTGATAATTCTGAGTTAACTGAAAGCTTTTGTTTGGCCCAAAAAGGAGTAGATTTAGATTGAATGAGGTATGTTTTTCAGCCCAAAAGAAAAGATAGTCTTATTTAGCAACTGTTTAAAAATATATGTGAATTGTGAGACTAAACAAATCATGGAAGTTAGAATAATTTCTAAGCAAAATTCTGAAAAAATATTTTGACACTTCCAAAGTAAGTGTTTCATTTTTCAAAATTCTGAAACATTGCATCTTGTCTTTTACATTCCTTCCAATGGCTACCACCCATGGTTTTGAGGTCCAAAACTTGATTTTGAAATAGAGCTTGTCCTTCTCAAGCTGTAATTTTTAATGATTTACTGTTCCAGCTGCAAGGGTCACAGCTACTTGTTTCTCGTTTCAGCATAGCAAGTGGAATATGAGCTCGGCAAATTGTCTTGACAATGCAACAGCACAGTGTAGCACTTTTGGTGAAAGCATTAAGAAAAATCAGTGCAACAAATCTGAAAAGAGTCCACAAGCTGACAGTCCAATTGCTTATTAATATTTGCTGAAGTAGACAAAAAGCCTATTCCCAAATGTTTTGCTAACAAAAAAAGGAGACATACTAAAACATATTGGATGCTTTTGTAATAATTGATTTGTAATACATATTTTTGCTTTAGTTTGCTTTATTTTGCTGTGTCTTATCTTCACCATGTTTTATTTTTCATTAATTAACCCAGCTTTGTCAAAGACCTTGAATCTCAACCCTGAATTCTAGCAAAGCACCACGGAGAGCTAAAATTACCAGCCTCTCCTCCCTTCAGCTGCAGAGCCAAAAGATGAAGATCTACTTTGCCTCTTACAACTTCCTTAGTGGCAATAGGAATCTAAAGGGTATTCCTCCCCTCTTGTATATATCAATCTAAGTCCTTTGTATTCATTCTCATTCCCTATCCAGCCATATTTTAATTAATGAAATCAAAACACCATCTACTAAAATAAACCAGACTTAACGAGGGAAGAAAGTCAAAACAAACAGGCACTGTTTACTTCCTTTGCACTGATTTGCCAAGAAATGAGCTCCACATCCAACATTATCGATTCATGTCAGAAATATTAACCTCTCACAGCAGCATGAAGAGTAGCATCTGGATCAAAAGGATGAGGGGGGACAGGCGTGCAGTGAAATGAAAGCAACATGACATTTCTGCATGGCTTTGCAGATATCTTTACCCCCACAGGTAGTGTTTATGTCCTCTCGATCAATACTGCAGATGGAAATGTGATATTCAAGGTCTCGCATTGGGTTGTGGCTCCAGCTCCCAGTGGAGAGGGGATGGGGAGTGCCATGTGCATGGTGCGTCCTCCAGAAAATGCTGCTCGGAGCCACATCTGGAGTTCCTGGCTCATAACAGTGAAAGATGTGGTACCATATGAGCATAAGTAATATAATTCAGCTGTCATCTAACACTGGCCATCTCCTTAGTGTGAAAGAGCTCAGATTTGGTGGCCATCACAGCAAAATGTGACGGCTGTTCATCTGATTGAGTTTGTAAGGAAAGATGGCATCAGACTGTCCCCAGAGCAGGTGAAAGCATGCAGAGACGTCTAATCTGAGAATCACCTTCATTAGCTACAGCTCTGCACACAAACGACTCCTTTGAGCCTTTTGAAATATTTTACATGAAAAATTTTGTTACTGAAAAAGCAGTTTTCCCAAAACCAAAAGATTCAGTCCAAATGTATCATTTTCAATCATTAGATCTTTTCTTTCATAGAAAAGGATTTTAAAAGAAAAACAAACTAGGGTCTAGGTAAGCTTTTGTTTTTAGAAAATGGAAGTGTTACAAGCTTTTTCCCACCCTATCTTTAATGGATAGCTGTTCCTCTTTCATCCCTGCCCCACCTTCCTTTCACCACTGAATGTACCGACAGGCTGTTTGGCTGGTGGGGTTGGTTTTTTCCTTTTCCTTTGACACCTTCACAGTATTTCTCCGACTTCTGCAATACGCAGGGCAGTCGCGTGAATCCCTGCGGGATCCACCTTTAGCTGTGATACCACCCTGGGAAACAGAAGCAACTTGAAGGTCTGCAATTTTTCTTCATAATACCCTGTTTTCCTCCTTTTCAACTAGCTCTGCAACTATTACGTGCAGATCTTGCAAAACTGCTGGATTTCAGCAGCGCCCTTTGTTATCCCCCCCATTTGCCGACGAACAAAGAGGGAACTGGATGGTTTCTGCAAGTTGGAGTGGGATGTTGGCTCCCCGTTCACTGCTTCAGATCTGAAGCTGCTAACAATGAACAATGGTAACACACTGACTCCCCGTTGCTTTTGTGCTCCATGTGGTGTGCGAATGGGGCCAAGGGCATGGACATGGCTCTGGGACACGGTATTTTGGTTTCCTGCCTTTTTTGTCCAGCGCAGAGCAGAAGCCAGAGCATCCACAGGGGTATTCCCTTGCTACACTTGGTGGCATCTGCCCCGCAGGGGCTGTTTTGTCGCTGAGAATAGTAAGAGCATTAAACAGAGGCCAAGGAAGAGCGCGATGTGCAAACGTCCCATTAACTCCATCCCGTACGACCAACTCCCTTCTGCTGGCAAACAGCAGCACAGTGTCGCTCCAGCAGCACCTCGCTCTCCGTACCTCATGCTCCAGGAGCCACAACCAACCAGAGAATGGTCCTGGCCCCTGGGCATGGACTTAGTGACCTCGATATTGCTTCTGGCAGTAAATAGCCCATCAGCCAAGCCACCAGCAGCTCCTCAGTGTCCAAACGGGTAGACAGGCACTACGGCGGCAGACTTAGAGGTGGCCTTTCCACTTGGGGTTAAAACCTATTGTCAGTCTGAACACTTGCAGCCCTGTGGATAAACACAGGACTGCCCGGAGCCAAGCATTAAATCCGCGCTCACATGCAGAATAAATAAAGAATTAAATGCGGTGCATAAATAAATACAAATGTTAAGCGGCATCGAAACTAACACAGCCTTCTCTGTGTTCTCCCGCTGGAGGGGCCTTGGTGAAGGAGCCCGCCCCATCTCAGCTCCACGCCAGGCTGCTGCAATCAAGGCCGAAACGCAAATGTGCTCTTTTTTTTCGCTTTTCTCAGATCTGGTCCCTAAATTCTCACTTTACATGGCTGACAGAGGTCAGCACAAATAGTGCAGGGCCAGGTGTGATGCGTTTGTGCAGAAACGAAGCCAACTAGGATGGTTCTCTCATTCCGTTAGTCCAACGCGTTGGTAAAGTCATAACAAAAAATGCTGACTCTCTCACCCTGAATTTTTTTTCCAGATTATAAGACATACAGTGATTTCTCTGGGTTTCTTATCCCATATTCAGAGACGTTTATTTCTTCACTGTTCTTTTTCATTTTCTTTTCCATTTTTCCTTTCATTCCCTTGACTCCACGCCAGGGTGTCAGCTACAAATTTTATAGATATATATATATACACACACATATATCTGAAAAGATCAATATATATATATTTTTTCAGAAATACCTTTCAAGTACCAGCCTTCCAAACAGAACTGTACTCCTAAAAACTAAAGCAAGCAAGAAACTAGACCACATGGGACCCCTCTCTGACCCCACACCCGTCGTATACAGATCTAACGCAACCCATTTCAATGGTATTGACATCAGCAGTTATTTCTGATTTGCTTTTCTGTGTGTTGAATCAAAGTCAATTCCCCCTTGCTTACGAGGGTGGCTAGACTTTCACATACGATATTTTGACTAAGAAACTCGAGCAATAAACAGATAAGAACCAGCTGCTCTACTGGTCTTCAAATGAGAGTGTCAGCATGGCACAGGACACCACACAGGAGCAGGTTTGTGCCCACTGTACATGCTGGATCTACCACCCGAACCTTAAAGCCCAAGGGTGGTCTCTAAAGACCTCTTTAGTTCAGGCCTCCTTGTTCATTGGAGACAAGCAGAGCCTCAAGATGTTTTTCAACAGTGGGTTGGACCGAGCTTTTCCACCTCAGCTGTCCAGACTCTGTACTCAGTTGTCTCAGCTGAGGGTTTGGCACACAGGTCTGGTAGCCATTGCCCCAGCCACCCTCTCACTGCCCTGTAGTGTCACGCGTCACCAGCGTGCTGTAAGCAGGGAAGCGACCACTCCTAGGAGGGCTTCCAAGTCACCCAAGTGATACTGAGATATGGCTTACACCTGAGTCTAGGCTAGAAAATTGGTATACAGACTGCAGTTTTCAAATAGCAAAGGGAGCTGAAGCTGGAGTTGTTCTCTAGTCCCTTGCAAAGGTGGCCTTTACACTCTGTTCGTGGCACAGTTGTTCCCCAAAGGCAACAGGGCTGAGGGTAGCCCTCCAACAAACTCTGCAAATGCCCCATGGCAAGGAGAGCCAGTGGTGAGACGTAGCTGAGGGTCTCTGGAGTGATGGGAAAGCCATGCTACCTCTGCTTGTCCCAGCGCGGGTCCTTCCAAACCCCCTCGTACCGCTCTAGCATCTCGAAATCTTTACCACACAGGCGCCACTGGGGAACCTCTTTAGTTTGCATGAAGACACTTGTGGATTTCAGCTGAGGAATTCTGGTTTTCATCCATTTGGAGGATGATTTTTGCAGCAATTAGCTATCAGATCTGTCTCCATTTCCCTAATTGCCTATGAATTTCACAGTGAGCAACACGAAAGCCATTAGTGGTCAGATAGTCACAGCAGATTCAGAACACATTTCCAGTTGAAAGAATTATTGACTAAGATTTGTTCATGGTGACATCCAAGCTCCACTAACAGCTTCCCAAGTACTCAAGAAGGGATTATGTCCATTTGGAGGCACTCAAATTTCAGGGGTGCAATATCTCACAGTTGGCGGGGGGGGGGGGGGGGTTGGGCCATGGGCTTTTAACTACATTTTATGCATAGACTTTAATAAAATTTGGTAGTAATTGAATAAGAGGAACTTCCTATTAATTGCGAAGTGGCACACAAGGACCACAAGTGCTGTCAGATGCCACGTCTCTATAGGAATAAAGGAATCTTTCCGCGGATGCTGTGTGATTTCCAGCGTGCAAGGTTATGACATGCACTGCATGCGACAGATCAAGGGAACTGAAAAGGCCAAGCTTCCTCACTGTGGCAGGGTCTCTAGTGATTTCATAACTCCAGCTGGACCTCTTTTGGCAAGGGAGAGGATTTTTATGAGGGAAAATGCTATAAATCTGCTGTCGCTAAAGGCCATCAGACACCATGTGGCATGTTCATGATATCACCAGTGTGCACCAGTTTTAAAACAGCGGGTTTAGCCATAAAGCTGCCGACCAGGAAAATCACATACGAGAGCAATGCTGAACTTTTAACAGTGAAACATCACTTTGAAAACCCTTCCTCTTCCTGCTCCTTCTCAACCCCAAAGCTTTGGAGAGATAGAGGAGGGGAAAATGAAGGGTGTACGCTTCAAAGTCCTGTGATAAACATCCCAGGATTAAAACAAAGCCAAACTTTGTGTCCCGTTTCTGAGCAGAAACAGCTGTCACTCAGCAAAAGCGTTTGCTTAATGATGAGGGAGCCAAAAAAAAACCCCCTTCCTTAGAGAAAAGGAGTCTATCTGTTTCATAATGTTCATTTTGCCCTGCCCTGAGTTAAAAATCAGGAGGAATCGGTGCAACATGCCAGGTAGGAGTCAGGGATGGAAATCTAGCAGGCTAAGTGTGAGCTACACAGCCATAAATTGCTTGCCTTAACTGTTTGTGACAATTGGTAGCAGAAAAAAGTTATATATCTTCAGCAAGCATTTCTGCAGTACACAGCTTTCCGTTCTGCTCCAGTTACTGTGGCCTTTCTGACCACCTTCTTGCAAGAGTTCTTCCCTGCGTATCAAGGAAATGTTCCAGGCTGGGAGGAGAGGGGAGCAGCCAGAGCCGGGCCAGGCCACTGAAACCCTCTGACATGGACTATAGCAAACGAAGGCAAAACATAAGAAGCCTCAGGGGACTCAGAGCTCCACGAGGCAGAGATTTTGTGCATTGATACCTGCAGACAAAATCCTGATTGTAGACACCAGTTCAGTGCCAGAACGCTTTTCCACTAGGAGGCTTTAAATTTATGCTTCTAGTAGGGTTGAGAAGTTCACAGAAAGGTCATATTCATCTGCTGCTTTGCACTGTAATGCAATACCTCTCCCAGAGATTTTAATTAGGACCCTCACAATTAATTTATTTACCCATCACGTTTGTATTTTCACTTCTTATCACAAGAAATGCTGCTGCAGTCACTGCCTTCCCTACGAAAGGAAAAATGAAGACTCATTACTTTTGTCAACAAATAAAGGGTTATTCACCCTACCCCCACTACACCTGGGGCTTTTGCACACAGATTGAAGATAATTGCTCATTTCAGCTGGCTGCATGATGCCCAAGCATCTTTGATTTTGAAGGTTTTGCCTTGTTATCCCACTGCCTGCTATTAGAGCTCAAACCAGCTGGCTACGTGTGTGCAGAGCAAGCTTTGCACGTGCCAAGGTGTGGGTAGGTGGGTGCGAGCAGGAGGGAGAGGGGCGACCAATTTTACAATATTGATATCATTTACACGGTGTCACAACTGAAAAGGACAAGCAGTGATCTTCACACTTCCCATTGAAGAGGTTGCACAGTTGAGTTTTACACAACTCTCGTTGAACAAAAACTGGAATATTTGCAACTTGGAAGATAAAGTGACTGTGATTGGGAAACTCTCTTCTAATAATGAAACACACAGAGGGAGGATGTTTCCTGCCTATTTTTCTAGGTGCAGGATAAGAAAATTCAGCTCCTAAAATGCATTCAGGTTTCTTTCTATTCCTACACAAAGACTAAGTCTTATAACTTGTTCACTTTTCTCAGTGCATGGGTTTGTACAACGTAAATGCTTGAGAAGATTACAGAATTTGGCCTTAAATCAGCAGAAAAGTTTCAAAACATTTTTTTTATACAGTCACAAACTGCACTTTGCACTATGGCCCCTCATGCATTGGCCACATGTCAATGGATTTCAAGGAGCTTTTAGATAAACCCCATGCGCAGGACAAACAGACGGGCTTTCCACTCTTGCCACTTTGCATGGACAGCTCGCCACTTTGGGGTTCAGAGACATGCCCATAAATTTGGCTAGCAACATCTAGAGGCCTCCTGGGTGCACAGCTAGTATTTAGAAACTGCCATGTAGTGGTGGTGGCCTGCCCAAGCTCTCTGTGAGTTCCCAAGGAGAGAAGGAGCTTTGAATCGTTTCAAATTGAGCTGATACAACGTTGTCAAATTATAGTTTTTCATCACTCTGTCCTGCCCTGTAAAAGTCTTACTCAGGTTTCTTTGCTTCTCCCAGATGAGTAATGTTGAGCTATACAGAATGCTTGGAAAGCAGCTTTGGATGGAGAACAAGACATCGTCAAAATTATGCGGTGCACGATCCAAATCTCTGAAATGTGGGGGTAGAACAAATAATCCCTTCTCTTACATAAGTACCAGATTCATTCATCTGTTGAGGACTCATAAAAGGCACAAGCCGGCTGGCTACAAGGCAGCTTTTCGGCCCTCTGTGTCTACAACGGGGATAAGCCCATGTGAAATCATATAGAAACTCTTGAGAGTTTTCCATGAGGTCACTTCAGAGCTGTCCTCACTGAATTTTAGCACTGCCAGTGTGTACCTAATCATGCTAAATGCTGAACATCCTTAACCCTTTCTGGTAAATGGATGTTTCTACACTGGGCAACAAAGCAAGGAACGGACATGACTGACTGCTGTCATTGCAACAAGGCCAGGTAGTTTGGTGCTTGCCATAGCAATCAGGATCCTTCCGTTCCCAGTTCAGGAGCAGATCTGGTCATCACCAGAAAAAGAAGAGGCTGAAAGTACTTTGTTGGAGCTCTGTACAGTCGGCACCAGTGGGATTAAGCTCAAAAGTTGGGGAGAGAATGCAAATGAACTGGGCACATTCTTAACACTGGCTAAAAGAGCACAGACCTCTCAAACCTCTCTCAAACCATCACATCCTCACGCCTGCGGAACAATCTATTGCTCTGTCAGTTTGGCCCTAAGGGGGAGAAGGGACAACCTAAGCACATTAAGACATGGTGAATGAGGTTCTTAGACCATGTATTTCAATATTTCAGGTATCTGAGGAAGGGAAAGGGATTGAACCCAAGCAACTTCCTAAGCAACCTACACAGCTTGTTGTCTATTAAGAGGAATACCTGCCACCATGTTAACATTCAGAAGTTTGGTGGTGGAGGGGAGCAGACTGCAGTCATCACCCAGCACAACTCCTGCAGGCCAACTGACATCAGCCTTCCCAACCTGAAACTGGATTTACTCAGTCAGCAGCAGAGGCAGTGAGTGCCGACAGCTGGTTGGCCTTCAGGACAAAAGCTGGCTCCTATTCCTTTGGCCCAGCCCTTGCCCATTGCTCCACCTGTGTGCTCTACAGCGTATGTCTTCCAAGTCTTTCTCCAGCTTTGGCTCTTTTACTGTGGCCTGCTCTAGAGGCTCTTAAAAGGTATTGGACCAAAGAGGTATCCAGTGCCAGAAATAAACTAGCAGACAAAAATCGAGGTGTCCATGCAGGAAGAAAAGAAAGAACCAAGGAAAACCAAAGAGACCATCGTGACCAAAGCCAAGCCTGCCCTATCCCAAAGCGGTGGATGCAAAACCAGTGCGTATGTTTTGATGTTGTTATGCATATTGATAAACATCAAAGGCCAAATACAAGTACCAACTGTTGCAGAGGCTAATTTGCAGCATAGTCCTTCATACACTTTCAGGATACATTCAGCCCTTCATTATCTGAGACAATGAGGAAGGGTTATCCAGACAAATTAAAAATGCAAATGATACCCACTATTTCTGGAGCACCCCACTGGCATCCCACAGAGCCAGCTGACTTTCTGCAATTCTTCTCAGCTCTTGTGGTTCCAGGAAGGTTTATTAACTTTGCCACAAGACTGCACACTACACACATGTGGAGGTGCTCCTGGACCCGGGCTACCTCTGAAAGCAGTGAAGTTGCAAGTGGGCAATGCCGCTCCTGGGCTAATAAGTTCTATAGAAATAAGATCACTGTCTCAGTAAGACACTTTGTTGCTGTGGCTAAATATTTTTTTAAACAGTTAGCTCAGTAAGTATGCTTTAGAGAGGTCTGTGTTCAGTGCCTGCCTGCCATGGCAATAAATATAATTTCCACTGATATATTTGCTCAGGTTTGGCATCCCCTGGTGGGCTGCCCACCAGGTTTGTGCCTTTCACAGCATTTCCCACACAAGACTACCTAAGGCATCCCTGTCTGTCTGTGGTGCAGGCTACCAACAACCTAACCCAAGTACTTGGTCATTCTGAAAACAGGAAACTAAGAATTACAGTGCAGGTGAGCCTCACAGGGCATCATCTCGGCCATCTTCAAGACAGAAGGTCTCACAGCTGCAAGCATGTACTAAGAAAGAAGTCAATGTGAGGGGCTAATTTGGCCTACAGCAGGAGTCTGAAGGAGTACATGACCACTGCAGAAGAAAATAGGGTGCTCTGACAGAGAGAAAGACAAGGAGATGGAAAGAACATGATCATCTAAAGAAGGAGTTGTTGAAGATCAACATTCCCAATGGAAAAACCCATTTGGAGGACCTAATGGATCCACTGTCAATCAGCAATAAAGCCCATTTTCCTGCCCAGGGAAAACTCTGAACTTGTCACCTCCAGGCTCAGCTAGTAAGCAAATGTTTGCACAAAAAGCACAATAACAATTGTTTAAGGGAAAGATGTAGCAATCTACATGAAACTTTGAGTAGCAGATAAAATTTGCTCCTAACTATTTGTGGTTCACAACACTTCAGATCTATTGTAACCACTTTATGACCATGAAAAATGTCATGTTGTCACTACACTAAGCCCCACAGTCATATTCTAAAAGCATGATCCATCACTCAAGTTGAAGAAAAATATCTTGTAAGGTTTGGCACTATGAGGTTCATGACACATATCCTGTCTCAGAGAAGACGGTGACACACATATTCACCAGCCAGTCTACTACAATATACCAAACAGTCTGACAAAGTATTTTAAGTCTTGCTCTTTTTCAAGCATCCAAGCCTGGAAGTGCACCGATTGAATGGTTCTTCTAAACTGTGTCCTCCCAAAGTAGCAACAAAAGCAATGTGGCACTCTGTCAAACTATATCCTGATACTTATTTACAACAGAATCACTCTGTGTGGCTAACTGAGAGGTGACACTGGACAAAAAATAGGACATTTTGCTGTGGGTAGGAAAGCGTCCAAGCAGAGTTTTACTGGTGCAGCAGGAATTAACTGGTCTGCTTTAGTTGCTTCAAAAAGAAGTGCAATCTGAGTACAAGGAAAACATGCAAAATTTGAAGGCAAATTAGTCTCAATCCAAATGCAAATCTAAATTTTTTGGTGTTGGCCAAACTCTCTCTCTCAAGCCTATTAATGCTGATGGTGCACATTTCTTCTTTCAGAGTGTTACAAATCATTTAGCATGGTTTCAGTGAGAGACAGCATTACAGTTGTGTAATATTACTGCTTTATCTTGCATTGCCAAACTTCTCTCCTCCCTCAACCTCCATTAAAAGAGCTTCCAAAGACTTGTTTCTTTGAGCTCTCTTCATAGTTCTTCCCCACCAGTATGGAAATGCCAGGTTTTGGGAGCTGGTTTAAAGGCCTTCAGGTTGAGATGAGGTTTGAGGTTCAGCATTTGACAAAGAAGCAAACACAGCATCTCAGGTATTTATTGGTTGGACGGAGAGTTTGTTCCTTAGTGAAGCCTCATTTGAACATACACTACTGAGCAGAAACTTTAGATATATGCCTAAAAAGATAGCTATTTCTGTCCCTGAGTGATTACCGGCACCAATGGTCAACCAGTGACCTGGAAACTCTGCAAGTCCTTGAAAGACAACATAAAGGGAAAAAAAAAAACCCTAGTCCTCTGCCTTAAAATAGATCAAATCAAGTAGTAGCAACCTTACTAGAAGAGCAACTAAGTACCAGGTGTGCACAGGTCCCCTCATGGCCCAGCACTATCTACACTGAGCACACACTATTCAGCACACCATTTTTGGAAAAGGTGTGAGTTGATTTCTGGATTTAGCTTTCAGGTCAAACCCCACCATAACCACAGCACAGATCACATTGTGTAGATCTGCTGTGGTCACCTAACTGGTAATTTCATCTCTTCTGGAATGTATCATGTTAGAGGAGGGTGTAAGCGATTGCAAGCATGCTCCTATTCTGCATGGGCTCAACACAATACAGTCAAGTTTCTTAGGCAGTAGATGAAAAATAGTAACAAATGCTAAGATTTTTCACAAACGTCCGCTCTAGTCTGTATCCTGTATTCAACTAAGAAGAAAAGCAAAGTTTAGCAGTAAAACAAGGACCAAACACAAGTGAACAATGCCGAAGCTCTCTAGTGAAATGCTTTTCTTTAAGTTGCATTACATGCATGATAAACTGAATCAGCTCTGAATTCCTGCTCCAAATGGATACGAGGCAGGGGAGTAATTAAAACAGCATAAAACAGTAGACCATGTCAAGAGTAATCAAAATTTACAAGCTCAATAGATAAAGAATGTTTTTCTTCCCAGAAGCTAAGAGTAAAGCTATCAGAGCATTAGAGGACACCAACAAAAATCTAAGCATTCTCACTTATTTTACAGAAGACAGCAGCAGAACTATTCAGAACTACCAAATATACAGCACTCTGCCCCGGCTTTGTTGGCAGATGGCCCATTCACCATGAAAAAAATCACACAAAGATTTCAGTGTACAGAGTCCCAGACTGCAATGGTGTGAACTGGAGAAGCACCAGCGACGGAGTGGGAGTAGGAACTCGTAAGACCTGTGGGTCCTTAGGCTGTATTGCAACAAGCAAACTGCTCAGACAGACAAATAAGAGCCCGTGAGAATGAAGAGTCTCTGTCTCCGTTTAATATATTTGTTCAAAGACAAAGTTGTACAAACTGTCTCTCTGCTGCCTCCTTAGAGGTGCTGAAGCCAGCCCAGATAAACTAAAGCTAGTAACAGGGCAGAGGGAACATTTGCTGCCTTTATTGCTGGCTTCTATTACACAAATTAAGTCTTATGAAAGACAGCATCATGCTGAGGATATAAGATATCAAATGAAGCCAGCCTAAGAAACAGGATTTTCCTAAAACCAGATTTTTCAATTTGGAGCTTTTCAATAAGAACAAGTTTTGTTTTGTTGCTTTAATTAAAAATTCCATTTTACAAAGTATTCCTTTTCTACCGGGAAAAAAAGCCCAAAATATAAACCAGAAGGAAACTGCAGTGGAAAAATACAGAGCAGATCTATCACATTTATTTTTGTTCCCTGTTTTATTCCTGGTTGTATGCACCTCTTCCATATTCCAAGGCAGGCAAATTCAAACAAGTGGGAAGGCACAAACTGGGTTAGATGTGGAGCATGAATACCCATGGAAAATTGGTGGTGTTCCTCTCCTGATGTCTTCAGGTTGAGAAGGTGCTTTTCTGGAGATGATTCTTTCGCTAACACACAATCAGCTGGTTTCACCAGGTTAACCAGTGAAATCTAGTATCTACTAGATTGAGGATGTCAGCCTAGAAGATCCAAGCATTCCTTTTAGTCCTAAACTCTACCATCCAGATCTAGAAACGAACTATCTGAGCGGAATGCAGCAGTACTTCACATCTTCCCTTCAGTAAGAGGTCTTCCACCAACAGTTGGCGACCAAAAGCATCATTCCGCTGTGCAGTCCACTCCCATATTTCATCCTGAGGTGCATGCACAGCATGGAGTCCATCCTTCATACCCTTCTCTTAGGAGTTGGGCCTCAGTTCCCAGAAGAGGTTGTTTTAGCCTCACCACAGCATCCTACACTTCTGTATCAGCCCTGGGCCTGTCCCTTAACCCGAGGCTCACCATGCCAGCTCCGCAGCGGCTCAGGCGTGGGCATCACACTGGCAAGAGGAACCAGGAGTGCAGAAAGACCCTTCCACGCTGAGCTCCCAGGGCCAGGATCTGGCTGACTCCATTTAACCATCACTGTATTTGTGTTGCAGTAGCACCTAGTGGCCAGGGCTATGAAAACACACAGCAAAGGAAGCATTCCTGCCAAAAAACTAAAGGCAGTTAAGCTTAACCAAGAAACAACAGGTGGTCATATGTGACTGATGCAGCCAGCACAAGGTAACTCAAGTTGACTCTAAAGGCCTAATTCTCATGTGAAAGTGAGAGTAAAAATAATTTACATCCTGTGCTTCCTGGCTCAAGAGACCTCAGTATAAATGAGAATCCAGTCCTAAATTCTCAATGGGATCCAGACTTCAAGAAGGATTTCAGCTTGAGAAGGGGTCTGGGTTCTACTTTGCAGTGTGTGAACAGCTGAATGGGCAATTCATATTATTTTAAGAAATGTCACGATGGGTTTGGTTTGGTTTTGTTTTTTCCTTTAATAACTTCGCCCCACTTACTAGGCTATAACCAGGGGACCCGTAAAGCCTGCTGAGCTAAGATCAGCACAAATCATCCCACCAGAAACACACAGTGGAAAACTGAGAATGCAGGAGGAAGAGGTGTTGCTGAAGAGCATGAATCATGCAAGGAGAGCTACCTCTGGGAAAAACACCCGTTGTTGTATCCTTCCTTAAAAAAAAAGAGAAGGTGGTGGTTCTTTCTTACTGTCAGTACAACTGTCTAATTCAGGCACACAGAATCTAAAAGCAAACTGAGATCAAAGAGAGCATCAAGACAGGAATGTATCTGATGGCTAAATTTCCCTTTGCCTTTTCATTGTTTGGGCAGACCTAGGGGAAATAAATGTCATGCAGAAACGCATGGAAGCAGGTCCTGAAGTCTCTTCTCTGAGCTCCAAAGATATCTTGCTGAACAGGACTGGATTGAAAAATCAGGAAGTTTTCCAAGACAGTGCACAGTTCACTTGACGCTATGAGCTCAGTCTATGCATTTATGTTAGCTGAGGGCTGGAAACCACATTTGGGTCCATCAGAGCCTAACTGCCCATACTGTCATATTTTGGCTTGCTTTCTGGATGTTGTCTGGATCAACCAGCTGACTCTGGGGTGGGGAAACCAAACAACTTGCATTCAAACTCTGTCCCCATGGAAGAAAGGGACAGGAGCCACTGGCAAACCCAAGCTCAGAAACAGCTACCAAGAGGAGAACAGTTACAGCCAGTGATGAGAAAAGTCATCACTCCTTGTCCTGCCATGCATCAGCCTGTAACAAGAGGAACTATAGGTCTTTCAAACCCAACAAACAGATTTCCATGTAGAAAATCCCTGCCACAAACAAGATAAATAAAAACAATTGATGACAGAGACTTGGAGAATGAAAAATAGTCAATGTCAAGGGCAGTTCTATTGGAGGGAGATGAGCTGGGCTAAGATGCGCACAGATTATCTTAGTTCTGGGCCTAAAAGGGAGTTGTGTAAAACAGACCATACTGAGATATCTGGAAAATGTACTCCAGGAATTATTGCAAGAATCTACTCTCTTTTGCTCTGGTTACCTTCTTCCGGCAGAAAAAAACAGAGAGGGAGAAAACACATTTCTTATAGGAGCTCTTTGTTTTAAGATTTTTTTATTAGGGATGAAAGAAATGTTCAGAGGGAAAATGAGCTCATTTCTGTCATCTGCTGCCACCATCTGCAAATGCAGCAGCAACATCTTTGAAAATTTGAATTAAATCCACCCACTTCTCATTTCTGCTTTCCCTCCCGGTGTGGTGGGCAGTATGAGTCAGTAACAGGGAAGCTGGCCTGGGAATAAGGACCCAAAAAGGGCCAGTACAGACCCAAGCTCCCCTGTCATTGCTGTCATCAGCCTGCCCTACCAAATAAATTCATTTTTCCTCCATTTCTCCTTCTGTAAGTTGGCTAAATTAAGTCTTCCTCTGTGCAAGGTTGGTGTGTTACTTTAGAAAGATGGTGCTGGAGAGAGCTTGGTGACCCAGGGACTCTGGGGAGACAGAGCACAGAACTATACAGGAGCAGAACCCATTTTTGCCCAATGATCAGTGCTTTCTGACATGTGAGCTGGTCTGTTGCTGAGTGCGGAGCTTGAGAAAGAAAGGAGAGATCATGTAACACTATGAATGTCCAGCCTGGGTTGAATCCTCCAGTAAAGGTTTCAAAACGAATATTAGTAATACAGCATATTTTTTCATGCCCCACTGGTTCCAACTAGGACTGGGACCAGATGTGCCAATTTTCAACAAGAAAGGCTACTCATGCTATTCTTGGCACAGCTTGAAGCAGCAAGTACCACAAATCCTATTTAATATAGTGCCTAAATGCCACAGACCTATTTGTTCCGAGTTCTCTCGGTTGGTTTTTCAAGCTCAGCTGGTTCCGATAACCACCTGACCTCCAAGGCCCCATTCAGTCACAACCTCATCTCCCACCCTTCACAACTGCACCCATCGCTAATGTTTTCCTTCTGGAAATGGGTTTCTTCCTATGTCTAAAGATTGCCTTGCAAATAAAGTTTACATGGATGAAGTGCAGACACTTCACAATTTTTGAGTATAATTGCATTGCATTTTTAGTACTGAGATACAGATGGTTAAGCATTTTTTAGGGTTTGGAGGCATGTTGGCATTCCAGATTAGCAAGATGGGCATGGGTGCTACTGACAGATGTTTAGTAAACTGTTCACATAGCTGGAGATAAGGGATTTACTACCCAGAATATCCATGAAAATAGGAGGAGATACAAGCATATCAAAGTTGCGTAGAGAATTCATCCTCCCTTGGACTTTAGTCTTAGAGGAAACAATTTTACAACATTCTTGGTGAATGTAATATACATACCCAGTTGGGGAGTTGTGTCTTTGAAAGGACCTTACACAGGCTCTTATGTTGTGCAAAGATTCACATTATATGAGACTGATCTGCCAGAACTCAGATACTGAGCAAAGTAAATCCCTGTCTCATACTCATCCCTGAATGATTACAACATGTTACCCTGCAGTCCCATTACTTGCAGTTCAAATGGGATAAGGTCACTGAAAAAACTGTCATTTGTGGGGAAGACAGACAACCACTTTCAGTTTGAAAAAGGCTAAAGTACTAAACACCTTTTTTCCCTCTGTCTGCACCAGTAAATCTTCCTCTTAGACCTCTGCACAAATCAGAATTGCTCGGGAAAGACAGGGACGGCCAACAGTGGAGGAGCAACAAGTTAGAGACAACACAGGGTAGGTGCAAATATTCAAATCCATGGAGATGGATGGTTTTCACCTCAGGGTACTGGAGGAGCTTGAGGATGTGGCTGTGAGACCACTGTTTATTACCTGCAAAAGATCACAGTGATTGGGGAAAGCCCTTAATGACCAGGAAAAGACTGATGTTACACCCACCTGTAAGAAAGGTGAGAGAAGGATCTCTGACAGCCGGTTTCTCTTCATCTCTGGGAGGACCATGGAGCACATCCTCTGGAGTCCATTTCCACACATGGGAAGAACTAGAAGATAAATAGGGAATAGTCAACACAGATCTACCTTGGGCAGACCACACTTGACCAATCTGATGGCGTTACGTGATGAAATGACTGGCTATATAGACAAGGTGAGAGCAGTGCTGTAATACACTTTGCTTTTAGTAAGGCTTTTGACACTATTTCCCATGGTAGTCTCTTTTGTAAGCTGAGGAAGTATGGACTGGACAAACAGATCATTGTATGGGTTAGAAATGGGCTGGACAGCTGGACTCAAAGCGTGGCAATCAATGATTCAGCAGTTCATTGTCAGCTGGGAAAAAAAGACAGGGTAAAGGAGCTGGGCTTGTACAGCCTGGTGAAGAGGAGGCTAAGGGGGAATCTAACAGCCACCTACAACCACATGAAGGAGGGTGACAAAGGTAATGGACCCAAACGCTTCCAGGTAAGGAGAGAAAGTTAATAAAAGGTGCAACACAAATTGCAATATGGGAAGCTAAGTTTGAACATTACAAAACCTTTTCACTTAATGAGGTAGCGGCTCTGGAAAAGGTTATCTAGAGATGATGTTGCATCTGCATCCATGGTTGTTTTCAAGCCATGGCTGATCTGACCTAGTTTTGATGATAGTCCTGATCCAACTGAGACAACCCCTCAAACCATTTTTTCTGTAATTGTGTGATTCAGACGGGTACCTCCACTGAGGAGGGAATTGAGTTAGGAAGCAAGGAGGCAAAAGCATGTCAGGACAGATCCCGGCTCTAACTGCTAATCTATCGCTCAGTCCCCCATACAGAAACAGGACAGGACATAGCTACTCCCAATGCAAGGGGTGGACGGGACATTATCTAAGGGGAAGGTGGTCACCTGGCTGATTAATGTTAATGAAAACAGTGAGTCATTAAGTCCCTTCTGCTTTACTACTCCCCCCGTTATTCCCCTCCCCCAAAAATCCTGGACTTGATAGTTTGCTGGAAAGAAACTTATTAACATGTGAGAGGAGCTCCACTACTACTGACACGAGATGAATAATTTACAAAACTGAGAACCAAGGCCAGACCAGCTTTCATGGTAAATAAAAACAGTTCTTTGTTGTCAAAAGGAGGACTGGATCTTTGGCAGGGTCTGGTGACAAAGCAAAGCTCCATATGTGGGAAGACAGCCATAAGACGCTAAAAGCATCTGTTCAGATATGCCTGAGAAATAATCCAGTGTTCGCCTGTCCGAAGACACCAGTGACCGTTCAGGACAGAGCAACTCACTTTCTAAAGAGGCACCTTGATTTGTTCTGGATTGCGGGGCAGTGAGATGCAAAGCCTTGTACCCACGTGATTTTGATCACGCTTCTGGCACATGTATTTTGTGCTCTGCTGGCAGAACAGTCACCCAGCAAGCCTGTCTCTGGTTAAGGCCTCCCTTCCCACTCCCCCACCCCCTGTTGTTACTAAGCAGGGCTTTTCTGTTTCGTCTCACTTCACTTTTATTATGGCAAAGCCCTATAAAACTATCAAGTAGAGCTGGCTGAAAAGCAGTGTTTCCAGTGCCTTGAAAATGTAGGGTTTTAAATATATATATATATATATATACAAAATTTGGTTTTGATCCAAATTGAACAGAAACTTTTTTCAGTTTTTTGAAAAGAGAGCAATTTCCAGGAAGCCAGAAGCTCCCCAGACCCTGTGCAGCCTCCCAGTGAAATGCACGTCAAAGCTTGTCAGCTTCAGCGGGCAGCTGCAGAGCTCCCAGCACCCCTGGCCTTCGGGCAAATCCACCAGGTGCATCCGCTCGGGAGCCAGAGACTTGTACACACTATGTTTCTCCTGTCCTGGAAGAGATCTGCCAGGAGTACAGGTGGGTTTCCTCAAGCTCTCTTCCTCAGGCATGGGGAAAGTCAATTGTGCTTAGCACGGTTCCAGCAAAATAAGCCAGGCTCAAGGAACAATGTTTCATGGGAACATTTCTGACCAGCTCAATTCCCTGGGATAAACCATCAAAGAAGAAACTTGTTGGCTGAAGGAGCATTTTCGTTGCAAGGATATCTGATCCATCGGCAACGTGACTTGCCTTGCATGAGTGTCCAGCCTCAGTGATCCTTTCTCATTTCAGCTGGCTGCCGACAAATACTACTCCATATGGAAATGTCAAGGCAACGACCACCCCACCAGTGCTAATGGTTACTGGGGTGATGTCAGTGGATGACAATTTTGGACATCTGAACTGCTGTCTTTAAAAGCAGAAGATCCTGGTACTATTTTATGACCTCGTTGGGTGTATCTTCCCTTCGTGCACTTAGGCCCGGTGATGAGAACGTCCATAAATTGTTTGGATGACTTTTAAACAGATTCTTCTGAATCAGCCCATATGGATATGACAAGCTGGTGAACCATACAGCATGCTACAGCTTGGCACCGTGCCTGCAGCTCCTTCCCATAAAATGGGCAGCTTTTAGACCCATTTAATTACACTTAAACAAGCTTTTTATCTCATTTGTTCTGCGTCATAACTCTCCCTCCAAACACTATAAACCACTGTGGTAATACCATGAAGTACAGGCCAGCCACACATTTTAGAGTCATCTGCCTGGCTCTCACACTTTGTTTAAATCAATAATTCATGACAAATATCTGTTTTCTGTGGATTTTTTTTTAATACTGCTCTTCTTCCACAAACACCCCACAGCCCTTGAAGAGGCATATCCATGCCTTAAGTTCACTTTCTCATGGTGAAATCACTACCCTTTTCAGCCACTACATCCTCGGCGAGGGCGCGGGCTGCAGGTGTATTTCCAATGCTTCCAGCCATCTGGAAATGGTACTTAAGGCAACATGTTAGGATTCCCCCTGCCCAGGAGGTCCCCAAACATGGCACAGATGGCTTTGTGTCACCTGCTCCTCTGCACAGAGGTTATGAGTAAGATAAAGATTGGTTTGATTTTTATCTTTCCATGTTCAGCCTCCCTGTGCTAGCCCAAGTGTTTCAACACTTACATGGAGAGACTCCTGCTACTTGCTTAGATGCAGTGGGTGAAATACAAAAACCACACAGTGATGATTGCAGAGGGGGAAATATACTTCACATTGATAAGCAAATTCAGCAAGCAACTCCACGAGAACGTCTGCCATGAGGGCTTCAGAAGGGACAATGATACAGCCAGATAGGTATTTATAGGCCACCTTTTCCCTTCATTTACATGAAAGAAAACCCAACAATAGCAAAACTTCCCTTCCATATTTGTCACACTTAGTTTCACCCCGTGATAAATCCTGAGAGCAAACCGGGATTAACTGAATGCCCCATCTTGCACCTGAGAGTTCCAGTTCCCTCTGTTCAATAGATGTTGCCTATCACAGGACCTCAAGAGTTAAAATACCCTGATAAGCTTTAACCTCCTGAGAGAGAGGGAGAAAGACATCTGCTTTTTATTTTCACGGCCCTGTGTCTCTGCACTCCAGTTTTGAAAAGTCTGCATTCCTTATAAACAGAGAGAAGTCCTCATAATTTATGCAATGATACACCAACGCATTAAAAGGGTTATATTTTACTCTAATGAGAGAAATAAGGTATCATTTCCTTCACACGAGGAAGGAAGAGTTGTTGTAATAACTGCCAAATGGGCACCCCTTAATTTCTTTAAGGGCAAGGATATTATGACAGCAAAGACTTTGAGCTCTAGCTACCTATTAAACAAATCTTTACCAAAACAGATGTTGACACTGCAAGGACATCTTGGGAACTAAAGGATGCAAATTTATTTGAATAAGGTTAACGAGGAGAAAAGCATGTCTGAAAATCTGTTGTGTTTCTGAAGAACTCTTTGCAAAAGGAAACCAAATGGGGTAGATGAAAAGAGCTCATCCTAACAGACAATTAATGGCAGAGGGAGCTGGGGTTTTTACTCTTTTTTGACTCTTCCAGCAAAATCAAGTGACAGCTCTGATATGTAGATTTACCCACACAACTCCTTGTCTCACTGATGGGTATTAAATGTGTGTTTCTTGCATGGACACATGAGAGCAGCAACCTCTGCACTGCAAGAAAATCCAGTAATGGCCATGTAAAATCCACAGCTAGAGGCTGCTCTGTCTTTTGGGGGGTTCATGTTGTTGTGAGAGAGGAGAACCATGAGTCCAACTTTGTCCTTTGTCCTTATTCCTCCATCAACAGGAGGGAAAAACAATCAAGTCACCGGTTCTGCCCATCTGTTATGCTTATGGCCTGTTTGGAGCATCTCTTTCTCCCTAAGCCATCGGGGAGAGCAAGGTTGTGCCCAGTGAAGTGGCTGCATTATGCTGTTTGCTTGTGTTGCCTTTTCTGTAGTTGTCATCTTTCCCACACTCTCAAAGCAACACTTTTTCTTGGCAGTAGAAGGACCAAAATCTCCAAGAAGAAAGGCAGAAGGAGTTTTCATCTGCAGACATGAAATTGCAAAAGGTCTGTGTAAATACAAATGGTAGGAGAGCCTACAGGTGAAGGAGAGAGATCAAACGGCAGCAGCAATGTAGGAGAGGATGTTCTGTTCTTTGGCTGATTTCCCACTGGGAGAATGTAACTTTTAGACGGCAAGAATAAACAGAGATCTTCATTTCTGCTGCAGTGCTAAACTGCTTTTAGCTACTGACTGGGCATGCAGAGAACCAAAGTAAAAATGTGTGTTTGAAGAGAGAAAAAAAAGCAAATGAAGTAGAAATCACCTCAAAACATACCCTGATCATGCTGCAGATTCTGTGTAGCTATAGATAACGTGACAGCCTTTCTGTGTAAGACAGTGTTTGTTCATATATTTGAGTATGTAAATAATTTACCTTGAGAAGGACTCTAATTTATGAATTTCAGTATGATTTATACTGACCCACAAAAGGAAACAAGTTAAACTACTAAAGGCCAGCACATAAAAAAAATCATTTTAGAAACACTTTAAAATACTAAAATAAGGAAATAAAGGCAAGATGAAATTCAGTTCCACTTTGCAACGCTGTCTTAGAGATCACTACAAAGGTCTATTCAGCCAAAGATCACACTTGCACTGGAGGAAGTTCTCTTTATGCACTGTTAATTACTTCAACAATCTATAAAATTAATGGCTAAATGAACCACATTTATAGAGATTATATTTCAGATATTATTTACATTTAACAGAACATCCTTTGTTGGTAATTACTAGATTTATGAACTGTTTGGAACAAAATGGACACACCCCAGGGAACCTGCTTCAGTCCCACAAATGCACCACAGACACGGACACACATCATTCATTCAGTCTGATGCTGCAGAACTGCACCGAGGGACAGGCTTTTCACCGCCCTTTTCAGTTTTCCTAAATCCTGCATTTTGTGCTCCTGCAAAGGAGGCGAGGGGGGACATGGCAGCCAAGCTCCGTCCCCACGGCTGCAGACTGGAGCCGCTCAGAGAACACGACGCTCCTTGCTGTGATGCATCTTCAGGCTCTCCCAGCCTGACACCACTCACTACTTCTTGAAGACACAAGGCACATCCAAAACAAAGATCTGGGCAGCTTAGATGTGCTGAAGGACACTTCTCTGTCTGCCAAACACCGGAGGCCAAGGCAAACCACATCTCCAGCTCCGCCTAAGAGATCTGCCACCCGCAGACAACATTGTCAGTTTAAGATATTCATTTTTAAAGGGGAAAAAAAAAAAAGTCAATCTGTCTTATTTTGACTAGAAATTTCCATTTCAGTGGCTGTTTATGCTGCCATGGCTAACTCCACAAGTTTGACAAGCTAGAAGGGAAATGGAAATCTTTCTGGATTAAAATAATGGGAAGAAAACGTAGTACCATCTGTATGTTAAGATACTTGTGACCACATCCAGCCCCCATTGGTCAAAAGCGCTGGGAGGCAAGATTGTTGTCTCATTTCACTTGGGGGAAACTGAGGCATGGAACAGGATGAGGCACCCGGCCCAAGGTCAAGGGGGACATCTGTCCCCAGGGAGAAGGCTGAATTCGAGTCTTGCAGTTTCCCACGTGCTAAGGTCTGGCTCAACTGCCCTCTCCATGTCTTTATAACACAAGCTTGGAGGAGACTGAGCAGAAAAGCCAGTTTTCACTATCACCCCTGTGTGAATGCAGCGTTACCCTCCCATCTAACGCCAGCCGATGCTGTCAGGTTAGAAGCGCAGCCACTCTTACCCCGGTGCTTCCTCACGTCAGGTCCCCAGGGAGGTTACGCACAGATTAAGGGAGAATCAAAGGAGCCGGCCATAGGGGAAGACAGGTACAAGTAATGTCATGGGTCAACCCAGCCCTTCACTGTGGGCTTTTCCGAGACCTGCCAAACTCAGCCCTCAGCTAAAGACTCTACCAGGCTTCTCCCTAGGTGCAGCTTTGCAAACTCAGTCCCAGCAGCCCTCCCACAGGCAGGGGAGATGAAAGGCATGGTTGCCTTGCTTTGATCTGCAGGCTAAGCCCCAAAACGAGCATTCACTTTCCTCTGCTGAGTGAGTACTGCACAACATGTGATTTATGGGCCTCCTTTCACCTTTCTTCCCACTCATGCTATGTTCATGAAGATCAGTCTGAATGCAACACGTGCGATTTTGCCCTTTGCATCAGAGAGTTTTGTCATGTAGTTGTGACCAGTCAAAGCATCCATGTTGTGTTTGGGTTTGGCCTTGTTTGGGGAACCTGCCAAGTTACTTCCAAACTACATACTTGCCCCGTCAGCTTTTAAATTTGGTTTCCAAGTGTAGCTACGTGACATTGAAATTAACATTCATCAGTCTTCCAGAGCAGTAAAATTAGCACTTGGATATTAGCAGAAAGTTAACCCCAAATGGGCACAGCTGAACTAAAATGTAAAAAATTAGGATACCATGTATGCGTGGTATGTTCAGCACTGGTCACTGCATCAGCCCTGCTTCAACAAACCCCATGACAGCAAAACAAAGAGCAGAGAGAAAAACGAGTAATGCTTTAAGGGCCTGGGCCCTGTGGCTGCATTTTGGGTCTACCACAGAAACCTCACACAGAGGCTATATGGTAAATAGCACTGTGCGTCTTTTACCTTCATATGAACTGTGTTATGATATACGGATCTGGGTGGAATTTAACTACATGCTGTATGTGGTAGAAAACCGGGGTAAATTATGTGCACAGTGCCATGCAGGAAGACTGATTAATACCTGTAATGGAGGATAAAGCTGGCAAGGGCTGGGGAGGGGACCCAAGAGCTGTTTTCCAGGAGCTCAGGAACCCTCTGCTTCACCAACCCAACCCGGGGTGGATTTGGGTTTCTTTGAGTAGATCCAGACCTGAACGTGGGTGTTCTAAGTAGAGCTTTACTGCTTCCAACCACCAGCTCACGTCATCCTTAAGAAACGCCACTTTCCTTTCCATGTTAAGTATTTCTAGAGCATGTCTACACTAAAATCATTACACTTCCACCTATATAAAAAACCTGGCTGATGGTGCCCAGGAGATGGTCCCACGCATGCCTTGAGAGCCAAGTCAGTCTAGGTGTTAGGTCCTTGAATCTGCCTCCCCTGAAATTAGTAGCAGGTCAGCATCAGCGTCTTTGTAAGGCTAACGGGGAAGACAGATCCTTGGCTGGGGGGAGAAGGAGACATCCACCCAGGTGCACTGGTGTCCAGGACCCACATTACCAGTAGGACCAGTCACCCACTCCTTTTTACAGAAACTTCTAGCAAAAAGGAGTAAAGAAAGATCTCTCTATGGGCAAGGTAAAAAACCACTCTACATTTAGATCCCTTTTTTAAATCAAGGAAATTTCTTCCTGTTAGCCTGAAATCTCCCAAGATATTAGGAACTTCTTTTGCTATCTCTTCTCCCATGTGTGATATAGAAGTAAATCTTCCTCTTCCTTAAATCTCTCTCTCCCTCTTGACTCATCTCATACATTCCTTTACTTGGAGATCCAGATTCTTTTCCGTTCCAGGCCTCTTTCCATGCCAGACTCTTTGGGAAGCATTTTCTTCTCTTAGTAAAGAGCTGAATTTCTCTCTTCTCTTCTCCTTGCTTACTTTCCCAAATCAAGCCCACACCTTCCTGTTGGATCTATTAATTATCCTCCTGTTGCCACACTCCGTGTACGTTCCCATTTCCCTTCTGTTGCATTCAGGTTTGCACCTGCCAGATTCCCTTTTCTGACAAGTTTATTTAGACTCTTTTTATTCTTTACCCATGTTATCCCCCCCTCCTCTCTTTTGGCTGGTATTTTTCAGATTGGACAAAGTACCCATTTCTTTCATTTCAAACGCAGGCAGGTGTTTCACATGTTTTATATAAAACTGTGTGTATGTGCCTGAGTTTGTATGAATATAGATGTAGATACAAGCCAAAACTTGCGTTTCCAAGCAGGAGCAAAAGCACAACAATAAATTTCCCCTTTTCACATCCACTCAACATCCATTTAAAAAACAGTAATTTAGGGAGCGAATGCATAAACCAACTCCAATTACTTCTCATATGATGGGCAAGTGGGGAAAGGGAGAAATAAAATTCCTCCCTTCCCCATCTGGGCACAAAGTGCCACAGAGAAACGTGACCCATACGTGCTTTGACTGAGAACCACTGGGGTGAATGACAGCTTTTCTAACTCCTTCTGTCACCCAAGATCCCACTCTGAATGCTAGGACCTGACTTTGTAAGGTCCAGATGCCTTTGGAGACCTGCTGGTTCTCCTCGCTGTGGACAGGATCTAACAAGGCAGGTAACCTGCTCTCCAACCAGCTTGCAAACTCCACTCCAGAAAAGCGTCGGCTGCATCCTAGACACCAAGATTCACTTTTGGACAAAGATTTTAAATAGCTTGCTTTAAAGCAGCAGGTAAAATCAGTTGCCATTAACCATTTTCAATAGCACACAAGGCTTTAAAACAGCAGTCGAAGGAAAGAGTAATGAAAGACATAAGTATATATGGGAACTGGGATAGAGTACAACGTTGGGATTTGCCAAAGACAGATATTAATTTCATCTGGCTTCTTTGCTAGAGATTTCCTAGAGGACATACAGTGCATCCAATTGATCTGGACTTCAGTAAGGTATGTCATAGAGGGCCACATGGAAAATGGCTCTTTACAGGAAAAAATAGGAATTTGTACAAGATCTGAAAAGTACATAAAGTGTTGATTTGTATGAAAGGAAACACATTATGTGAAAAGGAAATTCTTCAACTGAAGGGAATTACTCATGGAGTTCTTCAATGTCAGGCCTTGGGAATCTTGCCGGGTAGTCTCATTAATGACTATGGCATGTAATGTAAGGAATGTGCTAGTGAAACTTGCTGATGACCCCAATTTCAGAGATACCCTAAACAGAGAGGAGAACAAGAAGGTTAACACTAACTGGATGATCTTGAGATAAGGAGTCACAGAAAATGCACAGAAATTTGTGGTGCAATGTGTGAGGCAACATATAACTGTAACCCGACTGAAGTGGAAAGACCTGGGAGCACTGAATAACAATTCCAGTAGACGTAGGGAAGTGATAACACTATTGTACTGGAGTGTTGTGTCCAGCTGTACATAAGGAAGGTAAATTCACAGGGCAACATATGAAAGGAAGGACTCTGGGATTATCAAAAGAGGGAAGCACTTTCAGGAGCAGAAACCAGAAGAGGATGGCCTACTTACAATGAGAGCGAAGACACCCCTTGACTGCAATCTTCACACTTCTCCAGTGACAGGAAAGGAGAAGAGTGAATAAGCTAAAAACCAGCACTGGAGCTTGGGGACATGAATGGGCTGAGAGGAAATTTGGGCTGTAAATTAGAAGGTTCAGTGACAGCCTTGCACAACGAACACACAGGTGAACAGCCCTTAACTGATTTCAGGATGGAGCTTGCACAGTTAGTGAACTTTTATGGGATTTCATTCTCTAAGATAGCATGGGCCTGGCCTGCTAACTACTTTGCAACAGTTCAGTACCCAATCTAATTTAAATACTAAAATTTCCCAAAATGAAGTGTTTTGCCTTTGCTTTGTTGTCTCTTCTCCGAAACAGACCTCCATAAGAGAGGAAAGCCCTCCCTCTCAGGGTGAGACCAACTGAATATTGTACTTCTTAAGTCCAACACCCGTAATGACCAATACATTAAAATGAGCAGGCAAGTTACTGAGACAGAGGAAACAGTAGTCAGCCACGATTGCTCTTCCTGGGTAATGCGAGATGACGGATGAATTTTCACACCCCAAATCAAATGTGGTTTAAACGAAACGATGGGCTTAAAGTACATAGGCCAGAACACCTTGAAGAGCTTCATGCTCTGACTGGGAATAATGAGGCAAAACCTCCAACAGACTGCTAAACTTAAAGATACTTGTTTTGATCATCAGCCCACCAGTGAAGGCCCCCACTGATAAGAGCTTTCACTGATGGCATTTGCATGGTCACCTGAATCCAGGCATTAGCTGTATATCATCTGTCTGTTAGAAATGCCCCATGCTTCAAAGGTGAGAAGCAGCTCTGGGGTAGGACATGCAGCACGTGGGAAGGATGAGCAGGCTGGGAAGCGGGAGGCGTTGCAGACCTGGCTTCTAAAAGCCCCTGCAAACGGTTTATGAGAGGTTCCAACAACAGGGAACATGCTGAGGCTCTGTGTCTGCAGGCAGGCAGGTTCATGAAGCTGTCCAAACAGCCAGGTGAGCATCAGTAAGGGAGGGTGACAGCGAACATAAGGTCCCCCCCAAAAGCCATGGAGTACATTAACACTAGCAAGATGTTAAAATCAAAAGTGATCAGCGTCGTGAAAGGAGGTGGCAAGAAGCCAAATTTGGGTGAGGTTTCTACATACAGAACAAGTCCAAATCCCCATCTTTCCATGATTTGACATCTTAGAGGGCAACAGTCTTTTTTTCTGCTTTTAAAGAACAAACATTCCCTGCAGTGAATGCAGCCTAAATATCCCAGCATCCTGTTATTGTATCCAGTCCAGGAAGTAAAACCGAGATCCTGGGTCTGTAATTGGGGCCACATGGATGTCCCTGCGCTCGCGCTGAAATGTTCCGACTTCATCAGCACAGCCACGCGGCTCCAGGTAAAAGCTGAGCTGAGGTACCTGAGCTGCTGCGCAACCCCATCACCGTGACCTTGGGCGAGTAATGCTGACTCTTTATCTCAGTTCCCCATCTTCAAAACTGGGGAATCATTCAGCTCTCATCTGCTTAGAAGCAGCTCAGCAGGGCAGGGAATGTGTTTTCTAGATGAAAGTGCAAGATGACCCTGACTTTGGTTAAGGCAATTGAGTACTGCAGTAATTATAATAGAAAAAGAGTCATATTATATAAATTATTATAATCAAGAATCAGTGGCTATTCTCCTGAAAAGTCCCAGCACTTAGAGTTTTCATGTTTTTGTTTTTGGAACAGACTAATCACTTTCACATCATAAACAAATAATAGTTTTAATAGATTCCACATTTGTGGAACTTTTACAGCTAACATGCAGCAAAGCTCTTGTCCTCCACAGGCTTTTTTTTTTCCTTCTTTTTTTTTGCTGAAATAGCAAAATATATTCTGTAGTAAATTAAGTGCGATTCACGTGGCATTTTGTATGAACGTACTGTGGATGTGGCCTATGAAACAAGCTTTGTTAGAATTCTGTAGCCCTTATGTTCCATTTTTCTGCTTATAATTCTAAATATGTTTTTGCTGCAATTTCATGTAAGGAACAACAGGGGAGCCTTTCTCTGTCTAATGTAACACCTATGAATTCCCATCAATGCAAGTAACAGATGGGGAGGAGTCAGATGCTGCCCTGCCATCCACACAGGCTGTGTGTTTCCACCCTGCTCGAGGGCAGAGTAAATGAGAGCAGAAGCCAACCCTCTTAAAGGCATGTGTAATCTTTCACAGGCGAGTTCAACTCCTGATGAACCTTTAGGACTCATAAATTAATGTCTGCTTTCCCGGGCTACCCTGCCTTTCCTTGTTGTGCTCATACGCATCCTGGTCTCAGGCAGCGGCTGAGAGCAGCTGCCGAGCGTGCAGGAGACAGCGATAATCTTCCAGTGGGATGAAGCTTGGGGAATTCCCGCAGCTGAGGTGGCATCACTTAGTGCAAGCTCAGCACTACCGCTGAACTCCCCTATTACTTTTTTTGCTGTATTTGGTATCTCTGCATCTGTTTGAAAAATCCAGCTCTCTGCAGAAAGGCTCAGCTTATAGCAACTCAGTCCAAAGAAAGCCTCTGTTGGATGATTTTGCTTATCAAGCCCAGAAATCCCAGCTACAGAACCTCTGCTGCTGTGAAAAAACCCAGCACTTTGAGTCGTATGTGCCTAACATAAAACATACTGGACTGAGAGGCCCAGAGAAAGGTGGTGGAGACAAGATTAATGGTTTTAACTGGGAGTGAAATCCAGTAATTAAGTAGTGACCCATGACACTTGAGAAGCAGTAACAGTTTGTTGACCACAAGAATGATTGCTCAGAGCGCCTTCTTAATGTTGTAAATGTGAAAATGATTTACAGCACGACCAACAGGGAAAAAAAAGCAAGCTAGCAAGCAGACACGATTGACATTTGTAATTGTTCCTGACTGCATACATATGTGGAGGTAAGAAAGTAGAAATACTTTTGGTGTGTACATGGTAGCAATATATCAAAATTACTAACAGCAAAGGACTCAAACTCCTTGAGCTGAGATGATTAAAAAGAGTGCAAACACCATTCATAACACTGAAACAAACAAGAAGCCTGAAAAGGGATGAAGGCTCCACTTTGGTTTTCAGTAGGGCTTGTTTGCCTTAGATCCAGAGCTGTGAGCGTAACAGAGCCTTGCGAACAGAGTTAAAAACAAATGATTAATATCCAGTACGAGTCTCAGTGCACAAGCTGCTCTGCTTCTGAAGAAGAAGTAGGAAGATTCTCAGGGGATTTCGGCAGCATCTGAAAGCATGAGTCAGTTCAGATTTACCAACAATGAAATCTAACTGGTAGTCAACAGAGAACTAGCAAAGTGTTTGAGAAGGACACGATGCTTGTCCTCCAGTGAACTTTGCTCACTGGCATGCTGAGGATGGTGAAGTCCAGTCTTGCAGTGGCACCTTTTGTGGTCCTGAGAGAAGACATGAACATCAGGATACCCCGGCTTCCTCTTCGCTTGTAAAGTAGGAAGGCAATCGAGCCTTCTTCCCCTTGGCCTCAGCTGGCCCTGCTGGTAGTTCACCGGGGCAGGGATGGTCTCCTACAGCATGGCCCAGGGTCTGCCAGTCTCACAGAGCAGGATGAAAGCTTCTCTTTTGTCCCACTGCTTTAGGCTGCTACCAGGAGAAAGAAAGAGGGTTTGTGCTGCCCAGGTGTAAAGTGCCAGAGACCTGCTCTGTGCTGTTTTGGGAACGTTCCCCTTTTTTGTCAGAGAAATGGCTCTGCAGCTTACAAGAGAGTTTGGTAAAATGGTGATGTTTTCTCCTTTGTAAACACCTGGATTGGAGAATGGTCTCCTTTCTAGCCACTTTTTTGCTACCTGAACCCCAGGTTTGCTTTCCTTTTGTGAAGGATCACAACTTGCTGGGTCAAGGCAAAGATGTTTTCTGAATAGAGCAGGGCTATTCAGTGCACCCCGGGGAGACACCAAGCACCCCCCCACACCCAGGCACCTCCTGCCACCAGCCCTTGGGATGGCTCACCCAGATCCTGTGCAAAAAGAGACCTCAACACATTTGGGTTGAAAACCAGGTACAAAGACCCCCAAAACTGGCACTGTTCAGACTTGAGATTTTACGCAGCCTTTAGCCAGGTCTTTAAGACCAACATCAGCTGATGACAAATGCACAGTGACAAAAAAGATCTAGCCAGCTGCCATGCCTTGCAGTGCTGAGACCTGTGCCTCCCTCCCCTGCCTGACAATCCCACCAGCATCCACTCAGCAGCCCCAGCCCAAAGCTGCTCTTCTCCCCTCTCCAAAATGAAGGGCAGTGGAGGTGTAGAGGGGACAGGAGCAGGGGTCATAACGAGGCTGAGCAGAAGAAAGAGCAGGGCCTTATTTCAAATGTAATTATTTTCATGCTTGGTTTTTTCGGCATCACTTAAGCCCTCTGTTCCACCATCTCCTGTTAAAAGTTGGTAGGTTTTGTTGTGTTTTTTAATATGGTCATAACCCCATTTTATATAGAAGGGAAAATGCTGGCTCCCTGTGGCTTTCATGTATTTTCATATTGGTGTAATTCAAACAATATGATGACTCCACTTGACGTCGTTTCCTGGCTGCAGTGGGGCTTGTGGTAATGGAGAGTTTAAACTTTACTGGGACGCCTGATGGAGCAGCAGCAACCACCACAGAGAGCCCTAATGAAGGCCAACAGAGGACAGGCTGGCCGACTCAGCCTAGCAAGGACATTTCTTCCCCCAGGTAGGTGCCGTCCGGTCAGGTGAGCGACCCAAAAGCTGCCATCTCCACTCGATGAGATGGAGTCGTGCAAAGGGCCACAAGTACACACACAGAGACTGAAAACAAGCCAACGCCACTCCCACTGCAATGCGCAAGAAGAAAGTAGAGGTACGAAGCATCTATTCTACTTTCCCAGCACCCTGGAAGCTGGCTTTGTGCCACCCCAAAGCCATTGTGAATTCTCCTCTTAATAATAATTCTCAGAGCATGAGAAGAGTCAGTGTTTTGTTCCAGTGAGGACAAGAAGCATTTGCAGTCTGGTTTTAATTACGACTGGAGGAGGAAGGACAACCAAAATTTGAAGAATTAAGGTTGAGAAGAAAGAGGTGAATAAAAAGTGGTGTCTTGGAAGCACGGGATGTCGGTGTGCCATTGCATTGGTGCATGTTCCCAGCCAGAAGCATCTTAACGCAGATGCATGTCTTCGTGTCGCGTGTATGCACATCCCTGTACATGCACACATCTAAGAGGCAGGGCTGGTAGCACAACCTATTATTAAGCTTGCCAAACATTTCCAATTATAAAGCCCTGTTTTCAATTGCTAATAACTTTATTAAACTTAAACCACTTGGGCTGCAATTTTCCATGCCAAGTGTCTGCCTTGGGCTGAATTTTTTGTTATGCCTTCTTTTTTTTAGCCATCAGCCAAAAAAAGGTTCAGCTGTTTCAGGGAAGATGGCTAGGGAAAATGCAGCGGCTTGCCATACAAAAAAATCCTAGCAATCTTATCTTGCAAAGGTCTAGACACCTCCTGCTTTAGAGAAAGGACTGGAAATCTGCAAGTAGTGAAAAATCTCATCAAATTTGATAGAGCAAAATTGCTCTCAAAACCCTTTTTTCACCCAAGCAGTACCTCTCACTTCTCTGCGACTCAATCTTTCCTGGGCACACTTTAGCCTTTCACCCTCCTGGCCACGACAGGACTGTTTGGGACTGTTCCATCATAGCCCAGCTGCACTCAGACGGAGGGGCAGAGAACCTGGTATTCTTTCAGCCCAACTCTACTGCCAGCCATTATCCTTCCCAAAGGCAGCTGTCCTCGCTCTAATCCGGCACCCCTCTCTCCATATTCCACATGCTGCATTTTTCAGTCCCAACAAGGAAAGCAAAGCAAGGTACAGTGTAAAAATACAGTCCTTCCTTATTAAAACTCATCTCATAGCAAAGATGTGTCTTTGCCCCTTCTCCCCCCGTGCAGCAGTACCTTCAGGATCCCTGGAGTTTGCCCACTTATTAATATCACTAACATTCACATCTGTTTCAGATTGGTTTACGTGGATGGGATTTAATAACAAATATGTTCTCCATTAATGCTAGCTCTTGCCGTGCCTACATTCACTAACAGGCTTACGTATTTTCTGATCAGATCAGATGTTCTCTGTGGTTTGTTTGTCAGATTTTCTGTTTGGTGACTTTCTTCTAGCAAATCAGGTATGAAATGTAAAACATGCAGAGAGTAGCATGGAGCCACCAGCACCAGCGGGTTCAGAGAAAACAAAGCCAGCCAAGCATCCTGCAGCCCCACTTCTCCTGGATTTCCAGATTCCTGGCCTGATACACAGATATGCCAAAACACCCTTTGCCGCCCCGTGGGAGGTCCGCGTTTCCCCTTGCATTGCACTCCTGCGCGATGTTGGACACGTGGCAAATGACACACTTATGTACCTCTGGGACTCAGAGAGGGCCTTCAACGGCATGGAAATACAGCTGAAAAATTCATTCATACAGCAAGGTATGGGAGGATTTCAGCTTGACAGGACTATAAACAGAGGGTGCAGAGTTCTCAGCAGTCATGTTTCTTAAAAGGTGAAGGAACCACTGAAATAATCCAGGTCTAAATCCCCTAACATCAACATAAAAGATCTAGGAGAAATGCTATAGTTCACAGAGGATCATAAAACTGGGGATGTTGCGAAAAGCACAGGAAAGGAGGAAAAGAAAACGGTGAGCTTGTTACAGCTTTTCAGGTGGTGCTTCCCATGCACAAGTCTGGAAAGAGAGCTGGACTGAAACGACACAACGGTTCCTGATATAAGATAAGGGGCTGGGACATGAGGTTGAGCCTCGAGTAAATATAGCTCAGGAATATTCAAGAGATGAAAGAAGCCAGAGATGGGAAAATCAGGAGCCCTGCAGTGGGGCCAGAAGCTGGTAGATAGGAAGTGGTAATGCAAACACAGTGGCTTCTAGCAAGGCAAACATGCTCTTATCAATGAAGAATAACACATTGGTGGACCAAAAGACAGATACAGAAATACAGGTGCTACCACGCTACAATAAAGATAAAACACCAAAGCTTATTCTGCTTTCTGGGGAAAATGCATCACCCTGTGATGCACTAAAATTACAAGTCCTCCTGTAGTGGTTATTTTGAGAAACACTACCACCTCTCCCAACAATCCCTTTCCCACAGACAATTCCATTTAATCGTTGAGAAGATAAATTTTCTGCTAGGGAGAAAAAGCCCAGAAACAAGTTTTCTGGAAAAAAAAAAAAAAAAAACAAACACCAGCTTATCTGTGGGAGCAAAAGCGCCTGTCCAAAGCCTATCATCCCAGCAAGGGACACACAATCCCCAGCACAGTAGCAGCAGAATTCAGACTGAGGCAAAGCCATCAGCTCCCACCTCATACATTCAAGAGGCCCAGAGGGAAACCCACAGCAGGTTAAGACACTGAAATATTGTCTGAAAAAGATGTTTTCTTTTTTTTCTTCAGGGTGAAAGCTGTTCTGCCCACAGACAAGGTGTGCTCAGTCAGCCAGCAGGATTCATGAAAGATAACAGCTCCAGTGATCCTGCAAAACATGGCCTGTGAACATGCATTTTGGTTTTGCTTTCAAGCAGCTATTGCAGTCTGAGCAGGCTGAGGGTCAGAGCTTATGCACCGGTTAGATCTGCTCAGCTTGTGGGTAACCCAGCAGAAGGAATTGGAGTTTCTTGGAGAAGTTGCTTTTCTAAACTCATGTCTACACAGGCAAGAGCAAATAGACCTAAATTTTCCCCTTCTCATCTTTTGGGTTGACCAAACACAAGGCAAGACTAATCCAGAACTCTTAGAGCCATCATAACTTGGACACTGTCTCAGCTGACCATCTCCGGCCAGACCTGGCTATGGAGAGGTTCACCTTCCCTGGCTGAAGTTGGGCTGATCTCCTATTTCACAGTCCCAAGGGGTGTAACTGGAAATCAGGGAGAGCTGCTACTCCCCTGCAGACATTTCAGCTGGAGACCTTGCATGGTGCAAGGTGGAGACCAGCAGACTGAAACAAGCACCCAGAGCCTGATTTGCTCTGCAACGAGGAGCCAGCACTGAGGGCTCCGGTGCCGGGAAGTGTGATGTGCATGGATGCTCCCACCAAAGCTATGTACTCTGCAACAGCTTGGTCCCAGGGGAAGCATGGCCCCCAGAGCTAGCCATGGAGAGTGGCCCGTTGGGGCTGCTGCAGACAGAAGAATGTGCATCACCATGAGGGAGAATTTAACCCGGTTCCCTCATCCTTCAAATGCCAGGTGGGAGGTTTGACCTTGGGCAGCGGATCCAGGGACCGTCCCACGGCACGGACACACATGTCCACACGCAGAGGAAGATGAAGTGTTTTTGCCCGTGACCCCAAGTGAAATGGCAAGCCCCAGTTGGCCGGGGTATTCCAATACCCACTTAGCATTTGTAAGCTGTCCTCTGGGTAGGATTTCCAGGCACATAGCATCATATCTTTCACACTTTTCGAGCAGGGCTATAAATCATGGCGAGAGTCCCTGTAACTTCAGCCCGATCGCTCCGTACTCCTGGCGCCTGCTGGGTTGTTGTTGTTGTTACAGCTACAGCTCCAAATGGGGAACTTGTGATGTACGGCTGGGAAGGGACTTTTCTAACTGCTTGGCGAAGCGGTCACAAATAGGAAGAAACTGCAGTTTCCTACAATATTTAGCATTATATAGGCCCTCAGCAGTGCCACACTTTACTTCTTCATTTCTAGCATCCCCCTTTTGAGAGCTCTACCCCACTTCATCATCATAAACATGTCAACAATCAGTCCCCGTGGAGGGCTCTGCTGTTTGTTCTTTGGCTCACATGGAGAAAGCATGTCCCTGCTCCAGCCCCCAGCACACATTTCTTTATGCTCAAAGGGGCCGGAGTTGGAATGTGGCCATCTTGTGGCTCCCGGACCTTGATATTTAAGGAAAAAGAAAAAAAAAAAAAAAAAAAAGCAAGGAACATGAACTTGATAAATATGATCAGCTGCCGGGAACGTGCCTGAAGCCTCCTGCTGCTGTTGTTGACATCAGAAAGCTGCGGAGCCTGGGAGACGGGAGGAAGTTTTATTGTCTCACTCCTACCAGGAGCACGCGATTGCCGTTCCAGCTGCCTGGTGCTACCCGGCGCTTCTCTTAAGCGTCCCGCCTGTCACCGGGAAAACAGGACATCAGTTCTCACCTCCCAGACCCGACGGCCGGGGGAAGGCTTCCCGCTGCCTCTCCCAAAGCCTCAGAAGAACTTTTTCACGGAAACCAGTGCCGGCATGATGTTTCCCCAGACTAATTTTTTTATTACACCTGAAGCTTTCCCATCAGCCACCTGACAGCTCTCTGGTCTGCAAGGACTGCTAATTGGGCTAAACTGTATGGCCAGACAAGGTGCACCTGAGCACAGGGAGAGGTGCCGCTGGAGGGTGCAGCTGTGTGTTGATGCTTCTTCTCGAGTGGTTCCAGTCAGTGAAGCAGGGCAGCCCCAGCTGAAAGCTATTTCATGTTTTAGGAAGAAAGAGGATCCAAAATGTAGTCAGCTGGCTCCTTTGAATCTGAGTTCCCCTATCCAAGCTTAGCAATGAAGTTCAGGCTTCCTTAAACTTCACTAACACAGCAAGTTGGTCTATCAAAGGACCAGCAGTGAACTTTGTTAGAAGCAATGGAGAAGAAAGCAAGCCCATTCTAGTTAATAGATGTATTATCTGAATACTAATTCAAGTAATTGAGCTGAAAAGAGATGAAAACTCCTTTGGGGAAAAGGGAATCTGAAGCAGAGCAGTATTTTAGCAGGGGCATGATGAATAATTTTGCAGTGACAAGTCACGAATATATGTGATGAAGACAGAAATACCTGAGAAGATCCTACACAAACGCCTTTTCAGAGCTTTTTCATCCTTTTATTTTCTTCCAGCGTGCAATGCTCCCTCAATCTTTCAGGTCCATGGCATTAGGTATAGTACAGGAGGGAATTATTTTCTTCCATATAGAGAGTTTAGACCCCCTGAAAGGGGCTGGCTGGACAGTTATGAAGATGTAAGCACTCTGTATATATGCAGAACAAACTTCCCCAGTGCTTTGCTAAAAAACATGGTGCAATGCTTGGCTGGATGAAGCATGGCGAAAGAGCTCAGTTTTCATGGCTCATTTAATCTGAGACTTTTCTTTAGGGACAGCCAGCAAGAGCACTGATTTTGATCACTTTCTTCTGATGTGGACAAAGTTATTCTGGGATTTGGGCTGAGATGGGCTCATTTTACAGAACTTTTAAGAGGCTTCAAAGTGGTCACCTGGAGAAGACAGTTTCCAAATCTGCCCCACTCCAAGCCAGCCAAATCCTTTCTCACACGAACTTATAGCAGTACTGCATTTGGAAAAGAAAAACATCTATTCAGAAATGTTTTTTTAAAAATTGTCCTTCAGCTATGGCTGCAAGTGAATGTCTCCTCGCATCAAGTTTCTAACCCTGCTGTAAAAAGTGTTCAGACCTCTCTTCAAAGTAAAAGAATTTTTTTAAGAAAAGATCTTTTTCTTTAAAAAAAAAAAATCCTTACATTTGGCAGAAACAGACAGTTCCTCATGAACACTATGGTTTTTTAATGACCGGAGCATCTTGCGGCAGTGTTCACTTGCCCAAGCAGCCCTAGTGTGGGAAGGTGCAAAGGTGCTGAGACACCTGTAGTATCTGGATCAACAGACAGAAAGAAAATGCAAAATGAAACTTTCCTGAGTAACTCAAGGGTTTCTTCTCTTCCAAAGTCACTAGAAAACCTTTAGTACAAACTACTCCTCCTCCCTCATTATCCTAGAGACAGATTTAAATAGCACTCTGCTTTGCAAGAGTTGTGAAGAGCCCCAGAGCCAGCCAACTGAGATAAAAGGCCACAGCTGAGTGTTTCTGTAAAGACAACAGTTGCACCATGAGTGACAGTTATTTCGTTATATCGGTACACCATGCCACAAAGTTCTTCTGTAAATGGAAGAAAAGATGTCTTTGTGCACCCTATCGTGGCTCTTCCCCCGCATCTCTGGCACACAGGGCTCCCCATGTAGGACACGCCGCTATCTGGGATGGGCAGGAAAATGAAAGGCACAAACGTCTTAGCTTTGAGCATACAGCCTCTCACTGCTATCACCAGGCTCCGTTAGTATCAAAGACTGAAATACGGCCCTGTGCTGGTTCATATCACAGGTGCACAAATCTAGTCCTTCACAACTTTATTACTTGTGACCCCCCAGTGCACCAGCAGCCACATTCGGGGAGCGTTACCACCTCTCTGCATACTTTAATCCCTGTCTCTCAACTCAGCGGCTGCCCTAACTCCCCGTGAGTGATCTCCTGCAGGACAAACCCTCGCACCTGAGCACACACCTGGTGCAGCACATGCACTAGGTTGCAGGCGGGCACCTGCAATTTTGCATATGCCCCTGCAGAAACCTGCACCTATTTATGTTAACTCACATACACCTAGTCCCTAAATTCTCTCCTGCAGTTCCTGAAAGAGCCTTTCCTATCATATGAGGCTGAAAGAAATTAAACTTTCATGACCGTTTTTATTATCCCGTTTAAAAATTGTTTACCACCTGTTTCATTTCCATGATAACACGTGCCATTAATTTGGATGCAGGCTAACCCCTCCTTTGTCATCAAAATGTTGCACTTAGATTAACCAAGACAAAGGCTTTTTTCTTTTTTCCTAAGTAAACCTACTTTCTTCTCCATGCTAGCCATGACTCTTGGCAAAGATGCTTAAGAGAGGAGCTTGGAGGAAATGAATAATATTTTTGATTCTAGAGAAACTAATGCCAAAAGTCAATTTTGGAAAGATAATACAGTTTCAATTGACTCATATGTTTGTCAAGATGCTATGACTCTGTAGAGCCCCGGTGAAAGGAAGAAGCTGTGATTTCAAACTGCATAATCTGTTGATCTTTTGCATTGTTCAGACTTTTGCAATCAGATCTGTATTTCAGTTAATAAAAATAAGGCAGTTACTCAACATTTTTTATATTCAGGGCAGCAAGCAGACCAGCTCTCTGAGACACCAGCCAACTGCCTTTAGTAAAGCCCAGTTAAATGCAATCACATGCAGCCGCGCTCCTCCATCTGACAAGGCAGCATTCCTGCAAAAGTGGTTCTCCCTCACTAATCCCGTCATTAAACCTGAAAACCAGATCCTATTATTTTAATTCATCTGGCAGTAGCTCGCCCCGGTTTAATTGCACACCCGTACAAATTGATATGTCGCTTCGGCCCAGACGAAGGGAACCCAAACTCCACCGCGAAGCTGTCAGCAGAAACACACTGCGCAAGTGTTTGACAGCCCCATTTGACACATGGCTCTGTGTTATACCTATGAGTTTCCAGGCCTTAACTGAGCACGTTTGCATGATACTATAAGGGTTTAAGGTCTCACTGGTAAAAGCTCTATTTACTCCCTGGGAAGTCACACACAGGGTATTATTTTAGTGGTCTGTCAACACAAAGCTTCAGTCTGACTGGGGTTGTGCCATCCCAGGCATATATTAATGAATCACTCAAACAGAAGCCTTAGCATCTTAATGCAACCATCCTTTTAAAAAATCAATCAGAATTAAATGTAAACCGCAAAACCAGTAAGTGAATGTATTGTTAAGAGGTTTTGATTAAAGCTTTTGAAATTAAAAGGATCAGACTAAGGATCAGAGAAACATACCGCAAAATCATCAAAAGAAGATGAGGAGCAGATTTTGTAGCCCTTGCTCTTGAGGGAGATAAATCAGTACTTTGTATTTTATGTAGGGAAAGGGTTGCAAAACTTGGCCTTTTATACACAGAAAATGTTCTTAACTGATCTTGAGTCCTTGAAGACAATTAGTCCTCTGGTGTCTCCTCTGCGAGGAGTCTCTGGTAGCAGGACAGCAGCCCCGAAAGGAGGTTTCTCTCCTGTCACTTGGCTGGATGTGCCAGGGTGACTTTCAGCACACCACCAGCATGGTGACAAGCGGCCAGATGCTGCAGCTCATCCACCTCTAATTGCTGGAAGCAGAGAAAGCTTTTTATAAGGCAGTGCTACCACCGAGTGAGAGAATTGCTTATGTTGCCTGACGGGTACAATTTAATGCTTTTATGTCATAAAACTCCTTGCACTGAATTTCTTACAGAATAACAGCAGTGTGCCATATCCTGTTTTTTACAGGAAACCTTAAACATCAACATGAATTTTTGTTTCCAATCACACTAAAAATGAGTGAAGATCATTAGCCCTGTAGGCACTTTAACATGGTCAAACCCTCATCCACGCAAAATCCCCACTGAAACTCCATTCTTCTATTTATCTACCAAGCCTTCTGTTTCAATCCTAATGTCATCTAAAATTTACTCCTTCCTTGGATGTGTAGGTATAAAAATTGAGCATTGGATATAGCCTTTGGATTTGAGTCTGTATATGCACTATCAGAGCTGAATGCAGAGCAATGTAACTGCCCTCTAGCAGTTATAAAGAGTCAGCGATTCCAGCATGGCTTGTGCGGTGAATAGAGCTCTAAATCCAGATGCTAGTTTACAGATAGTCTTTCAGTTCAATTACAGTAAACTTCTCATTTTTAGGCTGCCCAAAAGCCACAGAAATTAATCCCCTTTGCAATATGCCTCTGCTAAACTGAAACCTGGTTAAACACATGCTTGAAGAAGCCACCTGAATTTTTCTATATTTACCACACATTTAAAAGTCATATTTGTAAGTGACAGAGCAAAACAAAACAAAATCAAAACAAAAATAGGTTCTCTGCTGAGAATTTATGTGGCAAGCTTTGCCCCAAAGTGTGTTTTTATAGCCTGGTTATAAACCCCTGGAAACAGAAGGGTATATAATGGAAACACTGACAGATCCTTACCTAGAATATTGCAAATGAGCACACCATAAAAATGACTAATTACAGATATTGTAAAACTCAGCTTAGCTCTCAGGCTCAGCTGCTGGGCTGGAGGGGGGAGATGCAGACACTGATAACAGAGGGCTCGGCCTCTGCTCCTGTTGGTATTGTCTACATACAGACAGGGAGCTTCTAGTTTTGACCCTTCATTAATGGCCATGACCACGACAGGAAACACTTTTCATAATGTTGTGAGCTTAATGGCAAGAAGAGTGTTTGTGGGTTACCTGGCCTGCAAAATCCTGCCCTTGTTCACTGCCTGCAACAAGTCTCTGGCATATGTCCACTCATATAGTCCCAAGCAAGTTCCAGCTTAGTAGACCTCACCTGTCTACTTCAGATGGGGCTTGAGGATGTGTTAGACCATATACCAAAACCCCAGATTCCTCTATGTGGCTTTCTCTGGCTTGTGAAGGAGGAAGGGAGTCGCTCAAAGGCTCTGAAGAGCAGCACAGAGGGACAAGGTGAGGAGCTGAGAGCTGCCTGGATGGAGTCTGTCCATATGAGGACACACGGGAATTAGATGGTTATTGCACTGGGGCTGGCCCCACCAAAAAAAAAAAGACCGAAAAAAATGGACACTTAATGACACCAAGCACCCATGCATCAGCAGGGGAAAGGTAATTTGGTTTACACATTTGGAGAAGTGCAGTTACTGTAAACAATAGTTTCTGCATGACTGCAGGGATGGTGCACATGCTCTGCATGTCATGGAAGGGGTCTGCATAGCTATTGCCTGCTAAACTGGGAAACTGCTCAGGGCCCGACTCTGCCATTCCAGCGTGGTCCTGAGAGCTGATGTCCCCTGGGAGCTGCAACACCCTTGCAGGTGTTGAGGCAGGGCCTTGCATCCTTTCCACCCGTGCTGGGGAAGCTAACGTCAGCTGGCAAAGTAGCAGGCAGCAGGCTCTGGGCTTGGGGGACGTCTCAGAGAAAGACAACCTCCAGCATTCCCATTTCTCCCTGTCCTCCTCCCCTCTGGTAGGGAAACCCCCCTTGGAAGTGATGGTTTCTCCATCGTCTTCCGAGCCTGGGTACATCACCTGTACGCTGGACGCTGCCTTCAGTGCCTGGTTGGGCTGGACACAGATTCCTGCACGCTGTCCCTCCAATGCTTGCAGAAACCCCATCCCCAAGGTCACAGCGAGCTGATCTGTCTGAGGAACTGGCAGCTGCATCCGCTAGGAAACCTAAGTGGAGCCGGTCAACTTTACAAGAGATGGTTGAATTGTTCTTATGCCGGAGGGGCTTGCTATTACAATAAAGGCCTCAGCAACAAGGAGGGGACAGACCCTGGCCATGGACACCCCGAAGGCCTAAAGATAAAGGGTTGGATTACACAAAGCAGCCTCTCATTATCCACTCCTTGATACTGGTTGGTAACTTTGTTTTTTAAGGAATCCCTTAATTAGGTTTTACAGTGCATAGGTTAGGCATTTTCCAGCAAGAGCTTTATTGTAATGGGTTGCACATGTTCTCATACTGTATACCAAAATGAAACTTAGCTACAGGGCATTTCCTTCCGTTGCTCTTGCTGGGGAGCAGCTTTAACCTCTTTGCAGACACAAAGCCATATTTCACTCCTGAGAGGCCGCGGCAGTTCCCCGCTCCCAATCACTTGGGTCATTTCAACCCTTAACTGTGCAGGGAACTCGCAAATGTGCTGCAGGGAGCAATCCTGAGGGGGTAGGCGAGAGGTGAGACAGAGATGGAAAAGACCCGGGAGGTTAAAACCCAGCAGTGTCTCACTGCTAGCAAAGCCCAGGAGTCTCCCAAGGAGGAGCCCACGGTCCTCGGCTGTGCAGCACGTAGCCGGTGGCCACATTGCTGACCATTGCTAGACTGCTAGGGGAATCCTCTGGGGAACCTCCTCCAACACCAGCAGTGCTATATTTCTGTGTCACATTTCAACGCACCCAAGTCAGGACCGGTTTGGAAAAAGAGAAGAAAAAGGCAGTTTCATGGGAATGAAGACACGATTCATAGGTAAAAGAGAAAAAACAGATTGGGATGGCCAGATATTTGGATAGGATTTGTCTGCAGTCACCGGCTATGGTAAGATGTTCTCCTGACCCTGGACTCTGGAGATGGGTTACTCAGAGCAACCAGAGCTACTTCTTGGACTGTAGGTTTTTTTCAGCTGGAGATCGCTGTGAGACTGAAGAAATGAAAACTGTGTTGGGGAGTATGAACGCTGCTAGGTCACAGAAGTTACTAATGGATTCCTCTATGCAGCTCACCAAGCTGATGATGCAGCATGACCATCAGAAAAAAATCTCCAGCTATGACTCAAGTGTGCAGAATTTACCCCAGATTTTGTTATCTAGCCCAAAACTTGGAAACTTATGACCATCTTCCAGTATGAAAACAGTGATATCATAGGGGACTTCCATGTGGCAGATTCAGATCAAACAGAGACAGCTCAGCACACAGCATGTAGGGAAGCGGTGGGATGCCTTGCTACAGGATGTTGTAGGAAAAAATAAGTTTACATGGGTTCAAAAGGCAAGTGGACAAATTCTTGGAAGAAAAAATCCTTCAAGTTATATTAAGTACCTAACTAACCACAGTGTGCTTGGTTTTCCTACAAACCCGTTCCATTGTTTGGATACCAGAGCTACGGAAATAGTTTCTCTGGCAGGTCCTCTGAGAAGAGGCTGACTACCTGCACAGCTCAGTGCATCTCTGCCCTGCCTGACAAGTGTGGGCAGGAAAGCATAATTAGGTGGGTCTCAGAAACTTCAACCTGGAGCAGAGGACTCTGCTTATCTGCCCAGCAGCTCAAGCAGTTAACACATCTAAAATATGCATTACCCTTAAAGCTGCTGTTGAGGGATTAAACCTCAGTCCCACAAATAGTCAGGGATGTGACAGCTCTGTGCACTCCGGGAGCCTGGCTGAAATGACATCTGCGTAAGTGTTTCTAGGAGTAGGAATTTGCAGCTGGGTTTTCCGTGGTACCCGCTCCTGTTTGCACTTGGACCTTTGAAAATCAGGCTATTAGTATACTCACATTGAAGAAGGGAATTTATGTTGTCTTAATGCTTTAAGCCTGAATTTGTCCTGAGGGAACAGTAGCAGAAAAAACAGGCATTTATTTTTAATAGACACCAGTGTCGTTACTTAGGTCTGGTGAGCTTAAAGGATTGAGAGGTGAATGATATCATCGAGGAAGTAATTTCTTTCTTTACTTTTTTTCATTCATCTAAGAAAAAAAATCCCACACAGGAATACAATACAAGAACCTTGCTATGGTTTGTAAATGCTTCCCCTCAGGATTGCAGACCTCATTTATCTTGTCTGCTATCCCTTCCCCAAGGCACAAACTTCCCTTCTTGTGCTGTCCCGGGGACAGGCACCTTTTGTCCACCCTCTGCCTTCAGCACACTCATCAAGAAATGAATCAGGTGATGGCAGAGGCGCCTGCAAACCCCCACATTCCTCTCCCAAGAAGACGGAGAAGCCCCTCTCAGCGAAGGAGAAGTCAGGATTTATCTGCAGTGACAGCCCCCCAGCCCAGGCCGGCAGCAGGGAGCAGGGCCCCCCACCCTAGGACACCTTGGGGTCACCGCAGGCCAGCCAGAGCACCTCGACTTGGCTGTGACCTTGCAGGAGCCCTTGCAAATCACATCTGGAATGTGTTTCAGCTTCAAGAGCAATAAATGAAAACACTGAACACAACAGGGTCGAGGCAATGTTGTTTGAAAGAAAAGGTAATGCTTTGACCCTTATTTGGCCCATGACATGTCTGGTTATTCTGCCAAGAACTGGGGAAGTGTGGAGCGTGGCTTGGGATGGGTAAAGGATAATAAGCTATTTTGTCATAAAATAATACAATTCATTTCAAGCTTCAGTGGCACCCAAGAATGGGAAATGTGACTTCCCCACACTTCAAGCCACTCCTTTTCTTTTGTCTCCGTACATCCAACAAGCAAACAAGAGCTCCAGTGGATTCACACAGAAACAATCAAGATCAGACAAGTTCATGCCATTTTTCAAGCCATTTGGCAAACCCTGATTTGAGAAAAATTAGAAAAAGACTAGTTTAATTTATAAACTATCAACAAATAGAAATCCAACTCACAGTGACAGCATCAACATAAAAATGACACATGACCTCTCTGTCATTTTTCCTTTACTTTTCACCACCAAAGCCGTTGGTGTGATTTCAGCACCCTGCTCCCTAAAACAAGAGGGGTCCCTTTGGCAGGATGCAGTAGGGCTGACTGCAGGTACCCCCATACCTCCCTCTCCTTCACTGCCCGTAGCAGTGTGCCACTCGAGCAATGCCCCGCTCCCCTTGCTCGGTGTGCCTGGTCCTGTGGCCACCTGCAAGAACGATTGCCTGGGACACAAGGAAAAGTGCAGCAAGTGCTCACAGCATTCCTCTGGGGATATCCATAATCAGAAGGTATCTTCCCTTTCCTGAGGTGGCAAAATCCACTTTTTCCTTAGGAAAGCATTTGCTTGCAGATGAAGTGAACAGCATCCTTCTAGATGAGCCAATGTTTGTTTTATTTTTCAAATACAACTGGAGTAAAGCCTCTTTCTTGAACCTGAGAAGTTCAGGTCTAGGTTTGGAAGGCTGCCCTTGCCCAGCTGATGCCACTTATATTCCCATTTATATTTCATTGCCAGCAGTGACAGACAATCTCTTCTATCAGGTCCATTAATTTATTGCTTGAATGAATAGTTTTCCACTTAGAAAGGCAATAGCTCCAAGTTGTGAGTTTTCCAGCGGCAGGACCCATTTCAGAGCTATCTGCCTTCTCATGCCCTAGCTGGCCCCAATCTGTGGGTTTCTGCTGTGTCTCTCTGAACCTTTCTTGGAGGCCTCAGCCCACCGCACATCAGTGAAAATATGGGGAATTCGAGCCAGGGAACTTCCATCAGAACGATGGAGGGGTTTTAACTCAGAATATATTACTGCTGCAGCTGAGAGCGCTGTCTCTCAGAATGCTGAAGGGAGCAGAAGACAGTGATGGGCACAACAGGCTGGAGCCTGTGGTGCTGGAGCCATCTTAGCATGGCACCATTCGGCTGCAGGAGACAATCCCTGTCACCACTTTTCATGGGCTACGGCTGCAGGAGGCTGCCAAGAAAGCGATGCCCCAGCATTGAAGTTTTTGGTTCTCCATCCTGTGGTCCCCGGGTAGGCACAGATTTCCGTGGCACCATTCCCACCATGGGGTTGGATAGGTTCACAGCCATGTAGCCCTCCTCTCTCCATGTCTGCTGGAATTTCACCATATCCGTGTCACAGTGTTGTGTCTGTTTCATTATTTTATAAAAGGATTTTACGTCTTCCCCTTCGAGCCTGGTTTGTTACTACAAGTAGGGATGGGAGGGAAAAGAAAAATGACTTGACAGAGGCTGCAGAGTGAATACAGCACACCACAAGCAACCAGGTCCCCGTTTTCATTGCAGCAGTTTCAGGCAGTATCTCACTGGCTTTTTCTGCCTGATTTTTAAATTAAAAAAGCAAAAAAAAAGCCCGACCACCCTCTTGCTGAATAACTGGCTTACAGAAAGCTGTCGCTTTTTCTCCGAAAGGATTGAGAAACAGGGGCCTTCAATAGCTTCTTTGTGCAATTTTATTTTGCAGCTTCCAGCCCAAGACAGCATTTCCTGACCCGTGAGGATATGCTGCCCTCTTCCAGTCTGGGACACTGCAGCTCAGCAGTGCCATGGAGACACATCTCCATGGATCTGCAGGATTAACCCAAAGAACCAGTAATCCTCCACTTCCACAGGTCTAGTTTCTCGTAGCAGTTAGCTAATGGGTTAGGCAGAATTCATTAAAAGCGTAAGGGAGTAGGATCATGTTCAAGCAGGCTCTTCCGGACCTCGCATCCCCCGTCTGCCCTCCCTCCTGCCCAGTTTGCAATGCTGAGCCCCTCCACCACCACATACTAGCCCCCGACACCTCTCCTCACCTTCCCCATCATTCAGCCAAGTACCTAGGGAGTCTCCTTCCACACCTCAAGAATCCTACAAAGAACAAGAAAATCCTCAAATATCTTTTACTAAAACGTCATGATCTGGGAGCCTCCACCAGGAATTTTAATGTTTAGGGGGCGGACAATAGAGATGAGCGCGCAGGAGAGAGTGCCAGGAGCCTGCCTTAGCCAGTTAAGGGCTGCAAGCCTTTTTCTCACCTTTGTGCAAGGGGGACAGATGAGGACTTTACCAGCCCTGAGTGGGACTCTGGGTTGTCACACCTGCAGCTCTCACAGGTGCCTGTGTGCCGGGAGATCCCCTCCAGCAATTCCCCTGTGACTGCTCTTATCAGCTGCTGAAGATTAGAGGTAACTTGGAATAGAAACTTCAAGGAAAAAGGGAAGGGGAGAATTGCATTTCAAAGAAAGTGCTTGAAAGAAACCTTTGAAGGGCCCTATTCAAAGGTTCATGACTTGATATAACCATTTTAAAAAGATATAAATTCCTGTTTGGATTTGGGATTGGCTCTCACCCCAGCAGGACAGAAAAGCTGCCTTCTTTATATGAACACAGTCCCAGCACAACACAGGAGATGAGATCCATCTGATAACATCTTATATTACTTTCAAGCTAAAAAATCCAAAGGTAATACATTAAGGTAAGACCTACTCTCACATATGCATGAATAACTTCCGTAAAAAGACATGAGCTTGTGCCCATAGCTTTTCGGTGGTATAAAGAGAGCTAAATGTTTGCAAGGACGGCTGTGTATCAGATATCCTAGTGAAAAACCACAGTCAACATTTACATCACTTACTGCTGAAATGTTTCCAACCCAGGATTAAAACATGGTAGTCACTTCCCAGCTGGCACAGCAGCTGAATCAGATGGCCACGCTGAATTGAAGCCCAAACACAGGCAAACCTTGGGCACAGCTTACCTTTTGCTGGTCCCTAATGGGGTCCAGTCCTCCCCACTCATCCCAACTATGCATCTTTCTGGCAGTAGCATCGCTGCACGAGAGTCACCAGGCCTGACAGCACCAAGATGCATTTGGGCTGGCAAATTGCTATTAATGGGTCAAATCAGCTCACAAGCACAAAAATACCCTGTCTGTCTAATTTCCTGATACACTGTTTCCTGGTGGATTTTCTTATGTTTGGAATTTTATTTCTCTTGGAAAAAAATATTTTATTTCTAGATATACTGAGGAAATAGCTGATCTTATCTATTCTATTATAGGTGGCTTTTTAAAAATAATATCTTTAATGATGCACAGCCCTCCATTTACGCAAGCCTTGGTTCAGCTAAGCCCTTAGCCCCTGTGTAGCATGAAGAGTGTGTTTAATGGGATTCAGCAGGATGTATTTTTAAGGATATACTCAACCCATTTGCTCACACACGGTCAGGGCTCTTACCACTGCAGCTCTCAGCCCCTTCTTCCTTTTTTGCATCGTGACGCCAGTTTGGCCATATCTGAATCTGCATGGGGAGACCTTCCTTCACCCTTTCACTTTCCCCAGCAGCAGCCCCTCATCCTGGCTGTGACCTTTGCCTGTTTCTGCAATTCCTGTAGGCAAACATAGGAGTGTCCCAAGGATGCTGGGCAGTGACCCAGTGGGGAGGACAAGGTCTGCCTATGCTGCCCAGCACGAAGGAGAATCTGAGGTCCACGCTCCAGCCTTCAGAGCCAAGGCAGCTGCACAAGCGCACCCAGTGCCCGAATGCTGGTGGAAAATTCGCATTCAGGTGCTGGGCTACGGTGGCAGCACCAAGCAAGGGGCACAGGCTGCCTGAGCAGGGGCCCAGCAGCCGGCCGCAGTGGGGAGGAGCGGACAGCGAGTGGTTCAGCCTCTCCCCTGTAGCATCAGCATCTTGCAGGGCTGCACAACTAGAGAACCGGGCAGAAAGCCAGGAAATCTTGAGTTATATTCCTGATGCTGCCATTAATTTCTTATATGGCCTTGGGCAACTTGTATCACCTGCCAGTTTGGGTTTTTCCTTAGATAAAGTAGGGAAAATAGTTAACATCATGGATTTATAGAGCTTAAAGCTCTACAAAGAAGAGTCTGGTCTGGCTTCTCTATATCAAAAAAACCTTTAATTTCACTCAGTTGTGCCTGAATCGAGGCCAATTGCTTATGTTTGACCAATATATATCTCTCCATCTCTTACAGAAGAACAACTTATCTTCATCTGAAACATCAAGAGATGGAGAAAAGCCAGCACTTCCCTTGGTATTTTCCCCCCTGTGATTAATTCCCATCCCTATTGAACATTCAAGTTTCATTTCCCATTTGAATTTTTTGGGATTCTTCTTTCAGCCCCTACTTCTAACAATGCTTTTTTCTGCTAAATGAAAGTGTTTGCATGATTCAGTATTTCTCCCCATGGCTTATCCACACTCGTTGGTGGGCTAAGGGCAATAATGGCAAAGATAATTAAAATCTGCCCAGTGCTTTGAAATATTAAGCTCATCTCTAAGGCCCATTATCCTGCTCAGTGTCAGAGGTACCACTGACAAGTACTTGACTTCAGCCTTTCAGGCAGCGCGCAGCTGCCAGAGAAAACCAAGAGTGGAAAAGTACTATCCCTTCAGAAAAACAGATGTTGCAGCTCCAATTTGTCTTCTGCCAAGACAAAGGAGATGCACTAAATTGATCTTTTGTAAAGGATTTTGTTTTGCTTCCAAGATTAATATCACAACAAACTGGGAGGCACCATTCCTCAGGGTGCAATGCTATATTGCAGAACTGAGCCCAAATACCCATGCTGAGCATAATTTAGTTAGTCTGAAACTATGTCTGCGGAGGGGGAGATAAACTTTTTCCATCCAGTAGCACATTATCTAAATAATCTCTCTATCTCAGTATACAAAGGCTGACCACTCAGCTTCAAAGCCAGGCAATAGCTTCTAGGCTTGATGCTGCTCACCATGGAGTGCCAGTGGTGGTCCTCAGAGCCCTCGCTGGTGGCCTTCATGGGGCTGCTTGGTCACACAAAAGGAAAAGAGGGATGAAGGGATGGGAATGATGACCTGGGCCATCTTGTGAGATAGTTGGAGGGCTCTGACTGGAGCCAACCATTTTCACTGGCCAGAAAACCTCATCTCAAGTCATGCAATGGGGTAAAGGACACCCAACCAGGGCTCCAGCTTACAGGGAAAGTGACTTCTTGACACCTTTCACGGAAAGGACAGTCTCTTTATCCACAGACCAGAAACACTGCAGTTTATATGCTGGCTTTTCACCCTAGGATCAAGTCTGCTTGTCACCATTAATGGCATTCTCCTGCAGTACTTTTTGCCCCTTACACAAAGTGACAACCCCTTTCCCAAACACACCGGTCCCAGACGTGGCTATTTTTCCCTTGCTGATGTGAACCATTACATGTCTTCACCAGCCACTACTTCGCTTCTCCTCAGCAGTATTTGCACTTCACCAAAAGGACTAAAAATCCCTAGTTCTACAACCTGCTCAGGATGAACAGCAGCATATAATTTAAACACATTGATTCAATACTTCTTAGAACAACAAATTAGTCCTGATTTTTTTACACAGCATCTCCAACAGACTGAAACAAGAACAATAATCGGGAATCAATAAAATCCACGTACTTGTTTCACCAACGCCCAAATCTCTATGCTATGACAATTTGTGAACAAGGTCTAGACACACACCCCCCACAAGGTATAATGGATCAACAGAAATGACTAGACAAAATAGAGCTTTTAGGATTGCTTTTTTCTCTGCACTGTGGGAAATCTTTTACAATGGTGGAAAACACATGTAATGTACTACCTCAAGACAACAGCAATTCTCACTGATGCATGGAAGTGCTCCTGAAGCAAGCTGACCCCTTTTCTGTTAGGGCTAGTCTACACAAGGAAGTTTTGCATGCCTAATTATGTCAGCTAGGAGTGTGAAAAAACAAATACATCATCCCTACGAGAGAGAGAGCTACACCAACAAAAAGCCCTGGTATGGATGCAGTGCTACAAAAGGAAGGATTATTTTTTTTTCTTTCTAGTATAGCTGATTTTGTTTGGGTAGCTCCAATAAACTACACCAGCAAAAGAAACTTCTTGGCTCGAATAACTGTGTTTCCAGCGTAGGTTGCCAGTCGGGCGATATCTGTTTGTCAGCACATTCCTCCTGCTGGAGAGGAGAGACCTAACGCTGAATTCTCTGAAGTCTTTACCTGGGATAGAGGAAGGCTAAAAGAAGGATCAGGCTATTAAATATCTAAAAGGACGCCGAGACACAGTGTGGTGAGGGGGAAAGCTCTGGCTGTTCTGAGCCAGAGGCTGGCCCATCAGACAGCGCATTCCTGCCTGACACGCGCCCTCTCGGCTGCAAAGTGAGTTTCTTGTCGGAGACGATCCCCAGCCAGAGGGTCGCTCTGTGATAACACACAGTCATTCCTGGGCTTCTGGCGTGGCCCACTGCCCACATCAGTGGCAAGCTTCTGCTTCATGTGGGGGGTTTATAGTTGGACCTCAAGGGGTTTGGTCCTGCCTGTTGTGGGCACAGCAGGTTGTGAGATGGCTACCCAAGGTCATGGCTACACCGCGCTCTGGGGATGTGATGACAGAAAGTGCTTCTTTTAACCTAGGGTCAAAACAGGGTCTCTCTGGTTTTACTTGGAAGCTGCAGACAAGGTACACTGGACATACTCAGGCTATGTGATTCACCTTTCCCGCCCACTGCTACTGAGCCGAATTTTTGCCTAATGTGAGCCTAATGTACTCTCACAGGCTGGCTTCCACCTGCTGGAATCATGTGGCTGACTGCAACACAGCCAGAGCCAGAGCCAGAGCTATCTTAAAGGGAAGGTTAATCTGAACAACCCCACGCCAGGTATATACTACCACTCGCTGCAAATGGGCGCCTGTTGGGGCAAGATGCGTTCCTCTCCCCTGCCCTCTTCTGCAGCCTTGTGTAAGGAACCTGTAAGTATCCTCAGGTAGGACGGTCTGAGAGCCTCTCCATCCCTCCTGCTCTGACCACTACACTCCTTTCCAACACAACGGGCGATTTCAGAGCTGTGTTTAACAGGGCTTCAAGGCTGTGGCCAGGGCCCCTTCCTTCGCATCCTCTGGAGCAGCAAGTCCCACCTTTTCCTTCTTGCAGAGCTGCATTGGCTCGCCGCCCTCACTAATCCCGGGGGGGGGGGGAGGGTGTTGGGCTTTTCTTCCTTAATCAATCCACAGAAACTAGCTTGCATGAGGCTTTGTGTTTCTGTGGAGCGAATTCCACAAGCAAGGTGTAAAAGTAATTAAGGCGCCAGGCTTCAGCTTTCTGACATTGCAATCAATGAGCTGTCCCCAGGCAGCCACCTGCACAATGAAAGCGCAGCGAGCGTGGGGAGGTGAGGGAGGAATCTAAAATCCGCGGCTTTTAGAAAGCCACATCATTTCTCGGTCCGGCTCTCTGGGGGCCAACAGATAAACAGCACTGCCCCAAGGAATTTCCTTCCTCCGAAGGTGGGAACTGGCCGAGAGCAGCCACAGCCTCCCATCCTCCGATGACATCAGCTTCCTCGGGCGTGGGGCGAGGGGACTTCAAAGGAGGAGTTAGGGGAAAAAGCCCTCCTGTGAGAACCAAGAAGGACTGCTTTCTGGCCTGAAGGCCATGTGGCAGAGCCCCGTTGTCAGCGCTTCACCCCAGCACGCCCCAGAGAGACAATAAAAACGGGAAGGAAAGCATTAGCACAGCAGAGGCAGCCACGCAAAAGCGGCTGTGGGGCTGTGACCAGCAAGAAGCTGCCGCTCCAGTTACTCCGACCTAATGGTCCCAACGTAGCCCCATCTCTGCCGACATCTGAGCCAACCTGTGGACCTGCCTTGCCGGAAGACCACCAGTTTCCCGGGGCTTGTGCCCCTGGGCTGAGCTCACTGTGAACTTTCAGATGCCAAATCCAGGTTAACCTTCCATGCAGTCTCTGTCTAATGATGCTCCGTGAACTTCCTTCTCCCTACAGCTTCCTCTACGCTTAAATCTTGAAGAACTGTAATATCTTTTTAGTCCCCAGCCCTATCCTAAGTTTTGTTGAAATTTGGCCAAGAACTTCCTGGGGGAAGAGGAAAGAGAAGGGACTGGCAGGCAGACATGGTGACACTATGTTCACATAAGCTTCATTTCCTTAGGAAACCAGGCTAAAAATAATAGTCAAAAATGTTGGGCAATTGCCTTCAACTCAACATGTCTCTCTAGACAGGAAGAAAGGAAGGAATTAGCAGACTGTAGGTTATATTTCAAGGTTTGTCCACATGATTTGAAGCATAGAAATCAGAAATGAAATTAAGAAGATATATTAGGTCGTCTTGCCCCTCCCTGGGGGAACAAACCTACAGCTGTTTCCCTTAGCATATTTTTTAGTGAAGTGTGCAGCCTGGTTTCAAATGATCCAAATGATGGAGCTTCCATCAGTTTTCAACAGGGACCCATTCCTTTGCTTACATATTTTTCCTTTTCTTTTCTTTTTTAAACAATTTCAACTTTTTTATCCATTCACCACATTTCATCTCATTATTTCTAGCACACCTCTTAATTGTTTTATAAACTCACTAGAGTGGAAAGGTAAATAGAAGTGTCTACACATGCCACCTACATACTTCAAATAGCATCACAAGGTTCATTTCATGCTTTTGGCTGACTGAGAGGCTCTTATTCAATACAGCTTAATGTTTTTAACTCTGTTTTTCCTGAAAAAAAAAAATGGCTTTGATTAATAAATTCCAGGGTTTTTTTCAGTCTGAGTTTTTTGGACTTCCCACCCTGGTTTGAATTTCAGCTTGAATTTGAAAGGCCCAACCCACTCAAAATATCTTCTAGAGGTTGTTCTCACTCCCCTTGACTTTTCTACTTTAGTTTTCTGTTACAGAATTTAAAATTATTGAAAGGGAAGAGTTACTTCAATAGGACTTCATTCCAAGAAAATAGCTCTCCTTTCTTAACTACACAGCTGCTTCTGTCGTACAATAGACTGTTGCTTTTCAGCAGAGTGGGCCCTATAGATCTGGTGACATTTATCTCATGCTGTGCACAAGTCCTCGAGGGGAGAGGGTCGCGGTCTGTGTGCCAGCTATCACATCATTGCCCATCGCTCGCACGGTCAGAAGAAACACAGACATGGTCCGACAGCACCGTTTGCTGTCTCCCGCCCCTGCCAGACAGAGCAGGCAGCAGGCAAAACCCCACACATGGCAGGCTGGGCAATGTGAAAGGGCTGAAGGGAGTTAGGACCTACCTAGGGGAATTAGGATGTGGACAAATCACTTGTCTAGCTGCAGGACAGCAAGTTAAATTAACTTCTTCTATCCAAGCTATGTGTTTGGAGCTGGTCTGAATTTGACTGCAAAAATCCAGCCACTGACCCGGCACAAGGCTGAGGAGGTACCCAAGGATGAATTAGTGCTATCATATATACTTGACAGAGAAATACATTTCTTTTTGCTACTTTGCAGCTATATAACATGAAAAAATGCTGTGAGGTATAATCAGCTTCAGCTTCTCCACCCTAAGCACAAACACACAGAGGCTTTGACCAAAACCCCCACCTTTAGCATGCCTGTTCCACATTCAGAAGCAGAAGACGTGAAGATGTGCGAGTAGACACAGTTTTCTTGGCCATACTGCACTTGTCAGGGGCCAGTTTCAGAGAATTTTATGAAAACAAGATTCTCCAACTCAAAATCATCTGACTGAGAAGACGGGCTGGTTTCTGGTGTTCTCACACCTCCCTGATGGATAGCAGCACATCCCCGGCTGCCAGGAAACACAGTGAGGAAATGTGCACATATTTGGGATTCATCCCTCAGCAACTCCTGGACTCCTCCTGCACCTCGCAACCTCGCAAGAAACACTATGGCTCCGGTATTTCTATGCTTGATCCCCTGCTTAAAAATGCCCCCTGTAACTGGGAACTGCTGGGAAGACAGAAAAAGGCTGGCTCTGTAGATGGGATGGAGACCCACACTGGGAATATTTCCCAGATCATTTATGGGTCTCGATGCCTCTGCAACCCTGCAGTGCAGAAGTCCCACGGGTCCAAATCCATTCTGTGTACACACATCTGACCCACAACTAATTCCCCTGTTGTCCTGAGCCTCCTGCTTCACCAAGCCTAATGCCACACACAGTTTCCATAAAACCAAGAAGTAAGGTTCAAGGCCATATTAGGCATAGTTAGAGGATACTACATGGAGGTTCCAAGAAGTCTGAGCCCTTTCCTGAGCACTGACGGCTGCGACTGAGTCAGCCTCGCTCTCTGCTGTTCTCTGCTAAGTCACTTTATCCTGAAGAATCGGCAGCAAGTGGAGAGCGAGGAGGAGGAAGCAGCGAGGGAGCACAGCCAGGAGAGGGTGTGCAGCAGGAGCAGAGGGCACCAGGCTGGACCTCGTCCCAGCTCGTTTGTATTACTGGTGGGAAGAGTACTCTGAAAAGACAGCTTTCGTGAGGGTCAGGCAGTGACAGGAGAGAGAAGGACCATGGTACACAAACCAAAGCAGGATACTTGGGGAGCAAAAGTGTTGTACCAAACTGAGACGAAGAAGTGTATTTTGGAGTGGGCTAATGCCGGAATATGCGTGTGTGTGTGTGAGCATGTGTGCACATGTGTGTAAGCACTGTGTGCATGCACACACTCGCACATGGTTTTGTTTGGACAAGGCATTTTGGCAAAGTCAACAAAAACTAATTGCAAACAAACTGCCTTTCCATTCAGCCCCCAAAACAGCTGCTCTCAAAGTTGTACCAGCGGGAGTTAAAAGCATCACTAGCTGTTGCTACATGACCCAGTAATTTCGGATGCTATACCTTCCGCTCCATCACAGTGCTTTCCATTTGCTGGCCAAAATGAACAGTGAGGTGCTGAGAGTCTGTTCATCTACTCATTCAGGGCTCAGCACCACTTTTCAGGAGCACTATATAAATTCAAAAGTTGCCTGAAATAATAAATAACTGTGACAGGTACAGAAACAAAGCCTGTAGCTCTTGGGCTAGTGTTTCCTCCTCCGGAGAGGTTTCTGTTCCCTTGTGTCTGCAGGACAGAACATTCCAGCAATGTTTCAGCACTGATGGGCCCTCAAGCCTCAGCCAGGAGAAAAGTCAGCTTTCTGGCAGAAAATCCTGACTAGCTCCTGGAACCAAACAAAGAAAAGGAGAAAAGATGAAATACTTTGTTTACCATATCATGACATCACCATCATCACTGGAGAAAAATGCAAGTTCATCTTTCTTCCCCGGGATGGCCCGTATGACCTGAATCGTTAGCACTGCTGGATAACGCAGTGGTGTCCTTCCCCCCCCGCAGAGAGCTCTGGGACCGCAGCACGGGCATCAGCACACGCAGATGTGTTTGACCTCGTGGCCACCGACTTTGACAGGGTGCAGATGCAACCCAGAAATCTCCCAACACTGAGTTCCCTTTGCAAAATACGAGTCCAACAGTGATGTTTTTCCTCTCGGGTTGAGCCTGAATGCGCACGCAGAGTTGCTGACTGCTTTGTGGCAAGGTGTACCATCACCCAGGATAGTGTATGTGCTCCGTGGAGACAGGGAATGATTTCTGCCCAGAAAGTCTTTGCATCGTCCACCGCTTTAATCCTTGGCATGTGCTGGCATACGGAGCAGGGATGAACATACCCAGGCCTTTACAGAAAGTAAACGATTTCCTCAAGAGGAAACAGTCACTTCAACTGACATCTGTCACTCAGGTTACACAGAGGAGTTGTGGCTCTCTGGAAAAAACCTGCCTCCAAGGAAATGTCTGGCTTAATTCAAACATGTCTAGGTTAGCAGTCTTTTTCATGGATGGTTTAACCTTCCTCCGTTCGCTTCCCTTCTACCCATCCCCTTAAACTCCACGGTTATTTGTAAGTGCTCTGCTATTTTTTGTATAACTGTTTTTGTTCTCTGGTAACTGAGCAGCTGTTGAAGATTTCATGGGACAGGTAAAGGCAGGATACCCCAGTACATCATATTTAACTTTTTTTTTTTTTTTTTCCCTGGTTTTGCTCCCATGGCCTCCCACCAGATTAGGTCCATCAAAACCAGTTTTAGGCTTTATGACAAAGAGTCTGGTTAAAAGGAAAAGGGTGGGTTTTCTACTGGAAAGAGGGGCCACTACTCTATTCCAGGGGTAAAAAATGTCTGAAAGGGTGCAGAACTGCTGTGACTCTGACAACCAGAAATGCAGGAAAAATACAGTGGTAAATGGCAACGTAGCCAGCTGAGACATCCCTACAGTAAGGGCTTCCTCCACCTAACTGGAACTCAGATTGAGTTGTCAGAAAGCTCCAGTAAATCTTTGTACTTACATAAGACCAGAGTCAGGGGAGTGCTTTACTGCCCTGAGATGGAATGGAAAATCAGAGCTTCAAAATCCTTGCAACGGGATCATCTCAGGAGGGGAAATGGCATGGATCAACTGAAATGTTCGTTCTGGTTTTAATGCTACAGACAACAGCAAAGCAAGATAAAACTGTAAAAGAACATCCATATCTCATGCTTTCCATTTTTGAAACAACTTGGAAACATTTTCAGGACTGGGAGATTTACTGAACTGACCTTCGCACATGCAAACACAGACAGGTTATCCTAGATTGCCATTTTCTGATTACAAAAACTCAGTCAGAAAATTCCTGACCAGACATTTTACATAACTACAACTGCAAGAAAATGCCAAATCAGAACATAAAGAAAAAAACCTGGCAGATTCCCACCTGAATAAAAATTAATGTTTTAAAACATTAATTCATTAAGACACTGCTCCTGTGGAAGCTAGAAATCACTCATTTCGAGGCACTGGTAGGAGCCCAGGCAAAAACGTGTTCAGTGGCAACAGCACCCAGTGCAAAGATACCCCATCCCTAAGCCACATGTGCCAGATGGACTAAAGATCATTTGCTCTCAGCACCCTTTTTTTTTCTGTGATTATCTGGAGCAGAAAACCTCTATTCCCACCCTGCCGTGCTGAGCTTTGTCCTGGAATTGAGCAGAGCACCCAGTGCTGAAAGGACTCGAGGGATCTCAGCAGGCACTGCTGCACACCCTCCCCATCCACAGCCTCGCACTGGCCCCAAATAGCCCAAAATAACCTGAGACTGTCCATGTAGACAGGCAGAATAATTCAGAAACACCAGCTGAAAAGGCCGTTCCTTTGTATGAACTCAGGGGGGAATTTGTTCCCTCCAAGGGCTAGTAATTCATTTGAATGTTGACTCAGAGATGACATTATGGGCCTGTCCTTCACTATTGCTTCAAGCGTAATTTTGGCCTCAACAGTTTCTTTAATTGAATCTGATTTAGATGGGAGTCCACCAGCACTTCATTTTTATTTTATTTTTATGATTCAATTTAGCATTTAGTTTCAGTTGCAATCTGATTTTATTATAGTTGTTGCTAGTGGAAAATGTATCCACCTATTACTAACACTACATAAATTCAGATGCTGTCTTAAGAAACATTCTCACACATATGAGCGCTAACATTTCATATATAATATGCCTACTTGTTGATAAGGCTTGCTGCATGACTCAGTGCCATGACCTTTCCAGAGGAAGTATTGTTTCAATGCATAATATGTTACAAAGGCAAAGAAATGCAACCTTTCCTATTGCTGTAACGCATGGTATCTTTGGGGTGTATCCTCAGAGAGCTGAAGATGATTCAACCATGCACTGTGCACTTGCTCCAGCAGGAGTGTCGTTTTGAGAATATATTCCTTCACCAAGGAACTGGTATTCACATACCTTCAGGACTTTTTTTTTTATTAATAAAGGGCTCGGTTTCACAGATCTAATTTCCCTTCCCGTGTATATTATGGATACTGAAAAAGTGTTGCACCCTAGAAGTGGTTGCGCTGCACTATTTGCTAGCTAAAGGCAGTCAGAAGAGGCGTAATATTTCCAGAAGACCTGAGTATTCATGCTGCAGTATCATCACATCCACTGTAGTTTCAATAAGAAGTAAACTGAAGCCAGAAAGGCTGTGATTTGTACCTTGGAGGAAACTTCCTAGGCAGTGAGGATGGTACAGGACTGCATCAGGCAGCCTGGATAGGCTGCAGGTCTGCATCACCAACTCTGAGCCAGGACTGATGTGGGTAGAGCTGGTCTAGCACAGCTCCGCAGCTGAGAGAAGGAGGAGGTGACTTTTTAGGAGGGCTTTTCTAGGCCTGTGATTTTACCTTACACCCAGGATTTGAGTTTTGGGATCTACCTGCAGGAAGCACGAGTTATCAGACACATCTACGTTGCTGTATACCAACAGCAACTACTGCATGAGCTGCCTTACCCGATGTACCGTTTGGTTTTCCACGCCACATCAAGCTCCACACTGCTGTGATTAGACTGTGATCTAGTGCAAAATTGCCTAGTTTCAAATCAGATTCACCGCAACAGAAACCGGGTAGATCGGTCCAGATTCAAAGGTCCGCAAGGGAGATCACTTTTAAACACAAATTTAGAAGAAATTTAGATTTAATTAATTCTTTTTTTCTAATCTAAGCTAAGAGCTTTTGTAACATCTGAAACTTTTATCAGGATTGACAATGGTATAAATACCATCCTGCCAGTTCCTAGAGCGCTAGCAAACAATCTTTCATCGACCAAATGAACTCTTACAGACAGAGGAAGATATAAACACCCATATGTAATGCACATTCTCTGGACCGGGTCCACCACTAGCAAAACCCTCCTGCTTCCCTGGAACCAGCAACACAAACTCCCTTTATATGTCTTAAGTGTCCACAGTACAAACAATAACACACTAGCATGCTCTTGACACTGCTGTCAAAATAAACAGCTATTTATTAACATCCTACAAGGCATTATTTTTAAAAGAAATCAATTGAGCAATGATGTCAGAAAAAAATATATGTGCCTCTGCCCCAGAAAACAGCATCTCCCTTTTACTTAAGACAACATCTGGTCCAGATAACAGCTGCCAAGGGCTAGAGCTAAGAGGCATAGTGATTACTGTTGCTTGGTGGTTGCTTGAGTATTTTTGAGAACAACATTTTTTCACTCTGTGGTATCACTGCCAACTATTCCCTGGGATCCCAGAAGGACAATGCATTCCCTTTCTGCTCTCACCGGGTAAACAGAATAAAGGCTGAACATGACACTTGCTTGCTCTCACCAGTCAAACCTGCACTAAATATAAAAAGATATTAAAAACTGCCTCCCCCTCTCTCTTTCTGAGGTGAAAACCTCCCCATCTTCACACAGGGAGACTTTTGCTGCCTTTTGTTCCTGTGGTTAAAGCAAATTTAAAGATATCAAGGAACCTCTTGAGAAAACCAAGAGAGGAAGCTTGAATGCAAAGTGAACTTACAAACAAAAAGCTATTTTTAGCGTTGGGGGGAAACTCTTAGCATTGGACAAACAATACAAGGAAGTTTCAGACACTGACTGCTAGGGAGAGCTAATATCCCCTTGTCGCTGCCCCACCTAGTCTGGATACAGGAATGCTGCTATATTCTCAGGCTTCTCACAACCCCCAAATTATCCACCTTCCCCTCAGCATGGTGCAAAAGTTCAGGGCTTAGGCCGAGAGACACCTGGTTGGCTCATACGCACCTCACCCTCCTGCTGGCACAGGTGATTTGAGGTCACAGCGTGGCCCTGATGGGACCATGGGCTCCATGGTGTTGGTGGGGATGGGTGGTGGGACTTCCATTTGCAGTACTGCCAGATGTGGTAGTAGAGCACAGCTGGAAGCGTGCACAGGGCTGAGGCCAAAGAGCAAAGGAAGAGTCTTGTGTAGCCCAGGCACAGAATTAGGACAGAGCAGCTGGGCAGAAGCAGAACAAATGACATGAATGGCCTTGGGGCAACCCAGAAAGGACACTCCTGAACACAGAGCAAAATATCTAGCTGTGCTTCTGCCCTCCATACATCGCTGGACCCCAGGACATTGTCTCCAGTTAGTCAATGGAGTTGCACTGGTGCTCAGCAGCTGGGGATCTGGCTGCAGATTCAGGACATAACAATAATGCTTTGGCAGTCCCCATTGACTCTTCTTTTCCTCCTAGCAATTCAGCTTTCCAACTCCCCCAGGCAAAACAAATAATATATTTTTCAAGCAGTTATCAATATGCAGGTTCTTTGGAGTGGAATGCTTTTTTACACAAGAGTTTTTCTAGCCTGTTCACTTCTTGCTCTAGCTGCATTCCTGTTTATTCATTTGCAACTAGAGTGAGTAATGGGAATCAAAGTGGTCAAGAACAGTCTGTCTTCCGAGATCAGTGAAATAAGACTACATGTGAAGGACACTGTTTCCCTTGAAACCTCTCCCAAACTTTGTATTGCCCAGAAACTTGAACCAGTGTTCAGGGAACAGAAGATCCTGGGAAAGTAATTTCATGGAGCAGACACATTTCTGCTTTTGCTGCTCCTTTTGCTGTGAGCTTGCAAACACTTAAAGCAAGGCTTTGGTGGACAGAGTCAATCAGAAAGTGGCTGCAAGGTGGAACTGTACAAAAAATAGAAGCTAGACATGATTGCTCAAGTCCTTATCTGGACCTGTTGCCTATATAGACTTGTGAGAGGTCAGTCAGGGACATTTTGTGGATCTGCCTGCCAGTGGAAGAGAAGGATATTTATTACATTGCAACAAGCTGAGCTTCAGTCAGCAAAGTGCCCTTCCAGGGACGAAATACAACTCTGTACTGGGCTGCAACATCAAGAGCGTAACCAGCAGGTTGAAGGAAATGGTTCTTCCCCTGTATTCAGCACTTGTGAACCCAAGTCTGGATACTGCATCCAGCTTTGGGATCCCCAGGACACAACACTGACTAAGGGGAGTGAGCCAGTGAGCCTGGCTTTGCCCATCAAGACGGTCTGGGGCCCAAAGCACAGGGCATGAGAGGAGAGAACTGGACTTGTTCAGGCTGAGGCAGAGACAGTGATGGGGAATCACAGCTTCCAGTACATAATGAATGGTAACAGAAAAGATGAAAGCCGGCATCTCAAAGATGCACAGCGAAAAGACAAGTTGCAGCAAGGGAGATTCAGATCACTTACAAGGAAAAAGAATTTTGCCCTGAGAGTGGTCAAACACTTGGGCAAGAACTCAGAAGCCTTATATCCATGTAGTTTTTCAGTGAGTCTTTATGTTAGATAGGGAAAGGCCTCTACACCCATCAAGCACTCAACTCTCTTTGACCTGCTTAGGGACACTAAAATATACAGGCACCTGAACATCTTTGTCTAGTATGCTCCAGGAGGCCTGGCTCATTTTTTCAAATGGCACTTATGCCACTGAATCACTTAGTCAATTTTCAGAGAAAGTCACCTTTAATTTTGGATTCTGAGCCTCTCCTACAGGTTTTTTCAAATTGCTTTGTTCCACAGATACTTTGTCCTTGTCTTTGTAAATATCCCCCGGGTGAGAAGATAGGGCTGTTGGTTGTTGCTTCTTTCTAAATAATTTCCACATGTTTTTCAGTGGTGTGGGGAGCACTCATTGCAAGAAGCCTCCAAAGAAAGAATAGGAAGAATTTATTTCTGATCTGGCTCTCGGTTCCAACACAGGGTTGGTCTGTATCTGCAAAGGGTTAAGGATTAGCTGACGGAAAACATTTGAGAGGCTCTGATAACAGAGCATACACAAACAGCGGGATCAGGCTTACAACACTGCTGGTTACACATTGCAAATCACCAGCTTTAGCACAGGCAGTACCAGCCTCGTACCCTGCACGTTTCTGCTTCTGGGCTGCACTGACTCCTGCAGTAACTCACCTGTCACTCCTGAGAATACTTTGGGATGTCTTTCTTCCACCCACCAGCTGACAGATCTGTAGACATGCACCCCAAAGTCCCCCCAAACCTCTGCCCACTGATAGCATACAAACCAGGGGAACATGCTGTTTCAGAACAGGCGCTCGAAAGTCCAGCACAGCCAGGATGTTTAATGGAAACTGTGCACTGACTCTGAAACACTTGGCTGCAGATTTGTTCAGCTTTTTGAGAAGAGAGATTGCCTGATAGGGCAGCATGAGTGAGCTCTCTAAGTATGCTAGGGAGTGGTGCACAATTATAGCAGAGCACAAAGATGCTGCAGCCTAAAAACTAAAATACACTGTGAAAAACAAGACACTAGCTGTTTTCTGCCCAAGTCCATGGCTCTGTAATGTAGCACTGGCTTGAGACACAGCAGTGTTCCTCACATGGCACCTGGGACTGATACATGCACAAGCATCTTTGCATATCCAAGACCAGCCTCGCACCTGGGGGAGCCCAGATGTGGGCACAGCTGGCACCCACACTAGGAAAGGCTCTTGAAGTGGCTGGGAATTTGACCAATGTCAAAGTCAAGAGTGGAGAGGAAAAACCCCTTCCACTCTGTCTTATGCTTAAATACTGAGACTGCACCTCACTCCTCTCGGTTCCTAAAAGAAATAACAGTGCCACAACCATAATTAAATGCAGCCGTTGTTAAACAATGCTGGGGATATGGCAAAAACTGGTGGTGTTATGTACACACACTTCACCTCTGGGATTAAACTGCCTGGTTTCCTTCCACTAACATTCAAAACTTACTCTTTCCCATCTTCCTCCAAAGATGAGCATAGCTAATGGTTCAGGTACAAAGCAACTTAGTGGCATTGACATCAGTGGGAAAATCCTGACCCCTACAGCACTGTGCTGATTCACAGTGGTTCACTAAACCGAGGATCAAACCCAAGAGTATACAGAGCCCCTCTAACACAGAACTGACACCTGATCTCCCGTGACACTATTTGCTTCTTAACCCAAATGGTACCTCCAGAGCCCACGGGCCAGTGCCTACAGAAGGCGATGAGATGGCAGCAGCCGTAGCCTCCCGGGGTAAGGAAGCAGGAATTGTTAGTGTGGATCAGGTCCATGTCTCGTCTAGCCCAATATCCTGTCTCAGATGGTGGCCAGCACCAGATGCGTCAGAGGAAGGTGTGAGGGACCCCATGTGAGACAGATGTCATGCCTCACTGCAGCCTGCCCGACTTAGGAAAAGATGAAAACAAATGAGTTTATAACCTTTTGTCAGCCTGTCCCAAGGATGTAACTTCACAAATATTTAGGTCAAATGGGGCACACCCTGTGCTGCACAGAAAAAGAAAAGAAGAAAACCCAGTGCTTCAACTCTTGGATGCCATACTCTGTGTCATAGCTAAGATAAACTAGTGACAGTCACTTGCTATCACTGTGGACGCTGGTTCGCTGGCTCAGCCCAGGAGCTAAAGGTGGCTTAGGACACAAGTGAAGTGAGTACTGCAGTCTCAGTGCAAGCCGGCATCTTCCACATGACAGTCACAAAAAAACTGTAGTTAATCAAAGAAAAACAAGTATGAAGCTAAGCTAAACTAGGCTTCTCTCTGCAGATTTTTAAAACTCAATACAGTTTATACAAGGGATTCACCAAACTGAAAATTTTTCCTTGATGCATGGGAGTACATCCACTTCAGCCATCAGTTCCCAAAAGGTCATGAAGAAGTCCCCACAAGCATCTTGTAAATGTGAAGATCAGGTATAGATGCATGTGGCTCCTCTCTTCTCCCAGTCTGCTCCTCCTTGGTGGGGACAGGAGCTGGTGACTTGTGCCAAGTCCCCAGCCAGAGCCAAGAGAAACTGACAGCCACAGACTGGTTCTTATTAAGTCATAACGGGTTTTCTCAAGTATCACAAAAAGTATCAGTAAGGTTCCTAATCAGCCTGGGACTCCATTTCCTCACGGCAAAGCCCAATTGAGATGAACCTTCTCATTTCTGTCTTGGCAGTGCCTGGGGCTCTCATCCAGCTTGTGGAAATGGATCTCCACTGCCCATTCCAGTGCAACACGATGGAGGGCCCACAGGGATTTTGTGCAGAGTTGTCCCGAGAGCAGAGATTCAGTCTGGCCGCAGCTTCCGCAGTGCTGGTCCCCGCTGGTGCAAACCCCAAACACCGCAAGTGCTCATCGAAGTACTGGCCAGGGCAGAAACTTGCCCTCGCTCCAAGGCTGAATGTCCCGTTGGCAAGGCAGGATGGAGGCACAAGCAGAGGAAAGCTACTGCTCTGCCCCAACCTGAGTGAGGGGAGAGGGAAATCTATTCTGTGGTTTGGCACAGAAGGGTCTCCCATGTCCTTGGTATCCCCGGGGTGGCATCACTGATGGCATGAGAACAAGCAGAGACATTGCACAGTTCTGTGAAGGGGGCAAAGGCCAGCTCAGAAGCACCCCTGAGGGCAGGCAGCCTTGCCCACAGCTCTTTTCCTCCATCAGCTGTTAATCATTTGCCTCAGCTGTGTTAATTCACAAATTTCTTTCTCCCAGCCCTGCTCCCATTGTTTCCGAGCAGGGCATTGTCATGAGGCCAGTTCTATATTTACGACAGGATGTCAGCCTACGCTTACAGTCGCCTTCTTTGAACTGAATACTTTTACCTTCTATGTTGGCAACGATGCAATTCAACAGAAAGGTAGAAAAATAAACAAGTGTTTATTTAAGACATGCTTGGTTGTATCAAAAAGCACAAGTGGCACTTCTTCCTATTGGCTCTTCCACGCTCCCGGCAAGGAGAGCACAGGTTTTTTCACGACATAAACAAAGGATTATTTCCTAAGAAGATTGAGAGTTTCCTTTAAAGGAAAACAAAAAAAAGAAAGGAGGAAGGAATCTGCAGAATAGCCCTTAGGAAGTTACAACTCTGGAGGCCCTTTAGTCCCTCACTAGCAAAATGTATTTAAATATAGCATGGCCTGCCCAGACCGCAGCTTGAGAAACGCCATATACGCAGCAAAGAAACAACTCTGCAGCCAAAGCCAGAGGGTGCCAGGCTTCAGGCACATGTCCCTTATCAGGATCTGCAACCAGGCCTGAGCTGCATCTTTGACTTGAGTTGGCTGCTTCAAAAAGTTTGATTCTACTTTACTATGTTTTAATTTCCACACACGGCCTAACTTTTTGTTTGTGCAGCAAAGCAGACTGCAACCTTTGTCAGAGCAGGCAGGCAAAAGCCCCTATCCACTGAAGGATGCCACCAGCCAACTTCAAACCAGACTTGAGACTTGAAGCACCCAGCTCCTCTGTTCCTCAGCCAAGGACCACCAGGCTCTTTCCGTGCTCCTCACGAACAGGAGACAATCCCAGGAGATTTGTTCTGACCTTATTCTCCATAAAATGCTTTCTCAAGACTGCTCTCAACTAGGTTCCTTAGAAATAATTCTTATCTGTTATTTCTTGGACAACCAGAGAGCTGAGATGTTATGCCTGTGTGACCTCCTCCATTCCTTGCTGAGATGATGAACCTTAGCGTTCAACTACAGCAGGTTAGAAAGTGGGTCAGCAACTCCTTCTTCTTCTCCTCAAATAGTGAATAGGGTGATGCACCAGTGACATGAATGGCTGGGAGTTCACCTGGGGAGCCTGGCCACTGGTGGGAATAGGGACATGTGCAATCAGGACTAGAAGACCCCTGAATGGGAATTTCAGGACACAAATGTTTCATCTAGGTCAAGATTACAGTCATAGTTTTGGTTGGGGTCATTCCACTTCCTGGATAAAATTTACCTCTTTCCCCTTCATCTCCCTGGAAAGTAGATCACTTTGTGACAGAGAAATAAGCCAAAACTCAGTCTTCTAGGCAGAATGCAGATACCAGTGTTTTGTCCAATGTTAGTTTGGAGCCATCCCCTGTCACCGTGGCCTCCATTCAATGCTGTACCTGCTCTGGAGCTACACAGTGACTTTGTGCTCCAGGACACTCTGACCTGTCTCCCACAGACTTTTTCCAGAGCACAACCGAATAGCTATTAATTGCATTCAGCTGTAATGAGAAGTCTGAAATAGCTCAGGCTCTCTGGCAAGAGACTTCTGTTGTAACAACAGGCTTTGGCTGTGGATTTCTCTGCCATGGATCCTGCTTCCCATACAGCACAGGGTAACTGCAGCAGGATGAACCCTAGAATGTAATAATATAAGCAGGAAGGGCTGTAATTTGAGGACCTTCCCACATCAAGTAAGTAAAACAATCTCCTCTTTCAGAATGCAACATAATTCTTGCATAAGGATCCTTTAAAATAATATACAGAGCTGCTGAACGGGAGCCGTGGGGGGACTCTCTCTGATCCTCGGTTCGTTCTCAGATTTAGCTGATAGTTTTGCTCTGACTGCTCTAATTCATACAGAGGAGCTCTAACTTTTTCTTTCAAATGCAGAAAAGGCTGCACATACCACTGGCTGTTTCCTGAGCCTTTTGCAAGAATAACATTGCTGACATACAACAGGGGAGTTTACCCCTTGCTTCCAAATAATCAGTGTCCTGGTACCTCAATTCCCCCTCCCCACATGGTAGCAGGTTCTGCTCGTGCTGCATTTCCCACCCAGAAGGACTCTTTGGGGGACTCTCTTTGGATACCAAAGACCAAAGTTAGAATAAGCTGTAGCTTTATCAGGTGAGCTTCAATAAACGATATAGCACATTTGGACAGAACTGATGATTTCCTCTTTTCACTGTGCAGGATTCATATCTGAGATCCAAAGTTAACTCTGGAAAAGGCAGAAAGCCAGCTTATATTATTGTTATGTCAGACTAGCTATTATCCCTGGATTCAGGGCAAGTAGACATACTTTATGGAGGAAAACAGTACTCTCGGCCCTCACTGCTGTTCGCTCCCCGTTTCCTTCTATCTCAAGACCTGGTCATTTTTTAGGCATCCTACAAAATCTGGGAGGTAACAGGAGACTATTGACCGTGGAAAAACTGGTGAATAATGAAATAATCTAGATATAAAGACACATAGGGAACAGCTATATGTATTTTGCAATTACATTCCTAGGGCGAGATCTAATACCAGTGCCCTGCTTCTAATTTTAGAAGAAGGCTTTCACAGTGCAAGAAGCCTTTGTTATCTCTCACCCTGAGGAAATCACTGCTGGTCTTCAGAGAGATACATTACACAGAAAACCCTCTTTGGATGATATGTCACAAGAGCTATCGAAATCTCCATTACAACTACTGGGAGACCCAGCCCAGCAACAGTGAGAAAATCCTGCCTTTGTTTGCTGCCAAAGTCCTAAATACTAGCCAGAGATGTTGGAGGTCATGACAGAGCAAGGAAGACCCAGGGTTTTGTGAACGGGAACACAGTGTCCGAGCAAAATCGCATGGCCCCATCCAGATGGAGCTTGACCAGGTTAACCCTGTGCAGCATGGCTCGGGAAAGGGATTGCTTGTTCAGGCACAGCACCAGGCTAGAGACAGTTTGTCCACAGGCAAACCAGTTCACACGCCGTTGGGGTGTCTTTACAATATGCTGTCCAGCACCTCCAGCTCCACATTGGCACAAGTTTGCACCTGCTAGCACCTACCATTCTCAGCTGTAATACCTGTCACTGATGGGGCTGTTGGACAATGACCTGTATTGCACAGATCATCAGATCAGAAGATTGTAGAAAAACATATCTGACCCACTTAGCTTTAATAGGGACTAAAAAATCATAATTCTTGGCAGAGTCCAAGCAGCACCAACATAGTGAAACTGTGTAACAGAAACAGTGTAGAAGAAAAAGGACCCGCAATTCTACAGGGCTGTATTTCATTGCTGCACACCAAGTTTGGAGCGGTGGTAACCATACAAGCTGTGCAGCAAAAATCAGTCACCATGGGCGCTCCTATTTCAGCAAGCGCTTTGGAGAAATTTATGGCTAATCAGGAACATGACATTATTAACGCGCTTTATAGCCAGCCAAGTGCAGATGTGTGCTTGCATAAACCTTTCCTTATCATTATTAAAAGCGATGTGTTGCAGTCTGTCACTGTTCAATAAACAATTCCACATCCAAGATCTCAAACGTTGCCGTATCGCGTTCTGATGATCTGTGCTTTCCTTATAGGGTTTCAGAGTCAGATGCAATAACAAATACATGACCACAGCCCCTTTGGGCTGATGCGTTTCCAAGAAGGGGCAAATGTTGATTACTCTTGCGTGTTATTTTGCCTATGTAATTAACAGTCATCCAAAATCTAAAGAAGCCAGTAGAAAACCTTCCGCTGGCTTCACTGGGCTTTGCATCTGGCCATTAATTATTCAGGTACATTAGCCAAATTTATGCCTTAGCGTAAGACAGCCCCTAAACTACCATCAAGGGTAGCCTGCGTTTTGGGGAAAGACAGACAGCTAGAAAACATTCTAATTCACAAGTCTTGTGATTTTGCTTTATATTTCTGTTAACAATTTTTCTCAATTATTAAAAAAAAGATTGACCAACCAAACCTCTTGTGAATACCACCACCCCAGTTTCCTCTACATTTTGCAAAAAAAAGAGTTGCAGAGCTGCAGGTGCATTGCCTTTCCAGCTATTTTTCCTGTTTAAAGTTACATTTGTTCTAGCTTTGTTCACATTTCTTCAAGCCCTTGTTTTCCCCATCCCTCACTCTTGGCTGGTCAGCAGACTGGCTTTTCTAGGATGCCGCAGTGAACATTTGCCATTTAGATGCAGGGAGGGGCTGGAGAAGACATCTGGCCTGGATTCTAGTGATTTTCTTCCTGCAGATGTAAACACGAAAAGGGAATTGGGAAAAGAAAAGGTAGCCTTTCTCAGGCCATATCCTGCAGCAGCCAGGGACCCACCTGGTCCCTAGAGAGCATTAGAAAATCTTCAACATTTTGCTAACTCGTGATCTGCCTCACACGGCCCCTGAACAACAAAGAAGAGCCAGAACACAGTTAACTTTAGCTACACCCTAACCCTCACAATACCAAAGGTCTCCTCCAGGCGCAGGCAGAGTAGGCAGCTGCCTGGGGCAGCCATCAGCTTGGGGCAGGCAGTAGAACCAGATCTCCCTTCTTCCCACTGCTAGAGCTTGAACTGACTGGAGGGGAGGCAGATGGAGCCACATTGCACCTCCACTCGCTGTCCATGTGCTCAGAGCTCAAGGAGATGTGGGCAGGGGGAGCAGGGTCAGGCCAGGAGTGCAGGTGGGGTAGTCCTGGGAGGATGGGTGCAGAAGTGCTTCTGGTGTGCTAACCCCATCTAACTAAGCCTATCTGGAAACTACTGCATCACTATCAATAAACTGCATTTTCTTGCCAGAAACAACCCAAACAAAATAATTTCTTTTTGCCATCTCCAGAATGAGGGACAAACTCAATTGTTACGGGGCTTGGATATCCTTCTACCCTTTCCTCAATAGACAAAGGACCTACGCTGCATACATGCTCTGGAAGCCTTTTGTGCATGATTTCAGAGAATCAATCTGGAGAAAGTTAGAGCTCTATTAGAAAAATTTCTCTTCCCTGGAAGTTTATTCAGCTGTAACTCTGAAAGTTATGTAAGAAAACTAGATAAAATTAGAGTATTGGATAAAAATAGCACTAAAAGAAATCTTCATCTTACTATAGCATTTTGAGACCACTTTGGGGTGTTCTCTGCTTCTTCACCTGCTGGCACAGGAAAGCAGCCTTCGCCCTAAGCTGGCCTCTGGCTGAACGCCATGGCATTTGCACTGCCGAGGAAAAAAGTCGCCTAGGATGGTAAGCAGTCCTCACAGCTTTACTACAGAGCAACACCAAGGCATAAACCCAGGTCCTGACAGTGAGTCAGCACTGAGCTGTCAAACCAAGCTGAAATCTCCAGGAAGCAAAATGTTCTCTCTGCATACTTTTTAGTACCACTCAGTATGTTACATAAACTCCCAATGGGTAGAACCATAGCAAGGGTTTGGAAGGATAGATTTATTACAGCAGTAATTCTAGCATTTAAGCTTTCTGACAGCTGCTGTGGACAAATATGCAATAAAAATCAAAGCCAATGCAAAGCTAATATTCAGAGGTGGGAGGCTGTGCAAGCATTTGGGTTCTGGGCCATGTCGTGCTTTGTTTAGCATTCAGACAGTATGGAGAATTGCAGCATCCCTTCTCCACATTCAAGTCAAGCTCAAGTCACTTTGGCTTCATTTTCCAAGCTTGGCTGCGTAAAGTTAGAGTTCTGTCTCCCATTATCTGAGTAATTGGCTGCCATGGTCTAAAACATGACTGGCCCATGACACACAGCTTGTAGGAACAAACAATTTGAGCATCCTCAGCTGCTTCAGTTCACATCTTTCCTCCTACTGCTACAAGCATGATATCCTCTGTCAGAGACACTGGCCGATAGCTGAGGACAGTAAAAGCTCAGATCCCTGCCAGGGCTTGTCTGTCAGGACCTTTGGATATCCACACAATGTGCCTATTCGCGTTAGGTAGAAATAAAAGTAGCCTGTGCTGCAGAGGTCCTGAGCTTGCTACCGTTCACTCCTGGAATCACAGAAAAATGTAGGTCGGGAGAGACCCCTGGAGGTCATCTAATCCAATCTTCCATGGAAGCAAGGACAACCTGAAATTATTTCAGATGAGCTCATGATGACACGCTATTCCAAAAATGAGTTAGGCCTTATACAAGGCCAGGAGAGAGACCCTACAACTGCTATATGGATTCCTGTTGAGAAGCCACAGGCTCCCTCTACAAATTGCCCCACCGATGCCCAATGGAGAGACGGCAGCAGAACTGCGTCTATTCAAAGCTTTCGGGAGGTCAGCGATATTTGCCAGTAAGCAACCTGCCCACAGTGCGAAGCAGTAAAGGGGACCCCACACTACAAGGAGCCTTATTGATTTTAGAATGCAGCATCCACTGTAGTTACATGTGACTGACTCACTTAGCGAGGTTATATCGAACCACAGTTGTTTACAGTACTCAGGAGGGAATTCAAATTATTACTCCCTCAAAAGAGCTAAAAGTGTGGTACTTCAGCCAGCAGAGCTGTTCTCAAAGCAATCATCTGTCCATGACTCTGCACTATAGCCTTCCTCATCTATGAAAGCAAAATGACCATTGTTTCTAGTCTCAGAGGCACATAACACTATAAAGACATTTACTGAGGAGAATGGATGATCTCTGAAGTGGCAAGCTTTTCACAGCATCAGCTAACACATTAATTATTGACTATGTAGAGAAGGCTGTGTTTACACAGCAGGACTGTAGAGCAGTCTTTTGCACGAGGCATGCACTTTTTTCTCTTCACTGCTCCAGTTCAGGCTCAAATCAACCATCTTAGGCAAAGGAACAGCTAGTTTCAGGACACCTGTTGACATTCTTGTCTGCCTATGCTAGATCTGTCCCTTTCGAAAGAATTCAATTCTCTTCTAAAGACATTTTGAGTCTCACCCTGCCACCCCTTCCAAGAGTACCGTACCGGAGCCTGGTTTTCATGCCCATCTTAGCAGTTTCTCTACAAAACTAAGCAATGCGCACAGTAGGCAAATCTGAATTGGGGAATGAGCCACAGCCCAAATTCACCTAAACATACCCTAAAAGCCAAACCTAAATTCATGGTCTCCATTTGCAACACGGCCGAAGAGCAAATGCCCAGGCCCACACGGGAGTGTGGAATAACAATGGCTCCATTGCCCACAAGATCCCTAGACTAGTTATGGTTGATAAAGCAGATATTCCTGCTGGGCGTGCATTCAGGGGAGAACTACCCTAAGGAATGACTTCAGGAACTCAACCTGTTACAGCCAATTCCCACTGAAATTTATCAGAGTCTTTTGAGGGTCTGTGCTGTCTGCAGGGGTAAATAAGGACTCATACACAGAAGGTCTGGGTATTTTGTTAAGTAACGGGAGGTTTGTACCACATAGCCATTGAGACGAATGATCCAACACATTGCTTTCATTCAAGCCCTTCTTTCATTAACAGCAAGCAAGTCAAGGTTATCACGCTAGCTATGCCAGTATTTAAGATAATTGGTTCTCTGGAGAGAACTATTAAAATGTTGGTTTCAGGACCTGCCAGGGCAAACGCACTACCGTTGGTCAGCTGTGGAAATATTTTATTGTCTTTGACAGAAAATGCCATTTTTATATGTGATCTTCTGTTACAGTATGTCTCAACAACTTGTGAAGAAAGAAAGAATTTGTATAAGATTTCTTACTGTTCTGAGCTGCCTTGCCAGTTTTCAGTACTTTTGCTGAGTTGGCTGAAAGAAAATTATACACAGCAGAAAAGGATCCATCAGTAGAATGGGGAGGAAATTGCATCGTAGAGGAGAGAAGGCTTTGAGTGATGTTGTCTTCACAGTCTCCTGTGAACCCAGGAAATTCACGATCCCTTCCAAGAGCACACTTTACCCACCTAAGCTATCAGACCATATTATAGTTGCCATCAGTTTTGTTCACTTTTTCCCTTGATCTGGTTCTTCCCACAATGCTTGTCAGCTCTCCCTGCCATCTTTGTCTCCACTTGATTTCCCAGTTTTTGAGACGTGGCCTGTTTTATCTTTACAACACATATTAGCAGAATCAAATAATGATAGCAAAAAATCTGAAAACCCACTAAGGCAGCTGACTTATCTCCTGTGTTAGGTATCAAAATTCTCTGCAATTTAAAGAACAAAGGTCCTTGCTGCAATGTTCACAGTGGTAGGTCTTCTGGGACCTACTTTATTTCAGAAGCTTCTGGAGGAACTGGATTCATCTGTGGTTAAGGACAAGATAAGCACAGCAGGTGTATTCCCTGTCTCCAGCATCCTGGATCCTCTCCAAGCTGATTTCCATTCTCCCCATTCCAACAAAACAGTGTTCACAAGGGTGACTGATGACGTTTTCTTGGCCAGCTCTCTGTTCTCTTCCACTTTGGCCTCTGTGTTTATGACACCCTTACATCTTGTCTCAGCTTTCATGTTCCTGTCCTCCAACATTTCTACCCTGAGAATGCTTTCCATACTGAGCAAACTAAAGCACCCTCCCATTGGTAATCTGATTCACATCAAATCAAAGGGGGCTGGCGGGGGCAGGGGGTAGTTTGTAATTTTCTATTTTGAACGAAACTGTCCTAGGAACTTCTAGCAGTGTATTCTGGATTATCACACTGAAGACAACAGTGATCCACAGCCCCACGTTCTACATGTGGTTAAGCTGAGGTACAGAATACAGCAGCACTGGAGGTACAGTTCAGATCTCCGTATTTGCTGTCCTTTGCCCCACTCCAGGGAGCCACCAGGCTGAGCCAGACTATGATCAGAGGGAAAGTCCTTCAGAAGGTGAACTTACACAGTCCGTTCTCATGCAGGAACGCAGGTTTTCCACTCATTGCGGGTTCCACCACCCCATCTTTGATCAAATGAGATAGCTCAGAGAAAAGTCTAGCAGATAGCAGCCAGGTAGATAATCTTAAGGGGACTCCCAGCTACCCCTGAAACTGCAAGGTAAGATTGTAAAGAAAATAGATAATAGAGGAATGACATGCAAACAGCACAAATTCACTTGTGGCAAGAACTGAAGGACAGTGGTTGACCACCTCTGATTAGAAAACATTACACACCCAGCCAACCAACATGTTGATGATCATACAATCACAGAATAGCCTAGGTTGGAAGGGACCTCTAAGATCATCTGGTCCAACCTTTCATGGGAAAGGGAGCCTAGAAGAGATTATCTAGCACCCTGTCCAATCGCACCTTGAAAGCTCCAGTGATGGGTACTCTACGACATCCCTGGGGAGGTTTGATTGATTATCCTAGTGATTGATTTTTCTCACTGTAAAAAATTTCTTTCTTATATCAAGATGATGGGATCACCCTGCCAACAAGGAAGGCCTTTTCCACTCCGATTTATTACTGACAATCCAAACAACGTGAGGGTTTTTCTCATTTTTTCTGCTGCTTTTTCCTACTGTCCATTTCAAGGTTGTGGAGCAAGATACACCCGGGTACAGATTTCAAAAGCAATATTTATTAAGAAGGTCAGCTCTGGTCACAGTCTGGTCTAATTGCCAGCTGTAGCGGGATGCAGTCTTTTCCTTAGTCACAAAGCACAGCACTTGAAATATCCTGTAGGATGAAAACAATGCCTGCTACAGCATTTCTCTCCTGATTTTTGGGAAGAGGGCCAGACAAGCACCACAATTAGTCATACGTTCCAAATGCAGTCCCCATTCTTAATTCCAACCTCTTGCCTGTCCTTTTGCTAAGAATGAGGTTACAATCTCCACTCCGGAGAGGGTCTTTGCCTCAGAGTCACACACTATCAATCAGTCTGCTCCCAGTAATGAGGAAAGATGCTTTCCTTCCTTCCTTCCACCTTCTATCTGGACCCTCGGCTTCCCAGCGGGATCATTTTACTGGGTAAAGGAGGACAGAAATAGATGGAAAGAAACATGTCAATATGTACATTGAAGAGGAATTGAAAACAAAACATAATGAAATATCTGAAAGCATATGGGAATTTGCTGGCAACTAGAGGAAAGAGGAAGAGAAGCAGCTATCACGCCTTTTACTGCTGCACATGGGATTAGTTTTGAAAAGTTCCTTCTCCCTGTCCTACTCCCTCCCCCTGCTTGCCCACTCTCCTGGGGAGGGGAAGGTAGCAAAGGCATCATTACAAAATTAATCACCTTGAAAAGGGTAGAAACCCAAGTTTTTAAAATCACTGCAAGAGGCAGAAGCGTCTTTGGGGGAAAGTTCAAACAGCTTCTTTTGCCTGACGACTGCTGGAAACAATATGGCAATCATTAGTTTCTCTCTCTCCAGTTCAGGGTAGTCCATTTAATTTACACATGATGAACAACAGACATGCACATAGGTCCAATACCAATATTAAGGTTGCCTCTCTTGCCAAGAATTATGCCACTAAAAAGCACATGTGCAAACCCATGTGAGTCTGGAAAGGGTTAATGGGCTTCTGGGGCTCATGCTTCTTGAAGAGAGGTAAAAGGAGGGCCAGTAGCTCAGATGGAGAACATACTTCACTCTCACTGTGTGACTATCCACAGGTACAGGAGGATGTGTTCTCTGAAAGGGTGGACAACCCTCTCACCTTCAGCTGAGCCAACTGCACTCACTATGGGTTTGGGAAAAGCCTCCTGGAATGCATCTGAAAGGACAGCATCAGACCTGGTGTGGAGGGGCAAGGATCCTTGAGTCCTGCCTGATTTTTTGTGTAAACCCTGAAGCCTCACAAGAATGCTTAGCTTAGGCCTCAGTCCATTGCCCATTCCTGAATAACTCCAGAAAAACTGGGTCATTTTTCACCCTTATGTGGGAATATCTCTGGTGACAACCAACGCCACCTTTGCTCACCTTGGACAGGGTAGATTCCAAAATGACAGCTCCCTTTCTACATGGACCACCAAGTACTTGGGACAGTCAGCAGGGTTTTCAAGAAAACCCTGACTGCCAGAAGCCAGCTCTGTACTCTGCATTATCATTAAAAAGAAACATGTCATCCAGCCAAAGAGTCTCCTGTTCTCTGGCATCAGACAGATCAGTACAAAAACAGGAGCTGCTGTCTGACCTGAATTCTTTTTTACATCTTCACAGTGCCATGTGCTTGTTCTCCACATAAACAGCCCAGGCCACTGAATCCTTGGTGTCATGCTGACCTGGAGCAACGAGCTCTGCAGCATAAAAGTAATTTGATTTTAACCAGAAGCCACTGCATAGTGTAGGAGGATATTTTCCACTCTGACTCTGGCATTGTCTGCTTGGTGACCTTGAACAGGTAGTGTTATCTTTCTTCATCTCTGTTAAACAGAGATACTGGTACTGACCACTCTTGTAAAGTACTTTGACGTCTACTGACGATAAAAAGCCAGGTGTTGACATTATTATGCGGCAAGTATTTACTCTCATCTGCTTTAAATCTCTCCCTCCTTCATTTTCATTGAATAACCCCTTTGTTCCTGTGTTATGAAACACTGTAAGTAGACTCACAACTGCTCACAGAAGTGAAAACGGATGGACAGACTGACGGAGAGCCCCTCCTGCAGAGCAGGACTTCCAGGGGTGAAATCCTGGCTCCACTGACCTCAGTGGGAATGCTGCCAATGGGGTGGCTACTTTATTGCTGATTCACAGCAAATGATAGTAAGAAAAGCATTTCATAACATTTTTTAATCTGCTTCTTGAGCGTTTAGTCATCCCAAAAGTCAGTATGAATAAGGATTACTCTTCCCTTTCAGCAAATGGAGCCCTCATGTAAAAGTCTGCCCAGTTAACAATTCCTTCACTGTATGGGGTGGGTTTTTTGTTTTTCTGGTGAAGTTACCACCATCTGTGGCCAAACAACACACTCAAGCCCAGTAACCTTTCAGAAAAATGACAGATGATGTCTGCTGCTCATTTCATGTGTTTTTTGCCCAGTACGGTCTCTGAGGAAAGGAAGAAGGTGCCAAAACTGAAATAAGAAAGATAACATTGGTAAATGTCAGAGCTCCCTGGTGAGTGCAGAGGTCTCAAAGACTTGAGAATTCTGAACAGATGACTCACTGGGAAGGGTTGCCACACGTCCTGTTTTTGACAGATGGGACACTAACTTATTTTATCTAGGATCCTACATTTTTATGGTATTATAGTAGCATCTAGAGGCCTTAATAGTGAAGTCGATGGCTTTGGGGACTCTGTGGGGTAGAAACTATCATGCAGGATGAGGGAATTGGATTGAATATAAAACTTGGAGGCCAAATCTTTGTATGAATATTTTGCAGCTGCTTAAAGCCAGGGCCTGCTTTACAGGTGCAGAAAGGTATCTTCCTTACTGAAAAGACAGATTCTGTCATAGTTATACATATATACCAGTTCTCCATAGAAATACTAGATATATGCATCGAGTTTCTTATGGAGCCTGCTACATCTCCTAACTGTTTGGATCCACATTTCACACCTGTTCTCAGAGCTTAACTGGACAATGCAGAGATTTTGCCTTAGTCCCATCGACAGATTTCAGAATTATTCTTGTTCAGGTCAGTCCAAAAGCAAAAGTTTTTTGTGTTTCTGGCATTGAAAAAAAGGTCACATTAAAAACTAAACATCATTTCCAAGTGAATAGGCAATGAATTCTGTATTTGAAATGCTGAAATCAGACTGACTTTCCCGTATTTCCCTCTGCATTTTCAGCCAAAGCCACTGGCTGAACGCAAAAGTACATGAACAGCCTTAAATCCCACACTATTTTTAATTGAGTTCACTATTCAACAAATAAATACAGCCACACAGCTCTAAAGTAATGATGCTTGTGATGACATTTTCCACATCCCGCTCCAGATCTCCATGTCATTTGTCCTACCACAAGCTAGTGTAACATACCCTATAGCAGGATGAAGAGTTTGGAGTCTGCTACTGTCTGTGAACTAAAACAGACCTGGAGTGAAATCCTGACCTCAGACAATAGCAGCTTTGCCACCAACATAAGTGGGACCGGTTTATTAACCCAGGATTTCTAACTCAGGCATTAGAGGCTTGTATTTTTGACAGTTTTAATCCAGAAGACCTGAGCTCACTACCATCATCTGGGGATGTGATTACGTGGGTAGACAGGATAAAGCTGGAGTACTCTGAGTATTTCTGCACCACTTCTGCTTGCAAATTTGAAGTTGTCACTCAACTGGTCCGGTCCAGCCAACTAATTGTTCTTCTGGGGACAAAGTCCTGTCACTAACTCACCCCCATGGTCTCCCATTTAACATGCTGCTGAAGGAATACCAATTTGTCCACTCCCCCCTCCCCTTCTTATCCAGTTGAAATAATAAATATTTTACTCATGATTTATTGGATTTCAGTTTGTTGAAAAGATCCTCCAAACAAATGAAGTTTTAATGGCAACAAACGCCAGCCGCAGCACATTAGAAAATATAAACAGCAGCAGAGACTGTTAAACAAAAACCACTTCGGATACAGCTGACATAGTGCTCAGCAATCTTCACCTCCTGAGGCCAGGGCCCGAGAGAGAGGGTCACAGCAAGTCCCTCACTGGAAAAAGAAATCTGGACATATCACAGATTTGAGTCCTTTGAATGCTGAGGGTTGCAAGAAAGACTTTTGAAGGGACCAGTCCAGGCTTTGGGCTATTCAGGACCACAACAAGGCTTCGATGAAGGGATTCATTTCTAGAGGAAGAGCTGAGGCAGCCCCCACTCTCTGGTCCCTTCCTGCTGCCTTTCCCATTGCACACCACTTTTTGCCAGCCCAGTCCAGCCCTCCAGCTCCCCACCTCGGTCCTGTGCTCTCCTCCTAACAAACAAATGGGCTCAGAGTCAAGCTCCGTCACTCCACGGAGCACCTGCAGAGCACCTGTGTTGGAGCTGCCTGGCACTGCCTCGCAGATGAGCAAGTCGCCCTGAATGACCCTTACTGCAAGAAGGGCTGATGTGCGCATCTTTGCAGCCCAGGGGAAGTAATTTAGGTCATTTTGCTGTGCCATGGAAGATGGATGTGCTACCTGTGCACAGGCCACAGGAGTCAGTGCACGGCTGGGTACCACAGAGCAATTGTCACCCACTCCGGGAAGCATCCAGTGTGCTCACAGCCATGTCTGTCTCCTTCACACATCTGTCTTTGCCTGGGTAGAATCAAGTGGCTTCTGTTTGCCTGGGTTTATTCTCAGTACATGCCTGGTTACTTCTCTGTCCTCCCATCAGACCTCCCAGCACAACTGATTGTGCAATCGCTCTTAAAGCCAATACTGTCAAAACAACCAGATCCTTAACTACTTCTAGTAGAATGATTTTTTCTGACTCATTTTGACAGTATCAGAGTAGAGAGCAAGTACCTATGCAGCTACATGTGCATGCTTGAGGCTGGGGCAGGTAGACATCGGGTGCAGATCAGGTGGATGTGGCTGGGAGCCAGCAACCTCGTCAGTGAGCTCATCTTCAGCCAGAACAAGATGCCTCAGCATCACCTCAGGAACAAACGACCCTAAACAAACGCTCTAGTTACAGATACCCCACCCTATTGTGTGGAGAATGGATTTACATCTATTAACAGACCATCTAGAAAAGAAGTTTAGTTCCATGTACTGCAGGGGAAAAAAGAGAGTATTTGACGTATGAGGCAATCACGGTTGCTGCCATTGCTCATTTAGCCCCAGATTTAACCTGAGTTCCCTTCTCCTTTCTCCAGATACCAATGATGAGGCAGGTAAATTATCCTCCCAAGAAGTCCTTGTCCACTTATTGCAACTCTGAGATCTGCTACTGGACCCATCATAAAATATGAACAGAGAAAGAATCTTGTCCTTCTATTTTTGGTAGCTATTGCCCTGAGATCTCCTGCAGCTTGCCTGAGAAAGCTGCAGATGAGACATGCCTTTGAGAAGATGGCACACAGCTACAGTCCTAGATGGGGCTAGCTGTTGTAGCTGTACTGAGGAGTCAGTGGATATCAGCTGATGCTCTGTCTTGCAGAAGTCTGACCAGTCCCCTCTATCCAGTATATTAGCTGGACTTAAGGCTTGTTTGAGGTTTTTATTTTAAACTTTGAGGGTCGTGGAAGGTAACGGACAGACCGAACACTTATCAGGACTCATTTGAGCCAACAGTGGCCTTCTTGAACCTCAGCAGCAGTTTCTAGACCAGAGCAAAGACTCAATCTCAGAAGATTTTGGTGGTTCAACACCAACCAGTAGCACACTGTCGCCCACCAGGCGATCCTTCTGTACTCACCAAGCTGACACAGAGGTGAATACCCGCAGCACACCCAGACAGGCCAGCTGTGAAGGGTCTCAGGCTGGCTCCCCTTTGCAGTGGTGTGACACAATGGAAACCTTCAGGGAAGCTCTTCAAGCCGTGGAAGCTTAACTAGGCCATATTAGAGACTGGAGGCTCTTGCCTGAGAGATAAAACACTCTATTCCTTCACAGCAACCACATCAAAGTCTAAGTAGAAGGGGACTAAGAAGAGCTATCCAACAGCACCACTCCCTTTTGTCAAGCCCAGTCCAAAAATGTCTTCTGCTGCACAAATCCTAGGGTGTCATCTATCCGCAGCATTTTCTTAACTCATAGATGTTACCTAAAACAGCCTTGATGAGTACACAGCCGGGATTGCCACCTTTTATTCAAACAGGGGAAGCATGGACAAGTAATGTGTTCCAGAGACTGGAAATCAGGATGTTTTGATTTGAGATAAAGTACAAAACATGTGTGATGACCAAAGACACCCTGCCTGAGCCTTTCAGGAAATAAGTGTTTTAAGACATTTTACCATAAGAGCAAGAGTTTACTGTCAATAAACCATTGTTTACTGTCTACACAAGAGCCGTGGCTACCTCTTTATTCAAACATTCATATTTTGTCTACTTAATCCATTCCAAGTCACTGCAAACAATTTCCCTTTCATTAGTTGTGGATGCCTGGGAAAGGGCCCTGTTTGTCTACATAGAATCCAAAGAGCACCTTGACATCCCAGCATGTCCAGGGCTCCTACTTGCACCTCCAGCCCTGCACCTGCACTGACCTGAGCAGACACCTCTTCCCTGCTCCCTTCCCAGCCCCAAGGGCAATCAGCAGGCTTCACACAGCACTTTGCTGAGGCCATGACATGAAGCCTACCTTCCAGGAACATGGCCCCTGCCAGTACAGCTCATACAGACTTCACACTTGAGCTCATCTCTGGAGGCCCCAAGCTAAGCCCATGGAGTACCAGCATGGCTCAGACAGATACTGAGTACCTGGAAAAAACAATTTCATTTAAAAAAAAAAAAAAAAAAAAGAAAGAAAAAAAGCAAGCATAAAGCCCACAACAATCTACAGCAAAAAGCTAGTTCTACTCCAACCTGTGGGCTCACCATAAAAAGACTGACTGCACTGGGAAAAGTCATAATCCAGTTGATTGTAAACCACATACCAAATACTCACAATCAGATTTATTTCATGATTTAGAAAATCACTAAGTCATCACTATAAGCACCATGCTGTGTTGTGTACTGAAAGACACCATAATTAAACTGCAGCAGACCATAATTGTTCCAGGAATGAACAATACCAGGAACACAAAGTGGCCAATGTGGATTTGCAAGAGATCATGCAACAATTGTTGCAGGGTAAAAACCATTTGTTTGTTTGAATCCTGAGCATTTCTGCTTCATTTTTAACTGAAGATCAGGATGGGATTCAGGTTAAGGGGAAGGGAGCAAGCAAGGAGTATGAGGTAGGTAAATGAGGGTAATAAAAATAATCACTGATAATACCAGGAGAGAAAAATAGAGAAATCCAAATACATTCACTGAGGAGGATGTAGACATAACCAGAAACAACTCAAGGTTCTGCAGTGAACAACCCCACACTGGTAAAGAGCCTAATCCAAAGTCCATTGAAATCAGGGTCTTACCACCAACTTTGTCATTTGTGACTGCATGACAAGCAAAACTTTTCCCATTGCAGACTGTCTGCCACAAAATCTTTTCTGTTTCTCTACACATTTTTCCACTGTTCTTAATAAAGCCATTTTCTTACATTATGTTAATATTTAAAAAAAAAAGAAAAGAGAAACCCTTCATAAATACACAATCAACCCTGAGGTAATTTTCCTAAAATAATTTTTTAAATAAACTGCTCTGTACAAACTTCAGTCACTTCAAAATGTGCTTTGAAACTGAAGACTGTGGAAAAGTTAAAGAAGTGATTGCTGATAAATAGTTCCATATGATTTATTGAATATAATATCCTTCCCCCTACAACAGAATGCTTTTTCAGATCTTGGGGCATGGACTTTTTGCCTGCTAAGAGATGTGTGCTAAGGTTTAATAAGATATTTATATGCTAAAGAACTTCCTCCAATTCCAGAACACCCTGTACCTTTCAGCATGGGCAGTACTCTTTTAATAGAAATATGCTTTAGGATGAAACTGAACTAAATTGGTGGAGTTGTATAGAAATGACTTCTAGAAAATACTTGAAATGTTCCTCCTTGCTGTCAGAGCAGGGAGGATGCCCATTTTTAGTTAGGTTGTGGCAACACCCAAAGGTTTATCAGATGTTCTGCTAAATTCCACAGAAATTTTCCTGGGGTCTGAAGGAAAATGGAAGTTGTCACTGCCTCACAACAGCATCAAATATATATGATGGCAATATAACAGAAGATGGAGAGCTTTTGATGGTAAGATTATACAGTACTGTCTCTCAATAGCAGCTCTGAGAAACCAGACCACCTCCCCTCTTTCAGAAGAGGTCACGTAAGGCATTTCAGGGTATTGCACTGGGCCTTAGAAATATGTTATCTGGAAAGACTCAGTGTGTAAAACAAACCCATAACTAGGCACCTTTTCAGCTTTCCTGCACAGCTCTATTGCACGAGTTACCTTACAAAGCACTTGGAAAACCTCCCTGGGTAAGCTAATGCAAACTCTGGTTTAACACATGCATAGATACTTCACACTGGCTATATAGGATTAGTGCTTTCTGCCAGATATTATCCAGGTTTAAACAGACACAGGCGCATCCATATGCAAAAATCTCAGATGTAACCATCCTCTCTCTTCTGCTAGAGCAGTGCAACTTTGTGCGTAGAAAATTGTCTTCAAGACAACTGGAGCAGGAACCCAAACTTTGTGCCTGGCTTATTGCTAATTATGTGAGGAACAGGTCGACCATCCCCATATACTGGGGTATAAGGACTCCAAATTGGCTTTACTTAGGACACATGTAAACTAACATAGGCCTGATTATGTCTATTCTACAGACACAGAGCAGCTTCAGGCCAGAAGCCGCATACCTTGGTAGGGTGAAATCATGCGTGCGCTAATCCACCCTTTTACACAGCACTGGATCTGGCCAGGATCCTTGGCCCTACGCAGGCAGAATGCAGGCAGGAACAGGCAGATCTATCTGTACCAATTTGTCAGATGTGAACTCAGATGCCTTCAGAGTGCTTGGAAGGATGTAAATGGTGCTCCATTCCAAAACCCGTAGCAAGGAAATGGCTGGGCTGGGCTCTCTGAGCTCTAAACAGAAAACAGGTTTTTCACTCTCAAGCGGGTCAAAGAAAAATATCATCCAGAATTGGCAGTACACCTCTGTTTGCATGCAGCTAGAGCATGCCAGAAGTTCAGGTGAGAATACATGAAAGCCCCAGACGCAAAAGACTGACACTGAGCAGAATGGGGCAACTGAGCTTCAGGTTCCCCTTGATCAGCAGGGATCCAACTGCTAGGATCTTGCCAAAGGTATAAAATACTGGGCCTTTAGGACAGTCTAGAAGGAAAAGTGAGAGGCCAGGGAAAAATATTGTAAATGTCCACCCTAAAACCTCCAGAACTACAACCAGCATGAAAATCCCTTCTATAAGAAGAAAAGATAAGATAAAGTTACATTTGGATGGGGAACTGAACCGCTTTGTCTCATTATGCCACACAACTCTGCAAGGACACATAAATGTCCCCAGATGTCCCAGTGGACTCAGTACTTTGCTACCAAATGCTCCTTCAGCTGATAATGGAGCTCAGAAGGAGATGGACAGTACCGATCACAGAGGTGAGGAAGAAGTCAGCTGCGTACAAACATGTGGGACTCACTCATATGTTTTGTGTTCTTCTGTTTGTTATAGGAAAGAAAGGTTGTGTGTGGGTGGGCTGAGAGCCCTCCACTCACACAATGTGGAAACAATAAATTATGGGCAGCCCCAAAGAGCTACCTGTGATTTTTAAATGTGAAAAGCCCTCTTTCTCCTCTGGAAAAAACTCCAGTTTTACCCTCCATCTTAATCTCAACCCAGCACAGATTTCTTGGGAAGAAAGAAATAAACAACCCATAAAGCTCTCCCTGGGTAGGGCAGCCAGTGGGTCTGTGAGATAACTGGCTAAACCACTCAAGTCTGGTCTTGCTTGGATGATGGGATTTAAGTCTCGACTCCACATACACTTTGTCCCTTGACTATTACACCAGTAGATCTTGCTTTGGCTAGCCCAAATTCCCATCACGAGTCAGTACATGCAAGGAATGTCACATCTTTCAGCACACTAGTTCTGCTCCGCTGACTACAACAGGCTTCCTTAGAGGCAACTGTTGTCTCACCCCTCCTTGGCACTTTTTACCTGTCTCTGCTTTTCACATTTCTCTTTCCTCCCAAGATTTCCCTGTGGGGATTTCTGAAAGTCCTTATTGCCCAGCACTCAGCACGGCGCAGGGATGAGAGGAAGACGGTGGAGTTCATTCATCCCATCATGGCCAAACACACAAACACTTCAGACAGTGGTTTCTGTAATTCCTCAGCCATTCCCGCATCCTCTGGAAAGGGGTCACCATGTTGATTTATAAACTTAGGAACCAAATGCCTCTCGCAGACCTGGTGGGTAAACAGGCCAGCCTCCCCAGTAGCCTTGTACAGCTACATATGGCAAGCAGAGCTTCACAAAGGCTTTTGTCCGCATTTCCCATCAGTCAGACTCTATGAAGACAAATGACTAAATCCAAACTATGGCCAAGGTTACCTTATCAGTGACCCCCAGCCTCTGGCCTTGCTTCAGTAGGCCCTAGAGATCTCAGAGTGTCCATTCCCAGCCACACACAGATACTCTCCCCTGCCAGGCTTTCTGCCCTGGTAAACATTTCAGTCCTTTTCCCTGGGAAACGGCAGCTGCAGAGCATGGAATTAGCTGCGTTAGTCTCAGGAGCATCCCAGAGGGAGGATATTAACCTGAAATTAGACATTTTCCACTTTTTTCTCTATGCTGTAGACTTTTCTAAGCCTACCTGCCATTTTGGTCCCAGTGCCCGAGGAGATGAATGGCATCCTACTGTCTCCGTCACCAAGACACATAGGGTATGACCCACATGAACAGATGAGACATTTCAATCAGGGACAGGCGACATCCATCCTGTGCACTTTTACCATGAATAACAACCTTTACTTGCCTTTCCTCTCTGCCTGCCTCAGTAGAAGTCTGCTGTTGGTTACTGATACAATTGTGCTCTCTGCTATCTTTATAAATGTTAAATATGTGCTGCTTATGTTTGCAATTATGAATGTTTAAATGAAATCTTAATTGCAAGAAAAAAGTATTTTTAGTCATATTTACACTACCTAGAATGAGTAACGAGAATCCATATTGTGTCAGATGTCAGAGGTTTTGTTGTTGCTGTTGTTACTCTTTTGACCAGTTCTTCAGCATAATAATTGAAGCCATTTCTAGAAAAAAATTACACTGTAGTCTCTCTTTCATTCCATTTTTGCAATAAAAATCAACAAGCTAAGCTCCACCTTAGCTACAAAAGAGTTAATGTAAAAAGTAACAGCGGGAACCATGCTCTTCTCAAAGGGATATTTATTTGGTTTTAAAGAACTCGTTCTTCATGCAAAGAAAATGAAGGTTGGAATCAGAAGAGAAACATCTGCCTCCTCCAAAGTTATAAGAAACTGTGTTGCACATTCCTAACCTTTCTCCTGTCTTTTTGGCTAAAACCCAATTACTTCTCTTTTAAGGTAACGTACACATCTGGGCAACTGGGCACCTAGCATATAAAAATCACTCTTCAGAGCTAAACACAAATAGGTTAACTAAAAAGAAAGGGCATAATATATTTTCACTTCTGGGAAGAAATATTTTCAATTACCAGAGAGATGTCTTTCCGGAGAAAAGATCTGATCCTTTCTAGTATTTAAGATCTGAGGAAGGTACAGGATGACTGCTGCAGACACTTAATTGCTTTGGGTTTTGGAGCAAAAGTAAAAAAATTTCTTTAAAACTCTTTTGACATAATTTGCCTCTCCACCACTCCTCTACATGAAAATACTTAGCAAAATGTTGGTTCCTTTGACACTGACGTTTATCTTAGCAGAAGAATTAAAAAAAAAGATTTCAAATTTTTACCCATTTCTGCTAGGACTGGAGGTGGACATGTCACCCACAGCCCCAGCAACATAGGTTTTAGCCTTGATCTGGGTCATTTGGGCTGAAGTGTCCAGTTAGATATGACAAGAAATATGGAGGAAACTGGGCATGAGCTCATATATGGTTTACTAAATTCTATGGTCCTGGCAATTTTGGCAGGGGAACAGTGGAAAAAAAGATAGTGCAAAACTACACAACTGTCAAGAAATTCCAGCATATCCAAAATGTATTACCAAAATATTTTTATGCTTTGAATAATTCAAACTGAATGGATTTTTTCATTTAATCAAACTGCTTTTCCATTTTTTTCGGCTGCTTTTCCTATCTATTTAGAGGCGGTTTTCTTGACTGGCTGAATACAACTGTAAAAACATCAGACTAAAGCACTTAAAGATACCAAATAATGCTTTTGAGAACAGGTAGCTTTACAGAGTTCAGAAGGAAATAGCTGAAAGCTAAAATGTTTGGTTTATTCTGCAGGAGTGGGGCATAATGAAAACAGATGGAAACAATTTGGATGGCAAACTTCTTTTATACATCTCAACATCTCCCTAACCTCAGCATTCACCTTGAGTACAAATTGCCCCAGCAACTTGCAGTCCAGGATTAAGAAACTATTGCTTATTTAAATACAGATTTGCTGGGGATATCCACAGGAAATTTGAGGAGCCACTTACTGAATGCAGACCATTGTTTGCATTACAGTAGCACTTCGAAGACTCCAGCAAATCATCACAGTGTGCACGGTACTGTACAAATTTTGAAGGTACCCTCCCTAGCTCCAATTGCCATAATTTTCCACTATTACTACATTGCCTAAGCACTTACATGTTCCTGTTGAGTTGAAAAGCTCCTTTTTACCCTGAAGCTGTCCCAGCCCCATACAGCTAATACAAAAAAAAAAGGGGTTCTCATCAGCTCTAGCAGATGGGCAGCTGTGAGCACAGAGGTGAACGTGACTGGTTCAAGGTTACACAGGCAATCCCTGGCAGAGCCACGAGTAAGTCCACGTCTCTGGCACCAAAGCCTGTGTCCCAACAAAACCCAGTTTTTCTCTCTGATCTTGCTTTTCTCTTGCTCACATAAATATTTGCATGGCTAGAATGAAACCACATTGCATTTTTTTCCCCTTAGGAAAAACAACAAGTACTTAAAATATTTCTGTAGTTTCTCCCCCTTTTTAAGGATTTGGTAGAGGGAATATATTTTTATTTTTCTTGGCAAAGAAGAAGAGAAAGAGCAGGCCCAGGTGGAGTCAGACTCCCTGAAAGCCCTTCATTCTTCAGCTCTGCCCGCCCTGGCATCACTGCAGGACAGCCACAACAGCTTGAGACCCCAGCTCAGGTGAGGGGAGTAGGTCAGCAGCAGTATGAAGGCTTTTGTAAGTGAGTCACCTGAAGATTTTCATGGGAAAGTTGTGTAATCCATGCTGGATTACCCGTGCCAACTGTAGTTCACTTAAAATTGACCCACGTCTGATTATAGTACAAGCAAACACTGAATGTCCTAAGCAGGATCATCACGGAGGATGAACGTGATTAACCCAGGCCTCTCTGTCCTTCCCAGGAGCAATGAGAACAATTCACTCCCTATAAAACCATCCAGGGTCATCTCCGGCTCTGCCAGAGGAATTTCACCTGCTCGTGCCAACAGTGTGTTCTGCTCCAATAAAAGTACCAGAACATGCTCACATCCACACAAAACAGCCCAAGGTGGAAAAACTTCCCACTTTGCTCCAAGCCCGCTTGACCCCTCTCTTGAGACGATGGCCGGTTGATTTTGCAGGCGTAACCAAGCCCCCTCCCAGCGAGGCAAGACACGAGAGCAGCTTCACGCCTGCTTGCCTGCGAGGGTGCAAAAGGGGGAGAGGGAAGGCATGTATGTCTTCAATATGTTTGCCCATTTTGAGTCTTTATTCCTAACACATGTTCCTTCTTTTATGCAAAACATGTCTCTTCTGTTTTCTGTCTCCTTGATTTCATTTTAAAATGCAGTATTTTTATGGCATGAAGAGATAAAGATATGAGGAGGGGAGGGAAAGTGGTACAAAAAGCAATTAAGTCTGGTGGCTGGTTATTGTAATGCACTGAGAAACAACCAAAACCATTCCCTTTGAAAAAGGGGCCACTTCTGCTGCTGATATGCACTGGGTTTTCACAGCTCCCATTAACATGACTGGAAACTATCCAGGTAAAACTCTTGTCTTGGTCAAAGATTAGACTATCATGTCTGAGATGAATGGAAACCTTTCAAACGAAGAACCAGCATCACTGCTGGATCACTCTAGCCTTGTCAGCCATTCATTTAATCCATATTTGTGCTCCAAAATTCTTGTATTAATACATGAAGGTTCATAACTGAGGCAATAAACTGCTTTAATGAGCTTTATTGAGTACATCTATGCTGAACGGTTGAGCAGAAGGAAGTACAGGGAGAGCCTAGAAGTTCTGCTCTGGAGTAAATGAGTCACATGGTTTGGTTTTTACAAAAAGTGCTTTGGAGGTTTCTGAGATTGCTGGAAGTTCACATCTGTCCATTGAGCCAAACCCTGGGGCAAATACCATGGCACAACACTTCCAGGATGTTACTGTCCTCTGCTGTCTGACACGTCTGATACTGCAGAAGTCCCCACAATTTGAATTAAACTGGTTTTGCTGGAAATAGAAAAGTCCCAGTCCACAAAATTTTCTGTGAACCACAGATTATATAGAAGAACTCAAACTGAAAACTGAGATCAACCTTTCTCAGGGAAAGCACTGCAGGTTGGGAGTATGTGATACCGCATGCCTTCACAGGACAAATTCCTCTTGCCAAGCTGGAGGCAGCTCCCACCGAGAATGTGCACCTGTATCCACGAGCATTTTTAACTCTGCTCAGGTACAGCCCAAGGCCTGCCGCACTGGCCCCAACCTTGACAAACCTTAAAAACGTGCTGAGCCACCCTGACTCCCTCTGTGCGTGAGTTTTTCAGCTGCTCCTGCAGCCCAACTCTTGCTGTCAGTGTTTCCAAAAGCAGCTGGACCAAGAGCCTCCTCGGCACTCAGAAATCACCCTGAGCCAGAGGGTCTGCCAGACCCCTCACTGCGGCTGCTAGTGCATCGGGGTCATCTCCCATGAACCTCGCACGACCTCGGCACCGGGTCCTGTTGGCGCCGGAGAGGATCTGGGGAGGTACAGCTCCCCGCACGCCTTGGGCTACGAGCGCATTCCTGAGCACGGACAAGCCACTCGGTACCGGTGACGGAAGTTAACATGAGCTGCTACAAGCTGGGACTACTTTCCGTACTAATCTAGTCATAATGTTAAAACAAACTATTTCCGGACTGCAATTATTGCACCTCATAGAGAAATTGTACGATGCTGAAATTAACAAAATGCTCGAGTGCATTTAATTACTAACAGATACCTTTAAACTTGTGGTTAGGAAACTGTTAGCCATTCCTGAAGCATGTGCCCCGCAATTCAGTTCCACTCTGAAGCATTTTCAGAATCTGCTGATCCATAAAACGTACCATTGGAGAAGGTTTGTTTTGGCAGAGGTCTCAGTTTTGTCCAGCAAACTAATGGTGTCCGTTAACACACCATTACATACATCGTTAACATACTTGGCAACTGGGATTTCCCCTCAAGAATAAAGAAATCATGTGTAAATCATAATTATTGTCCGCCTGGCAGTATCAATCATCACACACAAGGCACTTGTTCTAATTCTCTACCCGCAAAAAAGTTCCTTGCGAATGCAACTGGGGTTGTCCTTGCACATGGCGCCTTACTAGGAAATCACCTGTCAAGCCACATACGCAGTGAGTTTGTACAGTCAGTTCCTATCAGGAATGCAGAGCCATAGAGAAACAGCTTGCATTAGGTCGACAACAACGTACTGATGTGATGCATAAGAGACAGGGATTGCCTATGGAGCGATCCTTGCCCTTAACATGCAGTTCTTCCAAGCAGCCACTGAAATCTATTTCTTTTCCTCTGTAGGTCTTAGGAAAACAACGAATGAAAAAAAAAAAGGCTCATCTATAACCTTATGAGAATTACGGTGCTGAGCACGCACTCCCCTTCACGGTTTTTGCACACTCTTTCCTGTTTTTTTCCAGGTCCTGTTCAGCTGTACAGGTATAGATCAGGACTGACGTATTTTCTTTGCTCAGACTGTAAGCAATTTTGGGGTGCATTTGGGGAAACCTTGCAGAGTAGGTTCGTTTTATAGCAGAGTTCAGCACTAGATTTTTGAAGGAGTTCAGCTCCACGCTGTGACACCTAAGTTGCTAGCTGGGCTTTCAGCACAGCTCAGAGCTGGTCCTCTAAGACCAGCTCTTACTAAGAGTCTGGCACTAAGAAAGGTGGCTGAGACATGACAGCACAAACTTGTCCTTCTTTAAGTGTGTACACAGGAGGGTTTGGTCCCTGCTCCTAGAACTGAGATCTGGGACTGGTGGGTGAGATTTCATTCCTTGAGTTGGTGCATCTAATCACGCAACAAATATTTTCTCACATCCAAAATCACTCTCAAACCTGTAGGTTGAACATTTAAAAAACATAGCAGTGATAAAATAATAACACCAACAATACCACCAGCAGATGTGACTGCCAAGCAACATTATCTACTTCACGGTTTATGACATGCATTTGATAGAAAACACTTGCAGCAAGAGAGATTGGCATTACAGCCAAGGAAAAAGTTCAGCTGTGCAGTTAGCGCAAACTGGGGGTGGGAATCTCAAGCACTGCAATTTTTCAGGAACAGGACAGAGTAACAACCATCACACACCTCTAAGAGCTGACATTGCTTTGGGGCAGAGACAGTCTGGCTAACCTTGAGATCCTGCTTTCTAGGATTCTGTGATTTCCACTCTCTAACACAAAATGGCATTATCCTGAAGTACACAAGTTGCTGCCTCGCTCATCCTTTACTCGACAGAAAGGGATGGATCAGCATTGACATTAGGTGATAAAACAGCTTTCACAGTATGCTCCTGACAGCCACTGGCCTTCACGGAGGAAAGTGAAGCAGTCTGAACTCACCAACTCCACTGCCTGTGCATTTGCTAAAGAGAGAGAAGCTTCCAACAGAATTCATGCTTCCCCCACCACACCTCACCTTGCAGCGTAATGGTAGGAAGTTGGAGGTAGTATTCAGTTATAAAAAACAAAAAAAAGGAACAAGGAATTTGCACTAGAAAGATAAAACCTCTTTCACGATTGTAGCTTGGGAGTCTCATGACAGTAAAGAATATATTTATTTTCTGCATTTGCATTTACACTTCATCTCTGATTCCTTCCCAATACTCCCACCCTGTATTGCTTATATAAAAAGAGATGTACTAGAGACTCCGACTACAGTCTGCAGTATTTTCAGGCCTTGATGGAAGTCTGCAGTCTATTTTCCAGGCTCGTAAATCTCAAAAGAAGTGTTTCATTATTCTGTCCAGGCAGTGTGGAATATCTGAGCCATAGATCCTCACGGATGTTTCCTTTCTGGGCCATTCCATAGGCAGGCAACATTTTGCATTTCAGAAGTGCCCTTAAATTCTTTCACCAGCCCATTCCTCTTCAAACAAGTTGGAACTGAAAATTCCTCTTTCAAGTCCCATACAATAAATTGCAACCCCAACATTCCAGCCTGAAAGGAGCATTTTTCCTCTCCTTTTCAGGAATTTTGCCTTGTAGGTAGAGGAGGACAAAAGCCATGACCTTCTTCAGCAAATTCAGGACACCAGAAGCCAAAGTAAACAGCTTTTACAGTGTTTTGTAGTGCTTAGGAATAAAGTACACAGTCTTCTTCAACAAAAAGCAGCACTGTTTCTGGTACCTTCACTATAAGCTAATGGATACATTAATTAGCAACAGGTCAAATTTGTGAAGATCACATATAGATCCAAATGAGCCTTGTATTTGGTAGGCCTGGGGTTCAGGACCACCTCACCTAGGCACATGAATCTGTGAGACCCTTTAATACTTTTATATATGTGCAAAGAATATTAAATCAGCTTTGTTATTAAGCCATCTGGAAAATGTAAGCTGCATTTTAGGAGTACAAATTCAAGCATCTGTCCAAATGCAATATATTTCCAAGCTATTCTCATTTAGCAAACAAAGGAGACAAGCGAAATACCTCCTAGAAAAAAGCTCTTGTTTCTAACCTAAAAATTACGAGGGTAGTGGCTTTGGTCAAAGAAGACCAAGAAGTTGGTGCAGAAACCAAACTCCTCACTGCAATGCAATACATACTCTGAGGACCAGCTCTGCAAGAGCCTGTGTTGTTCAGATAACCGTCCCCTTTCTTGCATCGTTGTCACAGAAAGGCATTTCAACCTGGGAGGAAAGTGTTTCCAGTCAGATCTCCTCTCACATTCCAAACCACTGAGGAGTCCCCAGAAAAGGGCCCAAAACATCAGCCTGAAGGAAGTGGACATACAGCAATTTGCACAGTGGTCAAATGCACTTTTGGACCTGCAAAGTCCGGACTGCTCATGTCCCTAGGTAGCTTGCAGGCTGACTGGGAAGCACAAGCAGTGTCAGTTTGCTCAAAGAGGAAGAAAAGTGAGACGAGTACCCTCTTTTATGTCCTTGCTGTAGAGCTGCTGTCAGAAAAAGGGAAATAGGGGAAAGCGGGGTAAACCAATTAGGACTAATCATCAAGAAATAGATGAAGATCTGCCTTACATCTTCCATCTGCCTTTTTAGAGAAGGGTAGACCTATACTAAAAGATGAAGTCTTTGACCTTAAGTGATGAATGAAAACATAACTGATAATTCAAAACTGCCATGGGGCAAGTTTAAAGGAGGGCTGCCCCAAATGGTTTCATTATGTTCAAAAGCTACTGCCAGAAACATGGATATTTTTTTCCTGTGTTTGTTGGTTGCTCTGCATTTAAAACATCTCTGTATGTTTGTTTTTCTTCCGGTCTTTTGTGGTTGCTTTGTAAACATCTGGGCTGGTTTTTTAGTCCTTTGTACAAGAAGCGTGTGTGTCTGTTAGTTTTGCCAATGGCTCTTATGTAATGTTTGTGGGGATGAAGGAATTGGTTAAAACAGCTCCTATGAAAGGCCACCCCAACCCAAAACTGTTATGGGAATATCTCATGAAATGTCCTCTTCCCCATTCCATACCACACCATCAATTTCCATGACTAGGTTAAAAACAGAGCCGTCTCTTTCAGTGGTAATTACTCAATATGACATTTACTTCTTGCAATCCCATGTTTCTGCTGAGTTTCATGGTGGTTGTATGTCACCAAAGGACACTTATGCACTTTCAATCTAAATGAATTGACTCATTTGTAGGGCACAGAGAAGTACATTTCCCAAGAATGAGTCCCATACATTTCTTCTCTAGTATGCAACACCTTAATCCAGCATAAAAATGTTAACCCCTCCCAGCAGTGTAAGAGTGAAACTTAGCAGCTAGAAAATAAATTGTTCAACAGCATTTTCCTGCAATAGATATGATGGGTTATTTGACAGTTAAGATCCTAATTCTTTTAAGCTCCTCCGAAAACCCCTGTAGTTAATATTTTTATATTACTTCAGGCTAACTCTCCCCCAGTAAGTGAAGAGCTTCAGTGCTTTTAAGACCAAAGGAAACACCTTGCCTGTCAAACTCTACTTTCCTGTACAAACTAGACCATAAATTTTTACCTAGCATTTCCTGCTGTAAACTCAAGGATTTTGGTTGGTCCGTCACAGGTTCTCAACAAACTTTTGGTTTGACTTGGACCTCTCTTGTTGGTACAGAGGTCCAGCCCACCGTGTCCTGCACCTACCTGCTGATCCCATCCCACTGCTTGAGGTGACAGCTGCCTCTTTTGCAACCTGAGTTGAGAGCCCACCTCAGTCGTGGGAGGTCACAGGGAGCTGCATTTTTAAGGAGGACCTCTCGCCTCATTTCCCTTATACCCCAAATGGAAGAAAGGCGAAGGAGAGAAGAGAGGTAAAGGGAGGAGGCTCCGTGGGAGGAGAGCTATGGACACTCAGGTAGAAAGCTCTGCAGGATAAGGGGAGCTGAACAGGCTGAGAGCAGAGAGGTCAATATTATGGTACTGTGTGGCTTGTACATTAAAATTTCTTAATGGGCTCTTTTTCTTAGGAAAAAATAATCCCATTTCACAGGCTTTCATGATTATAGGGTTCTCCCTTCCTCCATTCAAAAATATCTCCACAAGGCTCAATCTTCTTAATTTGCTTCGTCACAAACGGGAACAAGCTGCACTTTCTAAATAAATATTTTATGGTTTTTTCCTTCTTCTCAACAACAGAGTTCATGTAACAGATTATCTGTACCAAATGGGTTTACAGTTCCCTACTTCCCCAGTTCCTCACCAGTAAGACTACCACAGCACAGACAGACCACACTTCAATACTAGCAGTATAGTCGAAGGAAAATGTGGGGTTTGCTCCACTTTGAATTTGGGTCAGTTTACCACTAGACCACTTGTCCGTACCAGATACAGTCGTCCTTCTCAGAAGCCATACATGCCTTCATTTTGCACCCATGTCCCAAGCATTAGCCACACAGGTACAGTTTTAGGCAAACGGATGGATTTCTACATGGCCTGATCTTAGAGTACAAGTGTGGACACAGGGCTCTGAGACAAATCAATGGATATCCACGCACAGGCACCATTCAATCAGCTCAGTGTTTTACATCTTTGCTTGCTCCCTATGGTTGTGGTTGCAAGTTGTGTTTGTCTAGATACATGGGGGAAAGAAGAAGTGAAAGCAAAAAAGGAGAAAAATATGCTGTCACCAAGAAAATGTTATTCTGACTGTTACTGTAATTAAAGGTAGCAGATAAATCTGTAATGATGAGGAAGGACAAAGACGGAGCACTACCATCCTGACCTGAAATTTCCTGAGTTCATACAACATCTTGAGCTTTGTTCTAGGTCACCACATGATGCAGGAGGTAACTATTCTGGTTCTGGCTTTCTCCCATGATTTCCCCTTCTACACCCAAAAAAACAGAGAAAAAGAAATAGGGTCATGATTTGGACTGACTATTCATACTACAGTGTAATGAGAGAGGGATGCTCTTTCTACTTGAAACATGATTACCCACCCTGTAAAAATTCCAAAGGAAGCATCCCATGGTCTTGTATGGGCTGCCTCAGAAGATCGTGGAGGACTGATTCTCCCCTCTGACACTGAGTTTTCAGCTTATATACCCAGTATAAACTGGATCAACCCTTCTCTCTCTGCATAGGAAAGTGCCTTTCATTTCCCTCCATAGCACACATGTCTATGAGCAATGGGGTCTCTAGGAAAATAAGGCTGCAATCAATATCCTAGCCAACAAACAGGAGAGGCCTGTAAAAGACTATATGACTTAACTATCATACCTGTGCTTGTCTGTGTGTGCATAAATTTAAGCTTCATCTCTTCTTTCTCACTATGTTGGAAGAATTCATTAAAGAATTTCAGAATCACTGAACAAAGCAAAGGTAGTGGAGTCAAAACTTCTGATTCCATCTCAACTTAACTTTCTCTCTGTTCTTTTCTCTGACTTAATACAGGTGAAAAGGTAACACTTTTAGACAGCCAGACATTTCCCTGATTGGAGAATAAAACCACATCAGATATCAAAAGGGAAAAAAACACACATTGGCAAAGACCACACAAGACTAAGACAGCAAATATTGCAAGAGAACACCCCCTCCCCCCCCCATGATGCCCTGTCTTGCTCATACCATAGATGCCAGCAGATGAGAGTGACAAACATACTATTGTAACTCTCTGATGACAGAGGTTCTCACACTGTTTCGAAAAACCTTGGATGATAAACATGATGGCTGACAAACACCCCGTCATTGACCCCTGCAGAACTCCAACCCCAGGTAGCAGAAGGTTAGAAAAACATCCCTTCATAACCACTGGCTGAGACTGATCTGATAAACAACCATTAATCCCTTCAGCAGCTTGCTCAGCAGTTCATTATTTTCCATAGTGAAGGTACATTACAAATCTAGAACCATAGGCTGGTCTGATGACGGCTTGATCTGCTCATCTGCTGATCACAAACTGATGTATCACTCATAACAGGAAAAACGAAGAAAGAAAGAAAGAACTTTGAAGGGATTAAACCTAGAGCAACCAAGAAAGATATTAAAATGAACATGGAAATAAATTACAGGAGATTAAAGGGATGTTAAAAGCAAAGAACTGAATTTTGGGGAGTGACAGTCACAAATGGAAAGCAATGGTCTTGCATACCAGTCACACGGGGTCAAAACTCAGCGGTATGACGCGAAAGAATCATGAAGAGGTAGAACTTAGTGGAGTAACAATAGGAACAGTGGCAAACACCCTGAGCTCTCTGAGCTGAAATGAAAATTCTGCTCCCATACATCCAAATATCAAATTTCTAAAAAAAATATATATATCTGGAAGTAACTAAGCCAGGCTCTTCCTTGAGGAGTGAAGACTTTTTAAGCTGGAAACACGTTGGACTTCTTTCAAGTGAAAAAGTGAACCTCTCTATCCCAAACAACATCTTCAGGGAAGTCCAACCTGTAGAGTCTCTTGTTTCTGCTTGCCTCAATTTTAGATCTGTTTGCAAAACATACATAGGTCAAATGCAGACCAGGACCCAATTGCAAGAGTAAAATTCCAGCTCTTCTGCCTGTACATAAATCCAAACTTTGACAAAATCTGGAGGAACCATAGATTTCACTTTTGTTCATCTCTGAAGATTTCCAGGGTAGAACAAACACTGCATGTTCAGAGTCTGGAGTGTGTCTACGGCTCCAGAAATGAGTAGAAAACATGTCTGGGTCCAGAGCTGAGGGAATGGGATCTGTATGTTTGCCAGTGGGAGAAGAAATATGAATTCCAAAAGGTAATGTTCTTAAGCTTGCTTTTAGGCTGAAACCTGAATTTCAATAATTTACTGTAACAACCAATTACAGGTTTGGGGTATTTTTTTTTTAAAAAAAAGGCTTTAATTGGATCTTTTGCACATAAACTCTGTTCCCACAGAAAAGACTAGTTTATTGAGAGCCAAGTGACATGGAACTAAAAGTCTGGATTATGACAAGAGGGCTGACTTAATAACTTGCCAAAGCTGATCAGATTAGCACTGTTCTTTCACACAGACAGTGCAGACCCCAGATAAGGCCTCAAATGTTCGCGAGGGGACCCAGCACCTGGGGATAACTAACACAGAGCCATTCATACTGACACAAGTTCTTTTCTCCTGGTGGAGACACCGGGTCTCTGCTAATCCTCCCACTTCCACTGTGGCTTTCTGAGTCATTCCTGATGTACATGGGCGCATCTTTGGCCAACTGTTACAAATAACATGACCGTGCAAGGGTAACAGAACAAATCTGGCCAGAGGTAACTGAATAAAACATGACTTCAGACAGAGTCCCTCTTGGTTTTGCACTGTCAAGCAGCCAAGGCTACAACTTGTAGCTGCATGAGGTGCATAGCTGATATAAACAACCACTGGTGACATTTTAGGCCAGCTGAGGTAATAAATTAACATTGACCTCCATTACTATCTCGGATGAGCGGAAAATATTGGCTCAATTGGCAACAAGTTTCCACGAGCTGACTTAGGATAACAGACCATGCCCTGCTTTTTCTGTGTTTTCATTCAGAGTTTTGAATAGCTTTTTGTTGCAGAAAACCTTTAAACCATCTAGCACACACAGAGCTCCAAGCCACCCAAGCCAGAGCTTGGGTCAGGAATGCTCTGACCTTGATACAGGACAGATACGGCAGCTGTAGATTACCATTATTTTTTTCCATGCCAAAACTAATTCTTCGTGCTGTGCTCACAAGACAGGAAGTCACTGATAAGCAATGTTTACATGTAGTGCAAAGCTCTTTAACGCGAGGGCACGACCAGTGATTGGCACCATTGTCTGATCCAGCACAGACGAGCTCCAGACATAGCAGGGGGAACCATTACAAGACAATTTGTCAGGAGGGGTGTAATGCGCTCTTTGACAGAGCTGTGGAAAGCCCAGCATGCGGACTCCCTGTGGATACCTGCTCTAGCACCCGGCTGGTGCAAAGCGATCAACCACAGAAGTGCCCTCAGCCCACAAAAGAGAGGGTTAAACAGGCCACGGGCTGAAGCTGCAGGTGGAGAGCTCAGCTAGGAAACAGGCGCACCCACACACAAAAATGAAAAAATCATGCCGGAGAGTGAGTAGGGGAGGTCTGTTTTGCCTCCCACCAGAAGGAGCCTGAGTGTCTCTGGAAACCAAATGAAGCCAGGAATTGCTTTTGCATGCCATGGTCTGATCTCCATCGACAGCCTCTTTTCCTCAAACTGGATACCAATTGGTGAAACAAAAGTTTTCCCTAGATCAACCTCCCCAGAAGTCAGGATGTCCCCTTGCCCTAAATACTCAGCAGGGTTGACCAGAAGCGACGTGCAAACTCTGTTGATGTTCACGTGCTGCACGTATTGAGGTCTGCAAGGCAGGTCTGGCAGTGAAAGGGTAAACCTAAGGTCATTCAGATGAAGCCAGAGGGGTAAAAAGGCAGCATTTATCACCAGGGATGCAAAACAGTATAACAGACACTGGAGTATCAATGTGAGTAGTCTGGTACAAAGAGACCCTGAGGTGAAAGAATCAGGGTAGAGAATTACTCAAACCTGGACCAAAGGGTCTTTCAAATCCCCAGGTGGCCCTTCAGATATTAAACAAGGGTTGGGGTTTGCCTACAGGTTTATGGATTAGATAAGTTTCACAACATGGATATGCTCAGGGATTACCTAACCATTTGCTCATACCTGGTCTGCATAAAGCATTTCCGCTACAGTGGTAGCCCAAAGCAGATTCTGTGCCTGCCTGTTCTAAACTCTTTCAAGGATGGGAATATTTCCTGCAGATCTGGGCTGTCTTTTCATCCTGAAATCACAGAAACAGAAACGTGAGTTTCTTTGGCAAAGTTTCTTGGTTTGCCTTGCTGGAGATGGAGTAACCAAAGCAAATGAATCGGGAGCAAGATGAGTAAGTACATATCTATCCAGTTGATAGCCATCTTACAAAGCTGTTTGAGGGCAAAAAAGTACATTCTCTTGTATTGAATCAGGACATCTCAACTACAAAGTGTTCCAAGTTAAACACATCCAAAAACTGTTTGACTCATGTTTCACATTTAATTCTATATCTCTAAAAAAGTTTACAAAAGCAAAGCTTGCCTGGACTAAACAACTGAACTGCATGAGGCACGTGGCATTAGCTCAGGCTTCTCCGGCCAGCTTTCTAAATGAAGTGTTTGGAAATAAGAGAAACACACAGATTTGGGAGTGGAATGGATAAGAGATTTAGTTTCTCCTTTTATAACAGAGTCCTGTGTAAATCTGAAGGAGCCTGCAAAGCTTCAACAAGACATGCATGAAAAGCAGCAGCAGCTCTGTCCACATATAATAGAATTATTAAAAGCAAGGCAAAAGAGAAAGCTTCAACACACAGCTGGAGGGCTGCCCAAAAGCCCACAGTTGTGATGTAGTGTTTGGACTCGAATCGTGTTAACAGGGCAATATAAATCTGCAGAGAGTAAGACAAAGTCTGAAGAGAGCAGACCTAGCCAAGAAGGCCCAAAAACTGGTCACAGATACAAGTGGTAGGTAGTTCAAAGAGAAAGTATTTGAAAATCTAATTTTATATAGTAAAAAGCTGGCTGTGCTCTTAGTTTATTTTGAAGGTCACACATTCATTATAGTACCAAGGGAGCAAAATCTGAGTGATCAAGAGAATGGCATAGCAAAGTGCACTATAAAGACTTCATTTCCCTCACAGGTTCTACAATGGGCAGTTCAGTTATTGGCAGTGATGATGTTATTTCTAATGTAAATATTTCACTTTCAGCACAGCTGAACTGGGAGGGATTATAACAAGTAATGAATGAACCTCCAAATACCTCTCCAAGCCAAAAAAACCCAGTGATGGCATGCAGAGCTGAATCCTTCCAATCATCCAGAAAGAGATTGAGAGGATTTTGCATGACTCTTAGTAATTACCACTTCCAAAACTGCCAGCGATGCCTTTTCCCACCCCTCTGTGGTCAAGGCAATTATTCTTCCAGGTTCTCACTCTTGGCCCGCACCTCCATTGTCAAGTCAATGGAAGAATGACAACATCCACCAGCTGCCTGGACAACATCCAGCCTGGATTATTACAATGAGCATGCATGAGAAACAGGATTAGAAAAGCAGAGAAAGTCTACTGATAAAGCTGCCCCATTTGTTTTGATTCAAGATATTAAGGTTGTTCAGTAAATATCTGTGGTACATGGGAGACTTCCCTGCACCCTGAACAGCTCCATGGCATTTGATTACCTTCTGCTTTATTGCAAAATTGGATAGCTGGGGGGTGATAGCTAGGTCAGTTTCAGTGAGAGTTTTCAAGGTTTAGCATTTGTATTATTTTCTACTTGGTGTACTAAGAAGTATTCCTAGAGATCGCCTACAACGTGATGGGGAAGGAAAGTTCTTTGTGCAGGATCTCACTGTTTAATTTACGGCCCATCATAATGTTCCCATTCCTTGTAATAACATAAGCTAGCATCCATACTCTCTTAAAATATGGTCCAGCCAGATGGGTTTGCATATTTACAAGTCTAGCAATGAAATATTCAATGTAGTAATTGCTTATATCACATCCATTTTGTCAAAAAGCTCTCTGGAGTATTCTTCCAAAAACTAAAAAGACCACCCTGCTCTGAAAACACAGGATATCATTTGACTGTGCACACTGACTTCAGCTTGATGAATTTATGAATGCAATTGTAGAGCATGGCTGTTTATCCTGCAGTATGCAGAGAATGGACCCAACGACCAAGGAGGTCCCCTCAAGTGCTGCATGCCTACCTGCCCGCTGAGCTCATGAAGGATCACATCTAAAAGATTAACCAACATTGATGTGTCTGGTTGCATCTGTGGAAAAGGACACACTAAGAGCTTTGAGATAGAAAGGCCACTTCAGACCTCTCGGGAAGGTGACAAATGACATAGTAGCAGGCAACATAGTCTGTCTTATATCGCTGTCACAATATGACCACCTCCCTGACCTACTTTTAAAATCTTTGTAGTCTCACTGATATCACACTCAGGCAGATCCTGAACTCAGGAACTACTCTTTTCTGTTCTGTTCCACTTCCCTTTTCTTACTTGTTTTCAAGCCCTTAGCAAAACAAATTCTGGGGACCAAAATTTGGACGGTCAGATGTGAAGAAAAGAAGTAACACAAAAGAAGTCAGTTTTGAAGAAAATCAAAGATAGTGCTTGGCTGACCAAAAACCCTGGTGTTGAAATCTGCATGGGCTCACAATACAGGCCATTTTTGTGAGAGAACAGAGATATTTTCTACTACCTTCCGAAGCAAGGTGGATTATGATCTGGAGGATCCTGTGACTGATGTGGCTTTTGTTCCCATGCAAAAAAGCATCTAATCCTTGGCTTTACCCTTGTTTTTGGACATTAGGCTGGTAAAAAACTGAAGCAGTGATTACAAACTGTTCCCTGTTCTGGGAGGAATAATGAGTGTAAAAAACACAATCCCAAGTGCCAAGCAAAATGGCTAAGGTTAATATTATTTGTCATTACAAGTGCAGAAAGAATACTAGCTGCCAGAAGCTCTGTGCAAGGATGTGAAATCCATATTTCTTGTACTTTTCTCTGTTTTGACAACTAGAAATAATATTTTTTAATTGCTAGATCAACCTAAAGCTTATGGCAATGCAGTCTTAAAAGGATTCACAGCCTGCATGACCAGCATAGAGGCAGGGATTTGTGTGCAGCTCCACACACCAACTTTGACCATTCCTGTGGATCCCGGGCCAGGTCCTGACCTCATTCAGATCCATATAAATCCACAGCCATTTCGGTGGGGATGTGGGGATGTGAGATCAGAATTTGGCTGGTTAGTTGGCTGAGCTGTGGCAGGTGGGCACTTGCCAAAAAACTTCGTAATGGATCATGTAAACACCAGGATTGCTCACAACAATTATGTAACGTGTAGTTTGCTTTATAGAAAGATTTACAAAAGGCAATGGTCTCCGCGGCTCTCCCGCTCCACCCGTGTGCCATCATAGAGATCCTGTGTCAGGTCCACCCCTTCTGAATGCAGGTGGTGTTGTTTCTGAAATTACAAATGAAAACTCTGTCTCCTTGCTCAAAGGGCAGCGCAATAGTTCAGATAACCGACAAGCCCAGAGTGAAGCAGCTCTCCTGATCACACACTCACAGTTCTCACCCTTTCCTACTCTTTACCTCATGTCTGTTTGTCCCTCCTGGACAGCATGGAGCTGCATGGTTTGGGAAGAGTACTCAGCTCTGGACTCTCTAGAGTCAGCTCAGCTCAGCCCAAGACAGCAAGGGAGAAAACTTTTCATGTGGAGGGAGAAAACTTTCTCCTTAGGCCACCTGGCACACAGGTCAGCATGAAGTGAAAGCAATGAGACTGGGGAGGGTACTTCTTGAGTATGGTCTCATTTCTCAATGACCACCCTTGTTCATCCACTACATCAGCAAATTTCTACATATCTAATCATTACATACCTGCTACTCATGTTTTCTCCCTCCCTTCCATACACATCCTTATCACTATATCAGACCCTACTCTAGTCTTCTTCTCCCCCCCCCCCCCCACCCAGTTTATGGCCCGTTAAGTCATGGCTGGTAACAAATAACTATAAGAAAGGCCCAAATTCAGAAAAACAGTATTTTACTCTGAAAGAAAACTGCCCACAATGCTCAAAGTTTAGTCTGATTCCTCACCCTTTTGCATACTTCAAGAAACAAGACCATGTTGTAATATACTAAAAGATTTATTTCTAATATGAAACCCATATTTAGTATTGGTTTGGCAGTGGTAGGAAGGAAACCACAGGCAGCTGGCATGGATTAAGTGTTAGTTGCTTGATAAACCTGGAGTTGTCAGAACTTTCAACTTCCCTACTGAATCTGCTGCCATCCAGAGCTAAGTATTTGAGAAGGGTGCCTTTCAATGAGCAGGGTTTTGTTCTTCACATCTTAGCTGCATGGATACCAGCGAGAGATATATGTTTGCACACATAAATTTTCTATGAAAAACAAGAACTGCCTGTAGCTTCTCTAACATTCTCACTGTCAGCTCCTTGGTAACAGCTTTAGATGCATCAGCAGTACACTTCTTAATCCTTTTAAATTATAAAAGTTACAAACACAGTAGCTCACTGTTTCCTGGAATGGCTTCACTATCTGAAACTTGCACTGCTTCAAATTAGAGAATTCTGAGTCTTTTTCCTCTGAATGCCGGAGACTGTTTACTGACTAACATTCAACTATTCTCTGAGGGAAATGCAAAGAACTCGGGTTCATGATGCTGCCACCTGAATGAATGTGGTGCTTAACACAGCGCAAAATTTGACTTAGATAGTCCAAATTACCAAATTTACTTCCAATGACTCACTGAAGTCTTTGAGTTTTAAAGTCCTTATTTGCTAGTAAAACGCTGGCACCCAAGTGTTTCCACAAAGCTAACATGCGAGGCTTTTGAACTTAGGCCAACCAAATTCATTTTGGAATTTGAAATAATATCCATAAGGATTTTTTCCTATTTGCTCAGTTCTAGTCACCATTTCTTACTGACATAGCATCTGACTTGAAGTAGAAATGAAGACTCTTTAAAATGTCTTGCAATTATTCATTTATGAAGTGTGGGACAGAACAGTGAAAATTGAGATGATTGCCTTAAAAATGTCAGTGCAGGTGTCTTGACAATCTTCATTCTCTACCATGCCTCTCCAAGGCACAGGCTTTTGCTATTCCCCCACAGCATGAAGCCTTGCTTCCTCAGCCTTGGAAACTCCAAGCACTCAAGAGTCAGGACATTTGTCCTACAGCTCCCAAGGAAATCATTCAGTTTACAGACCAACCAGAAACAATAACCACCATATTCTTAATTCTTGCCTTTTGTTTTATATGACTCACAGGGCTTGTATTTTAAAGTATTTTCCTGTAACTTTGAGAACAACAAACTTTTATTTCCAAAAGCACCGCAGAATCACTTGATTCCAGGAGATGGTGCTTTAAAGAAAAAAACTCCAGAATTGGTAAGGAGACCCAAACCCTTACCAATAGGACTGAGGTGTGTCCGTTGTTTTACATTTCACAGCATAATCAGGACTTTATGTGCCTTTCTCCATTTAAATGAGAAAGCCGATTTACTATGGACAAAGTCACCTTTGACAGCCGATTGCCACAAAGCAAACATGACTAAACACAATCCATCGTAAGAGATGCAGGAGGTTCCTAACAGGGCACACTGCTTGCTTCTCATAGCAGAAACATTTCAGAAAACAGGCTTATATTTAGCAAGTAATCTTGGATTTCACAGCTCTAAATGCAATTATGTGCCAGATTATTGTCATCCAACCTTCCATTAAACCTCAGATACTAATAGTGTCATATGCCAAATGGCCTTTCACAAACCCTTGAAAAGTGACTGCCAGTAAACACTTTGCTTTTCCTGGCAACACTACAAGTGATTCCCATGAGAATGGAGCTGCTTTGGGTTCATCCACAGCAGCTCAAGTTCACTGAAAGCCAGCGAGGAATTGTCCATACAGCATTAGTTTTGCACAGGAATCTATAGAAGGACCATGAACTGAACATACTACTAGTTATAAAGCTTTTAAACCAGCCCTCGGTAGGCTCAGGAGGAGAGCAGACGTGAGCAAAACCCATCGGTCAGGGATTCAGTGCCTTCGACAATGTTAGACACAACTGGTCCTTGCATGCTCAGCCTGCTTGTAGCCTGATTTCTGTGAGTGAAGACTTCACCCACCACCAGCTGCCAAGACAGATGTAGGTAGCCGAAAGGAGGTTGGTCTGTGGGCATCTGTTGTTCAGGTGTGTTTCCAACAATAAAGTCACTGCAGCAATTCTCTTGCAAATATTCCAGCCTTTGGCTCACTTTCCCCACACACACCCTTCAGATGCCACTAAATTAGAAGTGAAATATGTAACTTGGAGAGCACATTTAGCATAAGTAAAGAGATTAAGGAGTTTATCTGTCAACACTGGAGTCCAGATGTTTTTAAATTAAAAGAAAAAACAGGAGATTGAGAGAGATGTTAATTATAAGCTCTTTTCTTCCCTTTAAAATGTTTTAAAATATTTGTTAAAATACCTAACTTTTCCTGTAGGTTTTGGAGAGGGTTTAAAAAAAATACCAGCATAGATTTCAGACTAAACTTCAGTGTCTACACAGGCCTGAGGAGGCTCGAATCTGCTTCTCATGGTATGTACCGTCAAGAGTTTCTTTGCATATCCAATACTCACAGAGGAGTTATTTCATACAAATTTCTGTGTATGACTTCACCAGTACCAGAGCTCAGGCTCAGAAAGATACTGAATTCCACTGGTTTTCATCCTTGACTCTCAATTTCCATCCCTAATCCAATTCTAGGAGCACTGAAATCATGGACCTACAGCTAGACCTACAGCAGGCTCCCGTGACACCAATCTAGCATCCACAAGGATGAAAATAAAATTTAGTGAATAAGTTTAAAAAAACCCAAGCATACCCTAATAGTGGTTAAATTCAAAGAGAGCCTCAATTCAGAATTACACCCATTATAAAAAAGGGAGCCAGCCCCTTCTGTTTTACCCATCTTTCATGTGGAGGACATCCATTTTAATGTTCCTAGGGGCTACACCAGCAGCTTCTGGGATTTATTTGATCAGTTTGTGCAGAGTTCTTCCTGCCAGTTTCTCCAAGAGAAAATCTTGATTAATGTCCCCTATCTAATACAGACTGTGCTCCTGTATCCTTCATATGCCCTGAAAGGGAAAATAGAAGACAAGACAGGACAGAATTCCTACTTCACTGCAATTTCCTTTTGGAGATCCCTATGTCAGGTACATCAGATGGCAGTTACTACCTCCCTCTTGGATATAAGTATCATGAATCAACCTGATAAAAATGGTGGGAAAAATTCAGCAGTTTGTGTCCAACTGAACATTTCATAGTTCAAAGGATCTGATGCTGCAGGGCTGGGAGAGATGAGTTTGGATAATAATAAAAGAACTCAAAACCATGGGTTCTTCTAGCACAGTAATTCAATTCAGACTGGACATTCTGAAAGAGCAATCATTAATTCTGTGACAATACCATGCTACTTTGATCAGTTAATGACCAGATACAAAAGAGTAGAGAAGCTAATGATTTTTTTATTGTAATAATTAATTTTAACAGGGAAGAGTCCATTATATTTCCTAACTCTAGCTCTGGGTGTTAATCCCCAAATCTGGGATGCGTAAAGAGAGAGAAAAGTTGTCTTGCAATACCATTCTATACAGATCAAATGGATTCTATGGTAGACAAAGACGTGATCCCCAGCCCTCGTTCCTTATGAACCCATGTCTAGAAAATAATTTGGTTTTTCTTACAGGATTTTCGAAACTGTTATAGATTTCTCCTTACACAAGTCAGGCCTGTCACCCAGTCAAGAACACTGAGATAGCTGAACATTTTCAAATGTTGGGACATTGAAGCCTGATGATGATGGAGTAGCTGAACACTGCAGCTGTTCATTGGGTCAACATTGCAATGAGGTTTCATAAACAGACTGGTTCTACTGACTGTAGCACCCCTAATGGTTTATTTTTATCCAAATTAGTGATCTTTATTAGACAAGATCTCACCATGTCTCCCTCTACCAAAGGATAAAAACACTCTGCTGGCTCTATTAGCTGTTACAGAAACACACTCCATTTTAATATTTTTTTGGCTCAAATGACCCTTTTCTTTCTAGCTTTAGTGCCTTCCTGTCCTCATTTTATCAAACTCCTAAAAACATTTCCTAAAAATATTCTACTATTATATCTTTAAAAAATAATTATTTTTTAAAGCTATTAAAATTCTTGGAAAACTTAACTGTATTCTGAGTCCTTTCCTCTTACATTTGGCTCTCCTTCCTGGTCCTATAATATTTTCCACAAAACAAGCAACTTTACCCCTCTTCTTGCCCATGGACAGTTATTGATACTCCATATCATCATCAACACAGACAAATGTTTGAGGGTCTCAAAAGCTCATCAGCAGGAATGACGAGAGATGCCTACAGAGAGCCCCCAAATCAGGCAATACAATAGCACCTACATCGGAAGAAGGGCCTATAAAAATTTACCTACAACTGAAGACCTCTGCAGAAGGATGTGTTCTGCAAGGATGCTCACACAGTAACAACTACTCACATCCTAGAGTATTCATTTGTTGACAGACATATAGAACACACTACTAACCTGTTACACATGAAGCCAGTGATTCCCACTAGCTGATGGTAACACTGAGGGTACTTCCCAGTGAGTCTTAAGCAATTCATAGGTCTTTAGGAATTCAGGATTCATTCTCTCATAGAAAAGTTCCATTTATAGAAGACATCAATTTCTCTTCTTACTGTCAATAGTATCCCTGAGTAATTCTGCAACATCCCTCATATGTCTCTTAACAGAGTACCTTTAACTGGGCCAAATACAACTTCCTTTTTCCATAAAGACAGCTGACATCTTGCGTTCATATGAGGCACACTGGGCTTTCTCTGGCATATTCCTAGGCTTTACTTCATTATTTTATATTTATGCGACAGCAAAAAAAGCTTATGCTGTAAGGATGTGCTGGCGTGGGGAAAAACAACCAAGCTCTGTTGAAATCAATTGAGTTAAATGGGCATACACTATTGTGTAGGAAGTTGCAGAGCACCCTAGGCATATGAACTCATAGTGAAGACTCACAACTGGGCAACTAAACTGCTTTATAAGAAGTTTTGGATGGACTACAAACACCCCTTTGTGGGCTCTCATGCCTGATAATTCTTTAAGTGGAGCAGCCTTTCACACATGTACAACAAGAAGAAAACTCAGTTTTTAAATCTACAATTATTACAAAACATGGTGATCCTTCTTGCAATCCCTAAACATGTCCATACACTGCAACAATTTCAAATTGAAGTGAAAGAAGATCTTTGCAAAACTGTCACATCTCAGCCTCACTTACTCTGCAAACTGTGACAACTTAAAGCCATCTCAACATGGGAAATTGCTATGATATTTTCAGAATGGAGGGCGACTTTAGCTTTTACATATTTGGTCTGTTGTAACTCATTTGCTCTCTAAGGATCAGCTATAGCCTGAGAAGACACCAATGACTACTTAGGTTATGGAATACATCCTGACTACTATGCACACTCCAGGCATGAAGGACGACAGTGCAGGACCATGTCTTTAATGACCGTATGAAGGGGAAAAACCCTATTCTTCTCAACAGCTGAAGACAGAATGGGAAATGGGAGGATCTTTGTCTTTGAGAATGATTCCTCAAGTTCAAGTCAAATCGGTACATTGGCTCCTGCCTTTTCTGCCCAGATGCATTAAAACAAAACAAAACAAAACAAAAAAACACAAAAACTGGAACAATGTCCCCGGACAAAGAACATCCTGTGAACTGGAGCCACAGCACATCTGGGGGCCTCATGTTGCTGCTGAGTAATGCATGACCTGGGGACACTGTCATTTTGTGCTTAACAAGTCTCCAGAGGGAAAGCTGACATTTGAAAGAGACAAAAAAGCTTCTTCATGTGATGCCAACCCACCCTCTCCTGTTTCACTGGAAAGTGGGAGCATGTGAACAACACAGACATGAGCTCATGTAGCTACACTGATGTGAGCCACAGCCTCCCAGTCTCAGTGCCAATATCAAAAGCCATGTGCCAAGACACATGGCATTCACAGCACCTTTTCTTTTCTACTTCTGTTCTGCCCAAATCTCCATGAAGTTCTGGATTGAAATATCAGTCAAGGTAGAGGGACAATCAGAGAAGCTTCACAATCATTGCTTGGGAAGGCACCTGGGTTTTTTTGTTCATTTCTTAATCAATAATTTCCCTATAAGCCATTCTTTACAATCCACTCACCAAACAGGTACCATGCATGCAGATCTGGAATTCAAAAACTATGATCGCAGTAAGATTTGCTTGAGATTTCACAGACCAGCTATTTGCCATTGTGTTTCACAGTGATCTAGACTTACAATTGAGGTGTGGAGCTTCCCAGTCTCATGAGCGGTTCATGTCCCTAGATGCTGGGCATGGAAAAGGGCATGAAAGACTATGACAGGTTGGGTAACTAGTTTCGTGATGGGAGGGTAGCACGTGCAGTGAGATGATGGCAACAGGCCTGACTGAGAAGATCCTGGGGTTTGACCCCTCAATGCTGCAAAGTAACAGACTAGAATAAGTTGTCTGAGGCTTAAAGCAGAACAAAACTGCCCCCACAATACATACGGGCAGGCACCCTGAGACCATGTGGGGATGATGCATTAACACTGGAATTCCTTCACATCTTCCTTAAAATCATCTTCAGCATCTTCGGGCATGTTCTAGATCACTGAAATGCTCCTTTCCATCTCTGCATGGTGGAAAATTTCCAACCAAATGTTTAGACCTGGACTTTGTCTGAGTTGCTTACAGTTTGTGGCATCCACATACAGTAACCTAATTACTTTACAGACCCCTTCATGAAGACTGCCTCGGCTGGCTACATGAAGAACTGATAAGCTTTCTGGAGCAAAGAAAAGTCCTTAAGACCAGCTAAAGTTGTTTTCTGCCCCTGCCAGTTCCAGATGAAGTACTGGTAAGAAGAGGTTTCACTTTTTAAAAGGAAACATGTTCTCAACATGGTTCTTATAAATTAAACCACATCACTCTTTCAAAAGACAACAAAGGAACTGCATGCGTGATTGATGAAATATCCTAAACACTGTTACAGAGGAAAATGTAACAAATGCATGGGCAGATCATAAGCAACATCCACCAGAACAAGGCCTGACAAACAGCACAGTGCAATAATATGCATTTAGAACTCAACAGTGAATATTTGCTTACTACATGTTTATTTATTTTAATTGGAAATACAGAAACTCAGTGATGAGTCTTTAGGTACTCATACAGACATTTTCACATGTCACACAGGCCATGGCAGGCTAATTATTACTTGGTGTAAAGCATTAGAGCCCCCCAGCTCTGACTGAAGACACCAGTTGAGGAAGTGAGCCATTGCTTTGGTTACAAAACTCATTTTGAGGAGATGATCAGGTTTCAGCAGTGCTATGCAGACTCCTCTGGCTCACTGGGAAGCCAGCCGCCAGCCTGTGTGTCACAGTAAAAGCTGTGAGGTGGTTTATTCCATGCGAGGGTGGGAAGCTGCCAATCTTAAAATGATCATTTTCGTTATTTGCAAACACAAAAATTGCTTTAGGCTCGCTGGACATGCCAAAGCCTTGATCAAAATCACGTCCCCTTCATGGGGACAAAACATATGTTCACATTATCCCAAAAAGAAACAAGGGGGCATGGGGAAGAAAGGGGAGGGAATCTTTTTATCTTGGTTTAGCATGAAAATACCATGCATGGCTGCCAGTTGTTTATCAGCTTTTCCAGATCAACAATATGTTCTTTCTTAAGGCCTTTCATTAAAGAACTTTCTGTCAATCTAACTTCTATTAAATAACGAAAACCAAATGGGGAACAGTCTCAGGCTCTGGGCTCATCACATGACACTGCTGTTTAAAGAGCTTTTTTGGTCACCACCTCACAGCAAGAGTATTCTGGAGAATCTAATTCATAAATAGTCACTGCTTTTGCTTTGGGATACTTCCCACGTGATTCCCTTTTCTTTCTTTTTTTTGCCTGTGACAGAGGAAGGAGTGTGCTTGCTGCTTGGGTCAGTCATCTCCACTTCTCCATTGAGTGGTTCTGCTGTTGGTCCCCTCTTTGCATGGTTGGTCCCTTCTTTGCATTGTGTGCCCAAAACAGAATAAAAACTCAAAGCAGCGTAGCATGAGGGAGTTTCAAGTCATGCAAAGAAAATCTGATACTGGCAGAAAAAGGATCAGGGAGAGAGATCAGGGATCCCTCTTCCAGGATGAGAGTTGGGGGAAACAGCTAAGCAAAGAAAAACAAGATGGCCCTATCTTCTAAAAAACACATCTATCCTTCAGCTTCAAAAGATCTTCTGTGAACAAATACCATAAAGGAGAAGATAGTGGTTTGCACAGGAAGAAGAGTGAATCAAACCAGGTTTTTAACGACTCCCTCCTCTGTTCCAGTGAGGGGGAAAAATTGCAAATACAAACACATAGGATGTATCCCAATTGGGGATAGGAGAGAGAAGCACACAGGGTATCAGCTTGTGTAACTATAATTACAGGGACTCTATCAATCATTAAGGCAAAGTAAGTGGTATTCCTTCCTGCCGAGATGAATTCTCACATGCATTCTGGCAGGTGTTTCCAGGTGGATGAGCCCTGAATTGCCACAGGCAAAGGAAACCATCCGTGCTGCTAAACTAATGCTAAGATGGAGCAGGATAAGGCTGTGAACGGTTGGCATTTGGGTGTCAACAGCAACCAGAACAAAAAAAAGGAGAAAGTCATCAGTCATCTCTGTTTCTCTCCTATCATCTTCCAGGTGGTCCCAAGCTTTAGGCATTTTTATAATTTAAGGGTCACTGGTATGTATTCTTTTACAGTATCCATCCTTCTGGAAGTGGCTTCACCTGATAACAGCCACAGATAACAAGGGCAAAGAACCTTTAGTTCCTGACACCACCTGCTTTGCACAGGATGATTTTAGAGCTCCAAGCGGGGTTGTCTTCGGGCATTGTCAGCGCTTGCAGGGCCAAGCCCTGCCACTCTGCTTAGGGTTTAAAAAGGAAGATTTACCATATGCCTTAGAAAAGTAGCTGGAAGTCAAAAGACCTGCAGTTCTCACTGTGCATTACTCATTCCCCCCCCCCCCCCCCCCCCCCCCCCCCAGTATTTCTAAGCCTAAGGATTTGCTAGCAGAGAGAACAGTTTTCTTCTGGCCTTCCTCAACTCTGAACTTGGCTCTCAGTCTGCTGGTGAGCATGTGAGCATCATAGCTTCTTCTCAGGACAGAGATTGTAGCAAGTGAAACTACAGGGCAGTTCAGTATACTTAAAGCCATCACATTCAACTACTTCTCTATCAAGCTGTCAGACACAAATTAGCAGACAACAGCATGGAGGGGAATGTGAACAATTTCCATAAGCTTCAGGATGAATGGTCACTTCATAACTCTTTAGTTTCTAATCTGAAGTAATCTACAATAGATATACTCGAGTTACCGACATGAGGTGTTCAACCATAGCAATAATCCAACTCCTTTAACATCAAGTGCAGACACAATTTTTAGTTTTCGTCAAGGAAACTAAGGGAAGGATAGAATAAACTGATGCTTTCCCTCTGTCCCTGTACAAGGCTTTAAAAGTATCTGAAAAGGATTAGCAATAAAGCTGTTGAGCAACGTCAGCAAAAGATGCCCAGTTTAGCAATGTTTCTTACCCTAGAAGTAGCCTGAAATGCCCAACAGACATTATCTCATCAATTCACAAATGAGCAAAACTGTGAGGACAGTCATTTAGAGGCACTTTTAAATCTTGTGACTGCGGTTCCTGCATCTTTGTCCACAGTGCATATGCTATACTCAACTGCATTCAGATCTCAGCCTGCAGAGAGTGATGGTGCTAAGCACAATGGAATATTACATGTCCCCTTCCTCCCAGACCAGTCGATCGATGCTATTTTCTTACTTACTCCAGACAATCACTGCTCTGATAGACAACTGATTAAACCCCACAAAAATGCTATATGATGGCTGACATTCTGGCCTTCATTCCTACAACAGTGCCTCTCCATGTCAAAGTTCTGGGCAGATCATCAGCCTTATCTTTGAGCTTCCTGCCTCATGTCACAACCCCACTGTTATTTAAACATAGTTTTGTATTTAATTTAATTTCCTTGTTTTTGTTTAGCTTTGATAAAGAAAAGGAAATCTTTTCTAATCGGTTCAAAACAAGACCATTGACTCAAGACCAAGTTCAATGAGCTATCAGGGGCAACAGGATACTAATGGCTAATGCAAAAGTCTGAGAAAGAGTCATGGGAACAAAAGCCACTGGAGGAAGAACAGCTTGTCCTTTAAATCTCTAAAGAGGAAGTGGGATGCAGAGAAAAATTCTGAGTTGAAAAGCCATTGCAAGAGGGACTGTGACAGAGAATAAGCAAAGGGCCAGGGTGAGCTGAAAGGGAGATCACAACGTAATGAACTGAGACTTGTGTGCATATATATATATATGTGCATATACATATACGTGCGTACACATACATATGAAAATGTTTGTATATGTACATATATACATAAATACATACATATATATGATGATTTTTTTTTTGTCAAGCAAGGATACTAGGAAGGAAGACTGACCTACAATCACAGAACATCAAGGAATTTAAACCAAAATATTTCTGGAGTTGGGAAATGTCCACATATCAGCTCCCAAAAGATGTAATCACACATATTCTCAGAACACCAAGTGATGACTTAATGTTGACTTGACTACATGTCAGTGTAGAATAAAAAGTTTTAAGAACTGAAAAATATAAAGGGGTCAGTTCTACTGAACTAGGTCAACATCTAGAGTTTGAACCTGGCAGAGAATCATGAAAATCTTTGGTCCTGAGAACCAGCTGTATGACAGAGCCTCATCCACAAGTCTTTCCATGAGCTTCAGAGAACTTTGGCTCATATCCCAGAACAGCTATTTTCAGGCGAGCTAAGGACAGAACTGCTCCTACAAGTGAACACCATAAAGAGTAAGTCCAAGTCATAAAAATATTGTGCTAGCAGTTGAGAAGGTTAGAATGCAAAAATAAGTGAAGAAACAGATTAAGGCCAGTCATATCAGAATTATCCAAGTCTCATGCATGTACAGCTCCTTATCTACAGCAGGGACACTTTTTATCTAAGAATTCACATGAAAACCAAAACTGCAGCCATCAGAACCCTTCCAATAATCACTGCCCAGACTTCCAGCCAAACTGCTTTCTCTCACAGTTGTTAGCTCTAATTTTTTAAAATCCTCCCAAGTATATTGGCCTTGATTTTCATATCTCCATTGATACATAATAATTGGGTCAGATCTACCCTCCAACCTACTCCATGCAAAATCCTCAGTGTGCTTTTACTGCATCATATCTGCTATTACAGAAACACTGTTATGATATCCAGCTTTTAATGCAGTGCTAGTTACTTATTTACTAGCTCTACAGACCCCCAAAATCCCTGGCTCTTTTCATAATTTGCTAAGACTGTCGAGGACATTTTTTCTCCATTGCTACTAATTCACATTAAGGGCCCTTGGTCATGCTCAGTAATAGCTGTCTCTTTGATCAGCACCCAGGTCAAATACCATGAGAACAGCCTTCCAAGAAATGTTCAGCTGTTCTGTCTTCCATCATCCTGAATGTAGGCTCTGCCAACAAAATGGCTAGGGATTTCATTACCTTTACTATATTAGGTTCTTTATAGACTTCATGCTCATCTTTATTAAATCTTCTCCACACATTTTCCCTTACATTCTCCAAAAATCTATCTCAGGGCTTTGTTCAAGTTATTTAGTGGTCATTCTTCCATCTAAGAAGAGGTCCAACAACTTGGATCTCTGCAGCTTGGTGTCTCTCACTATTTTGGACCTAAGAGTTACCTGCAGAAAAAGTAACATCATTCTCGCTTTTAACAAGCCTTAGTTTCCTCTAAGGTGTTCAAACCATTTAACATCAACATAATCTAGTGTATTTATTGACTCCCAGAGAAGCTTTCCCAAGATGATCTTAAGCTAACAACTGGGGTTTATTTTCTTCAAATTTAAGCACTGTTTGGAGTTTGGTTTTTTAATTTGCAGTACCTTCTGGTCTCCAACTCTCTTTTGAGCTATATTTCTTGTCTCTCATGATAGTTAACTCACTGGTGTGGTCAAAAAGAGAATGTAAACCATTTAAATTCACGCCATTCTGACAATTTCACAATGAGTTTATTAATCCCTACACAGTCCCATTAAAAGTATCAGGAATTATACTTAAGCATCTCTCTAGCTTAATCCTTCACTGAGGTCAAATAGAGCAGAATGTGTAACCTTTGCCATTTCAACCAGTTCACATTTGCACCTTTCTAATACTTTTTTCAAGCTATCCAGATCCTTTTTCTGCTGAAAGTCAATTTGTGACAAATACACAAGCTTTCTTAAACCTCCGTAAAAGCTACAGAGCAAACATGTGTACATACACACAGGAGATATGTATATATCCTGATCACATTCCTGCCCTCTCTTGAGCACCTGATGGATCAAGTCTCTCCATTCTGTGGAAAACATTTTTTTTATAAAGCACATGGAATGTAATAGGCTGTACGGAGAAGGGAAAATGCTGCAACATTTCTTCCATTCTGGTTTCTCCCTTTTTTCAGAATTGGGCATATTCACTTGGAATTTATTCAAGCTTCCAAACCAAATCAGTTTCTAAAGTCTTTGAGTTCGTGTAGGCCCTCCTGTTTTCAATAATGCAGCAGGAACACTATCTGCCCCTGGTGCTTTATTGGTCCTGAGAATTGTAATTGTCTCTCAAAGCTCCTCAAAATGTGGTATTTCTACAAAACAGCTGAGCTGTCTGGATTATAGCCAGTATCTCTTTTTTCCACCTCACTATTAAAGAGATCACAGTATTTTCTCTATCTTTTTATAGTTACGCTATAATTTCCACTTTCATCCTTAATCATGCTCACTCACTCCTCCACACATGGATATTCTTGTAAAATGCATTCACATTATTAATACTTTTCTTCTCTTCTGTCATCTCTACTGTGTTTTATTATCTGCTGTGTCATTTAACTCATCTTTCAGCTTTATTGTAATTCTCAGCATAAGGTGGCTTCTTATTCTGAAGACAAATAATTGTCTCTCCAATAGCCCTCTCAGCTTCTATACATAAAGTTTCAGCTGCAAGTTTCCTCTCTATGTTTCTAAAAAATCTCTCATTCACTATCAACAAGTTTCTAAAACCTCAAACCTCCTCTCAGCTACTATCGGCAATACCTGGGTTTTCTAGATATGTCAGCTATTTTGTCTTGTCTCATGGGCTCATGCATTTTATTGTGTTAGGTCTTTCTCAGCATTGCTTCTTTGAGGTAATACACTGAGCAACAGTCTGAAGACTCTCTGGATAGAACTTTGTCCTTTGAATAAATAAATATAGTGTCAGACTGACTGATATCAGCTCTATTTAAGCTTACAAATGTTCTAGTGCTCTTCATAACTATGTTCGATATTGCAAAACTAACTTACCTATGTAGTAGTTAATGACATTAGAAGATCATTCAGAATTCTTTTGAATGTCACATAGAATGCAGTTTTAACTTCATCATGTGCTTCTAATGTAAGTTCACATAAATCATTATGATCAAAACAAAATGTATGTTATCCTTCTGTTCTGAAAAAAAGACATTCACTGATAGCTTGAAAAACAAGAACTTCTGAATGCTGTCACTCATTACAAAGACTTTACCCATTTCATGCCTTTTAGTCTTCACAATTCAGTATGTTTCTGGAGAGAATTATGCACTGTGGTTTTCTGCAATGACAGGATACTATGGAGGTCCAGTCCTTTGACTTGATGTTCCTTTCCTATATTATAAAAATAAATTGGAGATACTCATTTTTCAAACAATCAAGCCTATGTATGAGCCTTACTCATTTCACATAATTTGGAGGCCTTCTGGCCACATCAGCTCAGAAGTTCCATGCTTCCAAATTCCAGTCCTCTCTCTGTAGGTCCTCTATCCATAGCACCAACTGTTTGGGCGTTTGTTTGTTTGTTTAAGGGTTTTTTCCAGCATTTAACTGAGCTTTATTTGTCCTTTATCCTTCAAAATATCTGATTTAAGAAACACTTCTGGCCCCATCTCTACTAGCAACATTGTTCTTGCAGTCATCCTTTCAGAACATCAGGGAAGGTACCTTACAGATGCCTGGGTATGAGATCTGTAATGCATCTTTAAGGATTTTGATGCTGAGTGTTTATGAAAGCCAACTTAGAGTCTGAAATGCAATGTTTGATCCAATATTCACAAAACTTTTGAATATGAAACACTCTGAAGCAAGTAAGTGACAAGCTTGATCCAAAGATATTTTCGCATCATTCTCCTTAGATGTCAGAAATACACCAAGATTCCTTTATTCTCCCTAAGTGAAAAAGGCACAGCTCTTCATCAGTATCCCAGAAGGAAGAGAGGGGGATGTTTCAGACCACTTTATACATGAATCCGGGTTTAGAAACAACATTACAATGAACAACTAGTGCATGCCTATACCATTGTGCTCAGCTGAATGGAAGCAGACCAGTTCATTTCAGTATCATAATAGATCCTTTAATGCTCATTGCTGAAGTAGTTGTTTCTGTTTCAAAGGACAAATTCCTACAGTTTCAGAGAAAGACGTTCTATCCTGGCATTGAGAAGTTCAAAACATTAGTTTTCAGCCTGTCCATTTTCTTAGTATGATCATGTTTTGACCAATGAAAAACATATAAAATCCTAGTTTATTTCCTTTTCTTTACAGGATTATTATTTTTTTGCTGTCCTGGTGCTTCAAATGAGACAGCTTCTGTGAACCTTGTTTGGAAAGAGACACCACGTGCTTACACATTTAGGGAGTCCAAACTGTTCCTGAAACTATGCTTAAGATTCTTCATTAAAACCAGCTGAACACAAATAGATGGGATTAATATCTTTGTTCCCTAATTATTAGATCAATATCTATGTACCACTGAGATTATTTAAGGGGGGGAAAGGGAATATCTTTTTAAGATGTTAAATGTGCTTTTGGCACTAAATGCATCCAAGCAGAGAGACTCACAAACTAGTTTGAATCACTTCTGTTTATAGTCAGTGGCACCTCCTAGTTAATGAGGTTTGAGAAGGCAGTACTTACTGCAAGAGGAAAGTGCATTCAAAATCTCCAAAACACTTTAAATGTGAAGTTCTCTGAGTTTGTTAGCTTGTGGAAAAGCTCAAGAAGAAGGATTTTCAATTATGTATTTCACCTAGAAAAGACTCAGCAAGGCCCCTTGAATACTTCCTTTCTTTTCATCAAGATATAGATGCAGAATTATTATCTAACCTATTTGTATAAAAACAATAGAAATGGCAGTGGGCGCATTTCTCCTCTCTCTTGGAAAAAGGCAGCATGGGATACCACCAAAGCCAATGGTTAATTCACAGTGATCTCATCGGCATGAACAATGCTGACACTTTCCCTGCCAAGAGCAATTCTCTGCAAAGGGACTTCCTGGATAGATAAGGGTAAAGAAGCCTACTGCGTGTGTTGTTATTCCAAAGCCTAAGTGATGAAACATATGGATCTTGAGCAACTCCTGGACACCAGCTCAGTGCATGAGGCAGCTGGAGAGAGATCACTTTAGAATTAGCACCTCGAGCTTTTGTACCAAGCGCATGCAACAAACTCAGATTTTCTCCCTTCTCGGGAAATTTTTCCCCTTACAAATCAATTTTGTAATCTGTAGAGAGTTCCTACGAACAGGCTTGAGCAAGATAGGCCATGATGAAATAATTATGAAGTTTACGGTGTTGGTACAATCTTTCCTATATATTTTTAAGAGCGCCTGAGCAAGATTGTATAATGAAAAAATGACTTATAAAAGTGTCATTCAACTGCTCTGTATTCACAGTTGTGATCAGTGTTAAGTCCTTGACAAGGACAGAACTCAGATACTGTGGACACTTTGTGCCCACAACCAGTTGTTTTCTTTAATAATTGGTTTTCTTTAGAAAAGTCAAGTCAGGAACAAAAGGGAGGCTCTGAGAAAAGTTGCAGTAATTCCTTGAAAATAGGAGTATTTTTCTTCTAGAAAGCTCCTAAACATCTTTTTCATAAAGAATTGTAGGGTCTATTAAAGGTTTAACAGGACTTTAGATAGCAGTTACAAATGCCTGTAAAGTTTCACTATCTGCCTAGATCTGAGGGATTCTGGGACACTTCTTGTTCTCTTCAAGGTTTCATCCACAAGCTTGCTAAGGATGGCTTTGTCCTTCCCAGAGCCCCTTCTCTGTTAAGCCAGCCAGTCACCATTTGCTTCTGCAAGCATCATTTTCCTATTAGAAATGATGTTTTTATTACTCTCCTATCATGCTGAGCAGTGGGGGATATTACTTCTCCAACAGCTGGAGTGCAAGGCCTCTTACCCTGTGGGGATTTGGCAGTTACCAGTTGCAAACTAAGTCGAGCAGTGAGCAAGCTCTGCAAAGAGGTTGTCTTTACTGTCAGCTAATAGCACACAGATCACTCCATTCCTGCAGAACTAAAACCAGGCCACTATTTTGCTTTTTAAGAGACAATAGGTCTCTTTTTCTCCTCCTCCAAAACAGGCCAGGCACAATAGCTCCAAAATGAAAACCTTTTGTGTGCACGTATTATTTGATTTCAAGCTGCCTAGAGTATAATGATGATTTTTTCAGCTCCTCACAGCAGCTGCCAGCATTTCTGACAGCCTGTACAAGGAGATGGGAGTACTGAATAACTTTGTGTGTGTTATTTGCTATGATTTTTTTTTTTTTTTTAACTTTCAAAAGACTGTTTAAGAAATTGCTGCCAGCCCTCCTGGTAACCCCGCTGCATTTTCCTTATGGAAGGAAGCTCAGCAAGGAGAGCCACCACTTCACTTTAGAGAACACTAGCCTACTCTGTGCTAAAACAGAAACTTGCAAAGCCTAGGGGAAACTCTGGAGATAGAACAAGAAAAAAAAAAAACACAAAGCATCTCAGAAACAATAGAAAGACTCTTCTCAGACTCATATAAGAAACATTATTATTCAGAAACAAATGAGACTTATACAGCCTATTCATCTTCCTCTCATCCTTTTCCCCCACCTCAGTCCTTTTATAAGAAAGAAGCTCCTGGAACTCACCTTTTATACATCCCCTGGGTGTGGTTACAGCCAAGCATAAGTAATCACCAATGTAGCCTCAGGAATTTGGCTATGTAAGTGGCTCCGCAGGGCTTAAATTTAAATTTTTGTTTGTTTGTTTGTTTTTCGGTTTTTTGGGGTTTTTTTTGAGGGGGCAGAGGGGAGGACTTTTTGATGTCTTGGGTAAGTACTAGCTAAGAAGGAAATTAAATATAGGAATTTTATTTTGCTATTGTTTATTTTCGCTTAAGTTCTTTTAGTTGTACCCCATCTTTATAAAGACTTTTCAGTAACTAAAGCTTTGCTGTAGATTGTCCTGGTAAGACTGTCCTGAACAATACCTGATGAACTACTAGATGACTACATTTAGATAGGCCACGATGTGAATGAATCCCTATACTTGCAAGAATGAAGACTAGGCCTGAGGTTTAATATGCTTTCCCACTCTTCTCACAGGATGAGATCTGTGTTGTATTTGGGACACTGGAGGGCTGTGAGCTTGTGAAAAAGCAATCTTCTCAAATCTTGCTAGACCTATACATTTCATTGTAAAATTTTATATTTCCTTAGTGATTTTAGACTTCATTCATGGATAGTTTCTGTCTCATAAGAAAGGTTAGAAATCCAGCCCGGGGGAGGTACTGTAACTGCAGGTCCCTTTTCTTCCTAGGGAACTGCTAGTTCTCTATATCTTGCACCATTGCAGAGATCTGTGGGTGCCTCGCTTGTCCTGCTTTAGTAAACTCCTTGGATGCATGAAGGCACGCCACTTCTTTCCTCATTAGTTAAAACACCTGTAGCAAATCTTAATGTGTTTCTCCAGGCACAGCTAACATGCTGATTGTTGTCATACCCTAAACATGCTTCACTAACTTTCTGAAACTCTAAGGTGGCTCTTTGGCCACCTCTCTGGCTTGGCCAAAGCAGTCTCTAGTTTCTCTACAGATGATGCAACTAAAGCACCAAAAGCTGGAGACACGATCTCAAGAGATGGTAGTATATTTTAAGGTACAAGGCCCTAACTCCAGGTACCTGTGTATCTGCACAAATGGCTTTGAAAATCCATGCTTTGGTTGTGAGAAGTATTGAATGTCTTGGAGAAGAGATCTCAGAGCTGTGACATCTTTTAGTCAAGAGTAATTGTCATGTTCTCAATGGTAGAAGATTTTGGAGGCCTGGAATGTGAGATTTCACCTTCAACCTTTTATATGCCATTACTTGCTCCTAGGAAAGCCATTAATCGTGACACTTCACTCCCAGACAGAACAGAGCAGGGACTCCACTGATTTAACTTTTCTGCCATGTCATTAAGCAAGGGACAGAAGTGATTTTGATTTCTGGTACATCAATCCTTTATCAAAGATTAAACATCTGCCTTTCAAACAGGTTGCTGACCACTGAATCCAAGGGCTGCCACTCAACCATATTTGCAAAGGCTGAATTCGAGTTTTTCAGTGTTCAATACTTGTGAATAAACTGTCTCAGCTGGCTACAAAAAAAACCTTTCCAGGGAAACTAACGCCATACTTACACCATGAAATAGGGTTCTGTATTCTGCTTTGAGGTAAGGCTGACCCAGGCTGATGGAGTGCACCTCTAGAAAGCATACAGCTATATTTTTTTGGCACTAAACTTAAGCTTTGCTCTTCCTAAGGCTTATAAACCTATTACCTCAAGTTTGTCATATGAAAGTGAAGTGGAACTGATTCATTCTGGGGAAAGAAAGAAGATGCTTGCAAAGGGCTTTTGGTTCTAGGTTTGTCCTGCTTGGAGAGGAGGAAGGAGAGAATCCAGCCCCGGGGTGTTGCTATGCCCCATCTTTCACAGTGAGAACAGGATCCGAGTGTGTTCTGGCTCACAGCACTGGAGTCGCTCTCTCTCAACCTTGTCGAGCCCCAGGCTCCGGTGGCTTTTAGCTCAGGCCTATCTCTAGCAGTCATTCCCAGCGCTTGCAAGCTAGGGAACAGAGCTGTCGCTGTTCACGGCATGCTGTCACAGTCTAAGCCAGGGGCCTCCTGCCTTGTGATTGCTGATTTCAGTTCATTTCTCTGATTTACAGTTTCCTGATTTGCAGGTTGTTAAAATACTTGTAAAAAACATTGGTCTGGAAAATGTTCCTAAATAATTATGTTGATGACTAAAAATCAGCCTGAAAGGGCTTTAATTCATAGCAGCTTATACAATAAGGGAGATTTAGGGAGAGCTTTTATTCTCAACTCATATTTTTAATGTTTCATTCATGTTCATATCCTGTACTACAGACCCCAAAGTGAGTTTATATGGCTAAACTGTAATTCTACGGTCAGGAACTAGTTCATTCTCTGGAAAAGCTTTCTTAGGCAAATAAATTCTTGTATCTGAAGGTTAGTGTTGTGTTTATGTTCTGGAGGGCTTGTGGGGAATTAGAGTCCCCTTTGGAAGGGGATTGTGGGAATTGAAAGGTTAGCGTTAAAATAGGGAGTCTAAGCGTCAGTGAGAAACTGAGGTCAAGAGTGTGCCCTGTTTGCTTGCTGCAGGTAAAGATCACAATTGAGTCTGTGCTAGGGGATTTGTGCAGTACAGCCTGAAACATCCTGGATCTGCAAACAAGCAAGACACATCCAAGACTATTTTGATTGTTACCTTTGGTGCTGAGAGGAGAGAGATCTGTTGTTATTAGCTCAGGCTAATGTTTAGGCCTGCAACAGTGTCATTGCAAGTCTCAAGTTTCTTATTTAACCAGTCCCAGCTGTGTCAAATCCTGCCTGCAACAGAACTAGAAGCTGGAATTAACCATTGAACCTCCCAAAACGTATGACTGATTGACTGTATCGTAAGGTCTGGTTAGGACCATTTTGACATGTCTTCTGCTGGAAAATGTCTCAGTTAAAACTCTTCAGAAATGCATCTGTTACTTAATGCCAAGACAACTCAGAATATCCTGAGTGAGGCCTGGCCAGGATGGAAGATGGGCTGTACCACATCCCAGGGGAATAAGTTTAGTCTATTGTGAGATGCTTCTGGTTTTTTAATGACTCTCAACAGGGAAAAAGCTTGAGATTCCCAGTTTTTAGAGAATGCAAGAAACATTCTCTGCTCAGCTCTGTTTGCAAGTCTTATGCTCTTTAGAGGCCTCAGCTTGCAGTAAAAGAAGTTAACGCAAATATCTGACTACCTTCAAAAAAGCCTTCTTAAGCAGGGTGAAGCAGTTTCTGCATTAATGTAATGTAGAAGTACAGGAGTTTGCCTGTCAGATGCAGGCAGCCCTGAAGTAACTGACACATCTTCATGCAGTGTTGCAGGCCAAAGCATGGGTGTTCATAAGCTCCCATCAAATATGACAAGCACTGCCCTGAGATGCCAGAGGCTCAGGTGAGAGTTTACTCACTTACAGAGAAACAGAACTTCTGGAGGTCTTGCTAATACAGAATTCCTAAAAGTTTGGATCTTGCTTAGCAGCCTAATGTATTAACAGAAGCATTAAAAAAAAAAAAAAAAGCACTGGTTGGTTAGTGCAGGTGTCTACTTGGTCTGCCAAGAGGCACGCATGAGGGAGTATAGCTGTTTTCAGCTGAAACCAATTACCTTGATGAGTGAAGTAACCAGGGCTATAAAAATGCTGTCTCCTAGTGCATTAGGAAGGTAGGTATGCCCAATGTCTGCATTTGTCAGGACAGATCTAAATCAGATGACCTACCACCTGCCATGACTTGCTAGATCCCTCTTTGTACAGTAGTGCATCCTCCTTGTCCTGCTGTCAGGCAACATTTGTCAGCCAACATTTGCTTTGTTTCATCCTTCTACTTCTTATCACACCCCCTTGTGCACAGCAAGGACATGCTAAGATACTATGCAAGCTTCTTGAAAACTACTGTGATAAGATGATCTTGTAATGTGATCTTCAGCAGGAAGGTAATCTGCAGGTGAGGTACTCATGAGCTGTAGCTGCCCCGGCCCTTCTGAAAGCTATTTTGAGATTGCAAATCCATTGTATGGTGTTGGGACAGTTTATGGGGTCTACTACTGCACAGTTACCTGAAAATGAAAGTAGGGTCTGGGTTAACTGTAAAAGACTCCACAACCTTTAAGTGTGCCATATATGCAGAACCACATGCCAGCCTTCCTTGAGGGGAGACCAGTCAAATGATCCAATCCATCAATCCATTACACTAGATCTAAACAGAGTCAGAATTCAGGAGTTACAGACTTCTTATGCTATAAGTGCTCTGGGGCAAGTGTAGCAGTAACTGAGCAGAGTTGCAAGCAATCAGCTTGGAAAATGGTACATTGAAGGAATGTTCTTTGGTACTGTATTAAGTTACTGAGAAAAAAAATGACTTTATCTACTAGAGGAATTGATGAAGCAAAGAAGAAACAATGTCTTGATCAAAAGCTTTGATCAAATTTTGGCACATAAAACAGTAGAATGGTGGAAGATGACCTAGTTCCAGAAAGGAAGAAAGTAGGATGTTTTAAGAATTGCTATATCATGGCAACAAAAGTTATGATGGGAAGAATGGAAGAGAAGAGCAACAGCTTACTAGTAACCCAAGGTGAATTTGGAAACTTGATGCATGTATTTCTGAGGGGCAGATGTGTAACGTGTGATACTTGCAGTGTCAAATAAACTGATCTGCTTGAACATTCTGAAATCAGCAAGTTCTACCCTCTCCTTTAGCAATTTCCACAGCTGCAAGCAGTTTAATTTGTAGTTATCTCCTTGTGTGCAAGTGAGGGTGAGAATACGGAACTAGTCAGTTTTAGGATGGAGATGTGGGTCTTACCACTGAAGTAGTCTACTCTGCTCCCTGCTCTACTAGAACTTTTGCCACTTATATCCCTTAAGGGATCCCTTAAGGAACTACCAAGGATGCAGCACAGACTGAGGTTGAGAGTTTTTAAAAGCCATTTCCACGTTGTTATTAACATGTGTGAATACTGAATTTTATTATTTCCTATTTGATTTTATGACTATTGCAGATTATTCAAAAGCAAACTGAAAAAGTCATTTATTGCCTGGGTTTGTTTTTTTTTTTAAACCTGTAACGCTTTAAAGCATCATGAAGAGTTCTGGATCACACTCACAACTGGGAGAATGCTTAATGAATTAAAAGAATTTGTCTGCAAGTCTGAACACCACCATAAATGGAGGGGTAGGAGTCCATGTGGAGCTGTAAGGTCAGTTATGGTTCTGAGAACCCAGTGAAATTGTGCTGTAACTACTGACAGAAGCACCGCAAAAGTCTGCCAGCTTTGCTAAGGCTTTCTGCCCTCTCCAGCTGACCTTCTATAACTAGACTGATGATCTGATAACAGGTTTTCTTGGTACACTTCCACATCTTCCTGATACTTTGGGTCTTGCTAGAAAACAGATGTTCTTGGAGTACTTGACAATCTCACTTTGAACACTAGCAGGAACCAGAAATTGGAGAACATAGAAATAAGAAACCATCTTTTTTTTTTTTTTTTTTTTGATTGCACCTGATCATTCCTGAGCCTTGATACTGGGGACTAAGATTTGGGCAAGGATCCAAATTGGCTCTTCCCCACAAAATCCATTCTCATGTCCCTACATGCACATTAAGGTGAGCATTAAGCCTAGTATTTCAGTTTTAAATCTCAATTCCCTTGCTTAGGTTCTGAGCCAAACATTTGTTAGGGAAGAGACATGCACAGCAGATAAGTAGCCTTCTTCCAGGATACCTGTTTCCACTAAATGTGTGATGAAATTACAGATTATACCAAGTGGTTCTAGATGTTTTGTCCAAGAGACCAGCTAATTAAGCAGCAATGTGGTCCCACCCTGACCAAGTATATGTTTTTTGTTCAGCACTCTTCACAAAGTGCAGGCAGCACCATGACCTGAAATTATTGCCCATGCTATCTGCATTTCAGACAGCCGTTTCTTCAGGTCACAGACAAAGTCTAGTTAACTCTTCTGGAGGAGTTGCTTCAAAGATGTCCAAAATGGGAGAGGGATATGGAAGGCGGCTCAGTAAAAGTCTGTACCGAAATGATGCACTGTGAACTCAAACGTCTAGGCTGTATCTATAGATATTTAAACACACATCTTTTTTTGTCATGCCTCCTTTCCCCAGACAAACATCTTTAGCTTTTCCACCCAGAGACAACTGCATTTGACTGTTTACATGATGCTTGACAACTTAAAATGCATCTTTTGTGTTATAAAGGTTTTCCAGTATAGTGGGCAGCTAAGCCAGCTTTTAATAGCTTCAAGGATCGTCTTATCAATGAAAAAAAAAAAAAGTCTGTTTAGTACACAGATCATTGTAACTTCCGATAATTGTGATTTGAGTAACTGGGAAACTCTCATTCAGTCAGGCAGATGGCACCTGATAAGGTTAGTACATATTCTTAAAATAGGCTATTGTCAGCTGTATGCATATTGGATATAACCATAACACTTCTGGACCTCTGGGCTCCCTGAAAGTAATGTGAATCTATAGATACTCTTATATCGGCTACTGACCAGTTTAATGTGAACTGAACAGACTATTCAAACACGGGGCTCCTAGGCTGGCCATCAATAATAGAGGTTGAACGTGGGGGCTCTGGAAGGGAAAGCAGTGAGCTCTGGTGCTCTGAGGTTAGAGGTGAACAGCCAAGACAATAGGAAAGTTAACCTCCTTCCACTGCCCTGCTGAAAACAGTGCCCCCCAGATTAGATGCAGGTTATACTTATTGCCGCTTCTAGGGTGGTTGATTATTTTTTTTCCTCACCTGCCAGACTTAGGCCAGTACCACTGCTGGGGGTGGCAGGGTGACAAACCATCCCAGGAAACTGATCCACATGAAAAAAAAGAGATTTTGTTTTGCCAGCTGAGAACACAACTGCTTGTATTGGCATACTTGAGGGGCAGCATGGAATGGGCTCGCTGAAGCCTGTGCTGCTGTCACAGGCAGTGCTTATTGCCTGTGGGTCTTCTCAGATTTGTCAGTCAGGTGGTGGCAGTAAAATCCTGAAGTAAAAAGTGCTTCCATTGTGTCAGGCTGCTCTTGCAATGGGAATTCTGCACAAATCACGGCAGTGCTCAGTGCCAAATGTTCTATAGGAATAAAAGGCAAAATAAGTAGTGACTTAAGTGATGCTACTGGCTTGCTTCAAATTATTCCAAATTAAGTCATTTTTGAACTTAAAACCTTTGGTTTAAAATAAACCAGAGAGTCATCAGGGAAGAAAAACCTGAGTGCCATGAAAACTGAGCTGTGAGTTCATGGATATGATTCATTTTCCCCTTTCCTTTCCATCCATTCAGGGGCCAGCCAAATCCATCTCTTACCTGGCCTTTCTTTATCCTGAAACTCAGAGTGATGGGAGGAACAGAGGAGTTGATGTGACAGGATGTTTGTAGAAGGCTCTGCGATGGGTGTCCTGTGAATTGTTCTTGATATTTCTCAGCCGGTATGCTGTTTCTTTGGGTACAGACAGGTATATTGTAGTGATACAGAACCTGGGCCTAAACAATGCGTCTGGATGGTACTAACATGGGGTTTGGACAAAATTATGTCCCTCCATTTCTTCTAAGCTAGGGATGGAGAGATCTCTCTCACACACACACCTCGCATATACATAACCCCTCCGGAGTATGGCATGAACATCTGATGGCCCTGTGATTACAATTTTTATTGTTGACGCTCACTTTCATCACGTCTAACATTTGCTCTGAACTGACTACTTCTAAGAACGTCACTCTTCACAACGTGTATGGATATTAATCTTCCAAAGAGGAATTTAAATGGCAGGGTGGACCCTTCAAGCTAACATAAGGGAGGTGATGCCCTGTCTGTTTTTAATTAGAGCTAGCTTTCTTAATGAGGTAATGTTCTGTTGTGCTCCGTTATCTCCTAGAATACAGGGCAGCAGGCGAGCTGTTGGGGAGGGACACTTGAAAAACATCACAGGCAGGCTGTTTAATGTTAGCACTATCATTCATCACCCAGGCTCTTTGGAGAGCCTGACAGACGGAGCACGTCCTGTGGGGACTCCATCAGCCTCTGGCGTGCTGCTTAATGCAATTTAGCCAGATGTATCAAAGCGGCAGGCGAGACCCTGCTATTTGGACAGCATTTATAGCATCCTGGGCAAATAGTCAGGAAATGTTCAATAATGTGCCTTGCACAAGTGTGGCAAGAAGCAGATTCTTAGAATGACGGGTTGCCAAGAGAAATCCTGGCAGTGCCTCGTTCCAGCTTTTAGTCACATGCTGGTTTTGTTGTTATTGTTTGAGGGCTTATTTTTTTAAAGGCTGTCTCAGTTTGAGGTTTCCAAAGACCAGATTTAAGGTGACTTGAATACGCCCATCTGGTTCCCGATCAAGTGGACAAATGTGTACAGCAGAATCCCTGGCCCGCTCGCGCACAGCGTGGATCCGGGCACCGGGCCGGCTGGCATGCTGCATTGTCTTCCCAGCAGACAGAGCAGTGCAGAGCTGACTGTTGCAGCAGCCCCAAACGCTCTGCTCATGATGCAAAAGGGATCCATGTTGTTTGGGCAATCAGAGACCAAATGCCGTTACAGACAGGGAACTTAGTGGGCATGCTGGCTACATCTCTAGGCTACAGAATGGGATGCAGCCTGGTATGCTGACAGCCTCTGTTACGGAATTCAAGAGGGGCTCTGCAGAGTATAGTTCAAGTATACCTAACTGTTTGATACTTAAATAGTATTAATTCCCAAATTTTGCAATCTAGACCTTTTCCTGAAAACTTGAGTATACCCACAGACCTGGTTCTGGTTCTCCCCCTGGGGTACTGAGTGTGTGAAATCTCTCCGTCAGTTATGCGGTAGAAGGATTGCACTCTCAGGAGAGCAGAGCTTGCAACAGGGAAGGCAGATACCCTGGGGGAAATGGGGTTCTACTCTTTCTACTCGATGTCCTGCTGCCTCGACTGGTTGCCACTTCCACTAGCTGCCACAGAAATCCTAGCCATAAGACATGTGGGTGCTGAAAGCAGACATGTTTTGTGGCACTGGTGTTTTGCTATTTAAGTCTCAAACTTCTTTGCCAGCAATGGGAGAAAAGAACAAGGTTAAAGCACTGCCCTGTAGGCTGCTGGCAAAAAGACATGTAGCCTCTAGAGGGGAAAAAGCTCCAATGGGCCCGGAAAGAAAATAGCTGTGATGTGTATTTTCAGCCTAAAGGCCAGAGCCTCATTAAATTCCCAATGCAGAAGCAAAGCTGTCCTTTGCACCATTTTTTTATTATTATTATTATTATTTTTAGCAAAGTTGTCCCCAAAACCACTTTCCTGAGGAGACCTCCACTTCTCCTGGGAGCCAGAACTGCAGCCTGGGTGAGGGACAGACATGCAACCCAGGCACCTCCCCATGTGCTGTGGTGTCAACTTCACCTGTGAATTCAGCTTTGGCTCAGGGCTGGTGCATAAAGATGTAAAATCCATCTGGGCCTTGCAGCCTTGGAAAGCTCTTTGATGATGTTTCCAGCAACAGAAACCTAGCATGTGCAGAGCCTTGCATCCTGTAGCTAATAAGTTTGCTTTTACACCACTCTGCTACACTTATTAACTTTCATTTACATATTTTTCCAATAATCTTTTTAACATGTGACTAGATGACCATAAATCCTGGAGAGTGAGGAGTGCAGGGTATGCTGGAAGAACAAGTGCTTGGGGCTCAGTTTAACCCTTCAGTTACCACTAGAAAGGCCAGGTCCTGAGCAGCTGTGTCCTTCTGTTAGCCCAACAGAGACAGGTTGGCAGGGAAGGGTAAGTGCTTCGAAGGGAACAGCTTTTCTCCTTGTGGTATCCCAAAACAAATACAAAATTTGGTGCTGCTGCCAAGTCCCAGGATGCAAATTTATGCAGAATGGGGCATTTGAAATGTTTTGCTAACATGTACATGCCATGGTTCTGCATTGATATTTAGCTGTTGATGAAACTCCATCTGTGGATTTAGCATCCAGGTTGAATAAACCAAATGGCTTTCCATGTTTCACAATATATGATGAAGCAAAGGAAATCTGGTATGGCTTGTTAAGGCAGGACAGAACGGGGACAGCTGGTTAGTGTATGTGAAACACCGTCTCCCACTGCACAGAACAAGTGCTTAGCAATTTCCAGAGCCACATACTCCTATGACGAAATAGGGGATTATTGGGGGAGGTGGGGTGGGAGGGTACCGACACTGAATTTCTAGGTTTGAGTTCTCCCCTTACTACCCTTGGATTTCAGACTTCTCACTGAGAGAAATGGTGACAACCAGAAAGATTGTCCAATATATATTTTTATAATTTTTTTATACTTATATACACATAGTTGCTTCCAATTACCTAGGAATAACTGTTTCCTCTGTTGAGCCAGCTGCATAGATGGCTGAACAATCTGTCTGTTCAAACATATTTCAGTCAACTTTCTCTAGCTGATTTGGCAAGAATTTTTCTTTCTACAACTGGATCTCCTCCAGTAACAACTTAGACAGCCTTTTGACTTTAGGTCATGGCTGTATGACACCAAAGGATTCCTTTCATTTGTCTCTCTACAAGCAGTGATGGGAAAACCAAAGAACTGTCATGCCTCTAGTTGAGAATGGACAGTTTAATTGTTTATGCCACACATCCATGTGTCAGCTGGTTTCACACCACAAAGCAGGATGCAGGATGGATTATCTCAAACCCAGGGTTTTGGACTGGCAGTCGAGGGTTCAAATCCTGACACATGTCCTGGATAATCACCTATTTTTGCATCTGATGATCGTATGGAAGTAACTTCTCACCTCAAAATGTTGCTGTAGGGACAATATCCTGTTAAAACTGGAGGGCTCAGAGTAGTGATGAGCATTAGGGGAAAGAAATCTCTCTCCCAGGCAAGGAAGCAAGATCTGGAATAAGATCTGCCAGCAGCAGCAACGGTGAACAGAAGGGGATAGTGTTGCCATCGGGAAGCTGAGGTCCACTTCACCTCTCACAGTGCCACCCTTTGGTGACAACTCTACTCTGACTGTGGCCATAAAGACTATGAAAACCTCTAGGCAAGTTATGGCATATACATTTTACATGTGTAAATTTATCCTGCTCTCACTAAAACTTCAGCTTGGAATGACAACCATTTGCAAATGTTTCACATGCCCCAACTGAGAGGCTAAAAGAAAATGTGGCCTTGATTAGCAACTGTTAATCAATTTCCCTCTCAGTTAAATCTTGTTGTTCCAAATACAGCGTGAGACCACTCAGTTTGTATGTACCAAACCTTATGTTCCTGCTCTGTGTGATGAAGCTAGACCCCAGTCTCGAAGGCTGTCATCCTAGGGACTTTCACAAGCAGTAAAATGCTATTTTCACAAGATCAGCACTTTACTTTTCTGCAGCCATTTCCTTGATGACTTAGGGCAGATGACTTAGGGCAGTCTGCTGGGACTAAGTTTGATAAGGGCCCCTGATCTTAGTAATGCAGCTTAATCTCCAAAAGCTGGATTTCAGCACTACCTAATCGCATTGGACTCCTTTGCCAGTCCCTTACGCTGCTGTGGGCTTCAAAGATTTTGGTGGCATAATGACATCTTCAGACCTATCTTTACTGTATTTCCAAACTCCCCATGCAATCTCATGTCTCAGAGCCTATAATATTATTTTAATTGCCAGTTCACTGCTTTAGGGGCACCTTCCTTCATAACTTCTGCTTTGCTTGTAATGATGAGATCTCTTGCAGATGCAGTTAATCAGAAAGATTACAATCACTCTAGAAACACCTGCATTGGAAATAAGTCTGGCTTTTATTACTATGAATTCCTACTGCTGACAAGCTCTGGGAGGAGAGGATGGGGGAAAACCCAAGATCCCTTTGCACAGCTGGAATATAAATGTGAAATTTTCTTCCCATTTATTTTTCTTCTGTAAATGATTTAGCTGCTATTGATCAAGATTACCACCAAATAAAAATCAGAATCTACTAGCTTGTGGTGTTTTGTGTAACATAGTCATAAAACAAATCTATGCCTCCATCACTGGAGCAGGCCATACTTTTTACTGTGATATGTACAGAACTGAAATTAGTGTTCATTGTCAGGGCTCAGCTAAGAAGCATTCAAGAGCAGCAAGGATCCCATATTGAGACTCCATATTGCCTATGGAAGACAAAATAATTTAGTTGTTCCAACAGCCTGCATCCTCTTTACCCTTATGATATTAACGACAAATTTAAAAGTCTGAGCTCATTGGCTGTAATAAATAAGTATAATAGAAAGCAGAGAATTGAGAAGTATTAAGGGAGCAGAACAAAGATGTGTAATTGACTGCAGGGTAGAAAGACATTCTTAAGCCTGATGCAAGTACTTTTGAGTCATATTCCTATTACTATGAATCTCTACTCTCTAACTATTGGGTAAGTGCTGGCACATTGTGTCCAAGAAGTAATAAGTTTTCAACAAAGCCCTGCAGTAGTAAAGGTGACACAGTGTTTCAAAAACCCAAGGTTCAGATAATAAAAGATCTTGGGATCTTGAAAACTGGCAAAACAAGAAATAAAATGCCATTCCTTACAGGAAGCTGAAGGTTGTTCACATCCTTCAAGGACAGGCTGGTAACGGTCTAAAAAATAGCTCAAGGTGTTCACATTTATTAAAGAATGTTAATCTACTAAAGACTGCAGTTGTCCCAGGCTCTGGACACAGAGATAGAACCATTTAAAAACTGAATATTACATTTAAAAGCTGTGAAAGATGTTCACATTTTTTCTTATTTTTTAAGAAGCTGGAAAGTGCTTCTTCTAGAGTGATCTACTAGCATAGGAAAAACAAAAATGAAAATGTCTCACTGTCTCCAGGATTGAATTCTCAGTCCACACGGAGTCAGTATGAAATGATTCCAATCCACAATATCCTGCTTTCTCTCACTGGATAACAACTCAAACCCAATATATGCTCAAAGAAATGATATAGTGGGGGATAGTCTGTCCCACTGCTTCTGCAAGAGTTACAGGAAAGAATCTCTAATGCAAAAGCAGAAAATGTAGCCCCTTCACTGGCTCCTGATAATAGTGTTTTCTTTTACCTTCTCTAGGTTCTTAGCTTATCTACCTTTTCAGATCCAGAAACTATCAGAGACTGGGCTGGCACAGTTACTGCCTGGTTTTAAATGAGGGTATTTGTCATGCATATCCATGTAACTTCCATTCATGTAAATAGCCTGGAATTGGTATTAGACAACTAAGAAAACAAATGGCCTTATCAAAGAAGATGCTCCATCAGTAGGAAGGTGACACTTCATATTTTGAGCAAAAGAAATATTTAGGGCCAGAACCCGCAAACCACTTGAGTACCTACAGTGCAAGCTGAATGGATTTCAGATATCAGAATCCAAGAAGGTAAGACAAAAACCCCATGTAACCACACAGTTTCTGAATTTTGCATTAAGGAGCCACCCAGTGAAATATGTACAGAGTTTTAAGAACAGGAACCACTGGAAAGCAAGGGAATATCTTCTGTGACTAAAGTAATGCTCCCTCTGGCCCCGGCAACTTCAACAGGAAAGCTGGAGAATCCCCTTCCCTCATCCCAGGTTATCTTCCAGTGTGAAATGGAAAGAGGTGGATCGGAAACCCTCCGGGCTAAAGAAGGTCTAAAGCGTACCTCTTCCATTTCGCCAAGTGTTGTAACTTGAGCTCTGTTATAGAGAAGGCTGTCCCTACTGTGACCCCACCTGGCTGCATTTTAACAGAAAGCCTGTCCAATGGAGCAACGCAGCACCATCATGCACCAGACTGAAGCACAATCTCATAAAGTGGGTTGAATCCAGCCTGCAGGTACTTTGAGTAACCTGAAGTAATGTGAGGAGAAATATTTCAGACACCCTTTTCTCTTTGATATTTCTCTTGGCAGCCTTTCACAGCCCTCTTAGCAAGATGGCTGATGTCAATGTTGGTTTTGGGTGCCTAACTCTTCACTCAGTGCACAACTGAGTACTTAACACACGTTAGAAACGGCAACGCAGTGTTGCTCACCATGTTGATAAGTGTTCAGCTGCCACAAGTAACCACTCATTCACTCACAATCAAGCTCCATTTCTTCTTCCCAAAGCACTGTCAAGGTTGTATTACTGAGAAGTGTCTAAACACAGGCTGTAGAAACAGAAGGACTTTGCCTAGTAGGAGATAGGAGGTCACTGAGGTAACAGTCATTGCTGACTTCAGTGTACTTAAGTCAAACTTAGCCTGTGGTTAAATATACAAGTCCTTTGGCCTTTAAGGCTTAAAATAAATTTGTCTTAAACTACTGCATTGGCTTACATTACAAGATAAATTATGAAAAATAAGTTGGCCTCAAAGCATAGTTTTGCTTAGCTGCTCTGGGCATGAACCATTTCACTTGGACTCTGTTTTCCAGACCACCTATCTCCCTCACCAGGAGGATGAAGAGAAAATAATCAAGAGGGGCTGGAGCCTATTTAGACAACTGGCGAGCTCCTTGCAAAGGGCTCCTTCTCTGTTAGAAGAGAGAAGATCCACCACAGAGGAAAAACAAAACCTGCTAAAGGCTGAACACGATAATGATGCAATGGTATGATGTTATTGGACAGAAAGGACCAGGTTCACTGGCTTAGCCAGGAACACAGCATATGGTCAAGTTCTTTTTACTTTTCTTTTTACTATCTCACCCTACTCTCTCTCTCGCTCTCACCTTGGCTTCTTTCTCATCTTTACTGCTACATTTATGTAAGTGCTGAATATGCACACAGTATTGCATACTACAACTCTCATCATACCAATCACCTGACAGTGATGACCCCAGTGCCCATTATGGGATCTGTAAACAATTATAGTTGAAATCAATATGAATCCATCAATATAGGCTCTTGAACTTTACAACCAAGCAATAGTGACAAGTACATCCTGAATCTTACCTAATAGCTGACTCAAAAGGGGAACTGTATTAAAATATAGTACTAATACAGTATGTCGTATATCACCTCTAACAAGAGGGAACTAGAAAACTACAAAGACACCTCTGTAAAGGCATTATTGCACTGTTATTGAATAGTGCCTTTCAACAGCAAGTCAATCATCAGCTCCCTTAAACTTACTTAACTACAGAAATACAGTGTTTCTAATTCCTATTCCAAAACATGGCCCAGGGCTGTTCTGTCTTCCCAAGTTTTATGACAGCTCTGCAAAGGTGACCCACTCCTCTTGACCTCATCAGCAAACTTTCATTAACTGCCTTGCTGCTTCCTCTGTTGGTCAACACCGGCAACTCTCTGAAACAGTGAACAGGACCAACTGCACCTCACTTACATTTAATATGTACCCTACTTTGGGTTTGTGCCTAGACTTGAACTACGAAAAAAGAAAAATTAAAAAAGAATTTATGATCTCATGAACCTTGAGAGCAGAGGCCCTTGAGCATCTTGTGAATGACAGCAGCACTCTTAAGTCTGGATCCTAGCCTGCTTTTTCAATCCAAGAGGACTGAGCGATGTTTGGAATTACATAGCGAGGAATCTAAACTAAACCAGGTGTCTTCCCAGTTTTGCCAAAAAAATAGTTTGACACATACTAGCTTATAAATAGATGGTTCTGCCAGATCAAACAATGATATATTACACTGACCACTCAAACAGCCCAACAGTGAAGCAATTTTCATGAGGATGCAATACCTTTTTACTTTTTTAAATTGAAAATAATAAACAGATTGGCTTGTATTATCATGAAAAATGTGCTAAAGGGTAAGGTCTGTGAAGAAAAATCTGACAAGTCATAGGTCATAAAAGTTTCAGTTCAAGCTTGTTCATATTATAGTGAAGTAAATTATTGCTGAAAACTTCTTTCAAAGAGTTCCTTTTTGATTGGGTCTTGGTTTTAAGATGAGCAAACCCTTTAAATGTGAGCTATTTCCATTGTTTGTGAGTAATAAACAGCAGACTGAATAGAAAAGCAGAGACCACAGGTCATTCCCACTGGTGTAAAAGAAAAGCTACACAGTGTTTTCTTCCAACCGCAGAATACCCTTTGTCTAACTACAACTGTATATATCATCTGTCCATGCACAGCCACCTAAACAGGGAGTTCTCAGCATCATACAAGGTTTTTCTTTCCTGTACAGGTACAACCCATAAACCCAGATGGCACTTGGGAAAATCAGACTAGCCAATGCAATGCTGACATGACTGACTACAGCACAACCTGACAGCAGTGAGATGCCCTGGGAGCATAAGTGTTTTCTAAGATTTAACTCCCTTTACTGGAACCGTTTGCCATTTAATTCTTATTTTGTTCTTTCTAAAACAAGACTGTTTTGATCATGATGAGCAGCGTCTCTCTCAGGACAAAAATGATATTGAGTGGAGATGTAATGTAGATCAGTATTGCTGCATCAAACCACAGGACCAAAGAATGCTTTGCACCTATGGTGTCTGCAGCAAAACTACTTAGTGCGAATGATTCATTGAGAAACCTCTTTCTCCTGATAGGCTCTGGAAAGATGCCTGAATATGGTGATAAGGAGCTGACAGGGAACCAGCCGTGCTCAAATGCCTTCCAGTTCATCTAAAGATGCAGAGAAAATCTCCTCCCAACATGTAATGTCTTTGGGACCCTTCCAGTCATGTCTTTCCCTTCTGACAGTCTTCCAGCTCCCCAGGACTTTCTGGCCCTCCTCAATATCCTCCTCTGTCTCCTACTCCCCCAAGGACAGCTCGTGTCTTCTCGGCCCGTTCTGCTTCCGCCTGGGAGGTTCCTGGGGAAGAGGCCGCAGGTGATGCAGTGTGTGCGCAGCTCAGCCTGTCGCTGGGACATGCTGCCGTCAGCTGCACCTCTTCCTCGCTCGGAGACCCGCTGGATCCTTTCAGACAAAGATTTTATCCGACACAGCAGCCGCAACCCTCCCCCAGTGGCTGTTTCTAGCAGAGAGGCCTGCGCTCCGGCATGTGAAAGTGCTCTAACACACGGCACATACTTTTCCAGGCTCCACCGCAGCATCAGGCTTAATGAAACACTTAATTATCAGACCTCAAAAGTCGGGATTTCCAAGCGAGACAAATGGATGTCCTGCATCGGGGCCCGGCTGTGCAGTCCTTCCTCTGCTGAACACTTGCTCCTGGGGACAGGTAAAACTAACAAGCTGAGAAACAAAGAGGTTACATAAAGCGTGCCTACTGATAGGAATGAGGCCATGCTGGTAACTTGTTCTGCCAGCATAAGGAAAGCCTGGTTACGGGATCCAAATAGCTGCTTGGCATCTGAGAAGCAAGGAACTAAATCAGAGGCTGGAGACCTAAGCATTAGTCCAAGAGCTAGAATACAAAATACTGAAATTGTTGCATTCATTGATTGAAGTAATCTCACCCAGAACACGGAGATTTGGCTGGAAGAGTCTGGGATGACTGGACATAAGCAACAGATGCAGACAAGGAGACACCACTGAAAAGATGCCACTGAAACTGTGGTCTTGCCCCCATTTCCACTTTTGGAACAGATCAGTGAAGTCTACCAGCAGCTCTCTGCCGGCACTGAGGCATGGGACCAGACACATAGGGAGCACTCTAAATTCTTAGTTTCCAGAAAAAGTTGCATACCCTGGTCCAAAGAACAAGCACTTCAAACCACAGTGGCAGTATGCAGGTTTCACAGTATCCATGTCAAAGAGAAGCACAGGGGGTTTGAAGTACTGACCATTTGTTTTGTACTGAGCACAACGATTCACCCAGAAGTCAGATGTACGTTGTTTCTCCCTCCCAGCCTGCCAGCCACAAAACACTCACCAGCTTTCTTTTCCATTACAAATTTAAGATCTACCTGCAAAAAATAAACTCTCCAGCATGACAAATGTGCAGAACAAGAGCAAGAGAGCTTAGGGCTGTCACCACTGTCTGTAAATCTCTTTGGTGGCTGGGAATTTGTGAGGTGGAAGGTTTTCAGTACTGATCTGCTGTTATCGCAAATGGATTGTATGGCACTCTGAATTTTTTTATCGACTCTGTAAAACCAGTAAAACACAACAGTTCTCGTTAGAAGGACTCTTTCAGGGTGGAAAAACAAGAAACCATTGCTGGGGAGTATCTGGTGTTGATCACAAGGAGAGTAAGTACTATTTGCCCAGAGAAAACAAGATTTTTCCACTAACCACTTCTTCTGCTTTCTCAGCAAATTTTTCTGTTTTCTCTAGTCTGCAGCCCTTCTCTAGCCAGTAAATTCAATATCTTGTGAGATCTAGAGAGAACAAAGTGAGCATTAGACAGACAAACAAGGAAGGGGTCAATTATTGTATTAAAATCCCCAAGTGCATTGTTTTAGCACAAATTTCAAATTTGCTTGCGCATGCTTTTAAGTGATTCCTTATTTTGTACCTTATAAATGGGCACCAGATGCCAGAGAGAATGATTGAAATTGCAGTGAAACTCGAGATCAAATAAGTTTTGCCCTGACCTAAACCTACTTAAGAAATATTGTACATGCTTTTCCCCCCAAAGATGTAACAACAAAAAAAGCCTTTCTCCTAATTTGTCACCTTAAGAAGTTGACAAGGAGAAGCGTGCTCACAAGTTGCAAAATCTTGAAGACTTTGTCGCTCCTGGTCACTCCCCTTTTGAGGCACTAAAGGACTGAAATTATCCTTGTCTTAAAATCATGAGTTGGCTTTCCTTTCCCAAATTCAAACATCCAACAGCTGTAAAAATGGCATCCAATCAACTGCTGACTCTGCCAATTTCGCAGTGTTCCTGCTCATGTCCATCTGTCTCCTCCTGCCACGCTGCAGCACATCAGCAGTGCAGTGAGGAGGTAGGGCAGAAATTGGCTTGCTACCCATGTGTGTGGGCCAGTAGCCAAGCGATTCCGCGTAACAAGCTGGCCACAGATCCACCTTTCATGTCAAAACATGGGGAGAATTAGGAAACTTTTTAAATTAAATAATTCTACAATTGATGTTCTTCTGCTGTGTTTTTTTCTTGAAAACTTTTTTCAAATTTTTAATTAGAAACACTTTATTTCTCTCCTTTTAAAGCCCTCCTGGACTGAGTTAGACAGATCAAAGAACAGCAAGTTCTATACAAGTAAGATCATGTTAAGTTACTGAATCTTTTTACGAACTATCTGGCTGCCTGCAGTGTGGCTAAAATATTTTTTTGCCACCATATGAACTGAACAGAGACTGCAAGTCTTTCATCAGACACTACTTTCTGAGAAAAACTCCTTTTAGATATAACCTGTTGCCTCACATTAAATTCAGGCTCTCTCAAAGAGTATTCCTAACTATATTTTTAACAATTTGGGGTATTGGAACCAATCTTCTGCTCTGCCAGAGCACTGTCATGAAGCCAGGGAGCTAAGCCTGACACAAGTAAGGCCTACACAGCTTTCTGGAAGGTATACGTCACCTCTGTCTTGCTGTAAAGCAAAGAGCCACTGGTTTTTCCTCTCTAGAATGTCATAGGAGCTTCATTTTCTCATTTTCCCACACTTTGGACTGAAAAAATGTTCTTTCTGAGTTTTCCCCTTGTGTGATGGGAACTGTACTCCTCTTCACAGTCCACTAATTATAAACTTTGAACCAAATGTGCCAGCTCCTGCTGTCTTTTCATCCAGTATCTAGTTACTGCCAGCATAGAGAGCTGATGCTCACAATGGATGGTGTCTTCAGCCACCCTGAATACAACTCCATTCAGGACACCCTGCCATGTGAGCTTGCTGTGGATGTCACCAGGCTGGTGGGTCTCCACAGAGAACCTCTGACACCTAACTAGGCTTTGTGAGAGATAAAAGACATGTATAGCACCACCAGCAGATCCCACTCCACCTACTGGAAGATTTAGTAGGTACTCCAATGTCCAGCACCAGAGGCAGGGAGATGCAGTCCTTTCTCTCCATAGGCATTCCCACCACCTCTGCTCTTCCCAGGCTTCTAGAAATACTTTATCCATCCTGAGCTTGCTCAGGAGCCACCACAGCTTCCACAACATCAGAAATGTGATTTTGTTTGCACAGGTGTCGCTTCAAACTTGACACCTTCCTTACCTGAATAAATGATATAAACAAAAGAGATATGAAAGAACTGGACATTCCCATCATTTGTGCATGAATGTTTTCCACAGTCTGAACCAGAGGGTGCCTGCCAGGTTTTCAGAAGTTGGATCGGTTTCGCTGATCATAAAGACATCTTCCAGCTATAACCCACCTTAAAGGCCAGGAGCCTCCAGTGGTTCAGTGAGCATCCATCTAACCCTTACAGATATAAACAAAAGTTGCAGTTTGCATCATGTTATTCTAAGCTGAGAGAACCAGCAGCAAACCACCACCTTAGGTCTTGTTCCCTTAGGGCAATGGGATACAGCTTATCTCTATCAGTCAGGAAAACAGAACGAAGAAATGGTATATGGGCATCAAACTTACAATTTCAGCATTGGCCTATGAATGCCATGACAGAAATCTCTCCTCCTGTCTGTTAGGGAAAATGGGAATTGAAAGGAAGCAGCAGCAAAGACAAGAGAAGTTAGAAAAAAATGGAAATTGCTGTATCACAGAGCTCTTGCACAAAAATGAGTGACTGCAATGCAACAAACTACCGCACACCAGCTTCTCTCTGTCTACATGCACGCTCATATCCCTGGGGGACATTTTTTTTCAAATATGGGGTAGCTTTCCCACGAGTTAAAGAGAAAAACACTAAATCTAATTATTTTCCATTTATTGTGGATTGTCACGGGGTCAGAATATACCAACAGCAAGTTATTACTGGGCAGCTGACAGACGCTTGTGTGTCAAACCCTTTAAATGAGAAGCTGAGTTGAGTCATGTTCCTTTTTAAATCAACAGAACTTCCCTGAGATCTTTCACTATGTCCTAACTAACACTGCTCTTTATGGCGACCTTCAACTATGAAACACCAGGGATTGTCTAAGTTAGACACCTGGCTTTATATTGATTTCAAGTTAACACAGTCCTTAAAATGTGGGCGGGGTGCTTAATGCCTTTGGAAAGCCTGCTCCACGTTCTGCCATATATTTGGAGAGTGCAGAAGCATAGGGAGTAAGTTTGGAAAGTCATTTGAGTGATCTCCCACTAAAACTCCAAGGTATTACTCAATAATCCAGCCTTTTGGAAATTTTTGCATGCTGCTTACAGGATATACTTCATCCTTTTGACATAAATAGGAAAAGTTGTTTGTATCAAAGCTTGATAGGTTGGAAACTTCCTTTTTTCTACATATAATACATAACAGAATAACTTCCGGAGCTGAAGTTGCTGAGGGCCAAACCCTGTCAGTGGGAGTTTTGCCATTTGCTTCATTAAAACCCCACTGTGGCCCTACAAGAACAGTATATACTTTATAACTGCAAGTTAAATTCAGTGTTGTTGCATAAAATATTCTCTCTCCAACTGACAGCACAGGAAAATTATGCCCTCTGCTGCACCTCTATATTTGTATTCTATATGAAAGTCTTTCAGGCCATGCTGTCTTTCTTGTCAGGTGGTGGGCTCAGTTTGTCAGCCCACAATTTTGCAAGTGAGAGTGATGAATTTACCACTTGATCTTAACAGGCATTTGAATTCTACCCCGTTAAAAGACCTCTTTATTCTCCTGCTTAGGTTTTGGAAAGGACCTCACAGGATCAAACCCTTCCACCACTTTGATGGCTATTAATGATTTGCACCATCAGAAGCTAAGTTTAGCTCAGAAAATGTCCTTGGATGACCCACCAGCAAGAGGTCATCATTATATATACAGATCTTAATCCAACACTATACCTCTGATATGCCTGCAGAATTTGGCATTTCACTCCACTGTGTAAAACCTTTGGACTCTCTGGAATTTAGACCATTTAACTTCAAAGTTCAGGCTCATTTGCTGGTGACGGGTAGTCTCACTGAGTCACCCGGTGTGTTTACTTCTAAAAAGTCTGTCCCATATCCTGTTTTCTGGGATGTTTACAAGCACTCTTGGGATGCTCATTGCATCTCCCCCATTCAGACAGAACGTCTTAAGTTCAGGTCTTACCTGGGATGACACACTGGGATTTGGAAGCTGGAGGACATGTCATTACAGACCTGTGGATGCACTTTAACTACCTGATGGCCAAAATATTGCAGATTAATTGCCCTTTACCAGGTTTCTGGTGAGGATTTTGCTACCTCCTTAACCTCCACAATACCACAGCTGGACTGCTACCAGCCCCAAGTCAGTCCACCTGAAGTTATTTCCAATATAACTGCAGCCACAGCAAAAACCATCACTACTGCCACATCTTGCTATAATTGGATCACCCAGGACTACAACCCTGATGCAAATCAGCTACTGTGAATAAATTTATTCTCTGGTTAGCCACAGCACACCACTGGTGTTTGTAACTAAGGCCAGCGTAGATATTGGCAAGTAGGCAGGCTCCTATGGCAGCAGGCTGCTAAAGGGCAGCAGAATAGTCTTTGCTCCCTGTGGCTTAATTTGCCTGTGTGGAGCCCTAGAAAGCCAGGGTGGCTGGGAAGAGGGTGGGATAAAGGCATGCTGCAACAGCATTTTGAGTAGACTGCAAGAGGAGGGGAGAATGGGGGTCTGAACGGCCAGAAGCAAGGAAGCTGCAGCATTCAAATGAGTGAGTGAATCCTGGACAAAGGTAACCACCAAGAACAGTTAATAATAATCCAACACACAAGGGCACATCAGAGACAAGCACTCCAACATGAAATGCTGTTCACAAAAATCTCCAAATGAGCGAACACTAATGAAAACAAGAGGCTTGGAAACTGGATGGTGGCGGGGGGAAAAGGAGAGGTTGTTGTATAACTTGCTCCTCCTGCCCAGACCTGCCAATGCTGCTACTTGCAGCATCATCACTTTTCCAGTCTCGGCCTCCTGAACCTGCAAGGACCCCCTTGCGGTGACCTGCCAAACCTTTGCTATCCAAACTTTTCTTCCTTTGAACTGCTTGATAAGGGGCCAACCTGTGCAGTAGCTTCTCACTGTGCCCCGAAGGGAGAATACAATGAGGCCTATAAAGCCAATTGCACTTGTTACCCAAGGCAGCTTTTGAACTCTGCACGGAGAGGCTGGAATGCCCCCTTCCACTTAGCAGAACAAAGGCCAGCCAACCTGCAGGGTTTTAAATCTGAAAGTTAAACATGAATGTGATTAATGTGTGGCTTTGAATTTCATGTATTATTGAATTGTATACATTACTCCAGGCTCAGAGGTTTTTCCCTTTTATACTACAACACAAATGTATGTTCTGTTTGGGAGGGGTGCAGAGTAGAGAACACCAGGCAAAAGTATTTCCATATGTATTCCCCAAATTCTCTGCCTGAAGGACTTGAGTGAGACGGGATTTATACTGTGTTCCACTGACCCCAAAAAAACAACTTGAAACAGATTTAAAGAAGATGCACTGGAGCTCATTGCAATTGAAATGCTGGATACTTATTTGACAGCCTCCAGGAATCCTTCCAGGTCCACCCCTTCCTGTGAATCTGCTAAAGCTCCAGAAGATTATCAGAGTTAAGCTAATGTGCAGGATGCTGGGTTTGAGGAGACGGGTTGCCCCTGGTAAGAGTCATAAAAATGATCATCTCTTGTAACCAGTGCTCCGACTCAAAGACTGAGTCCTTGATCCCATTTAAGTCATAATTCTCTGATAGGAGCCAGAAAGCTGGACCACACCACTCCTGTATGATCCTGCTGGCTTCAGTGGAATGCTGCATGACCAGAAGAGTATCCTGGCTTTTACTACTGGGGGAAGGTCTAACGTATTTTTAGAAACAGTTAATTAACCCCATTCATTACATAAAAGGGGCAACTGCGAAGTGCACCTGGACACTTCCCGTCAGGACTTTTTCATTCTCTGTATGGCTTTGGGCAAGTCTTCTGACTTTACTACAACATAACAGAAGACTAACAATGGTGCTGAGAAATACTTGAAAATTTTATTTTAGGGAATATAGTTCTTTTTTAATTAGAGGGTTTCCCTGGAGAAATCTTAAATATAGAGTGTCAAATGGCCAGTATCTGCTATGCGCTACCTGCCTTTCTGTGACAATGGATCTCCTTCTGCAAGTCCTGTGTGTTTTCATTCATCCAGCCTTCTGCTGTGCTAGGTGTTCTCATTACGTTAGTGATTCTGTATAGAATTGAACAACACTTCTGCATAAATGATGAAGCTACACTATTCAGTGCCCTGACACTTTTACTCTATGTTACTATTTTGATCTCCTGAGAAGCACCTTCAGCTTTGCCTCAAAGACAGGACACTGGCTTCTCTCCCACCATCTAACTCAGTCAATTAGTACTGAATGTATGCAGTGCAATCACAGGCCCCAAGGTGATGAGTTTATTGAGATCATTCTTCAGTATCCAGCCAGATCTTCAGAGAACGGTTTGCAGTCTGATAAGACCACTGGGAGGAGGGATTTGCAATTGTATCATACACCACCACTCAGCTTGCTATGGTTAATTCTACAACGACCATCATTAAAATGTCCAGTGAGCTGGCCTTTCATGGGACGCTTCCCACTGGGCTGGGCAGGGAGGATCTGGAAGAAATGAGAGATGATATAAAGAGTTCCCCTTTTCCAAAGCTCAGATCTAGATGGCTTCTCATAATTTTCCATGCCAATTTGCATCTGGAACTTCATTTGCTTGTGGAATGGAGCACAGCTATTACAGAAGGAGAGCTCTGTCTCCAGAAATAGTTTCTGGCTCAGGAGGATGACTGACCTTTGTTCTGAGCAGGAATATGAACTCTGTTGCCTCGGGACACCTTTGAATCCTTGTCTCCTATGCTTTAGCCATTACTAGCCCTATGATTCCAGGACATGAATATAGGTTTATCATAACAGCACTAATAACTTTCCTGGCTTGCTGAGCTTATTACAGAGTAATGCTTCTTTAATTCTTTACTTCCCAATCAAAAGGTCCAGACAGTGGATATGGGAATTGTAGCAGTGATTCTTAGACCTGATATATGGCCAATACTAATTTTGCTAGAGTCTTCCTGAAATATGTATAGAAAAAATATTGACCACTTAGGACCTTTTAGGAGCAGGGAAGCCCAGAATATCCTATCATTGATCCATGGCCTGAAATCAGCCCTGCAACTTCATCCTGTCTGAAATCTGGCAAACACTACGCACTTGCATGGAGCTTACAGAATCTCTTAACTGCAAAGACTAAACCTGCCACATCTCCAGCTCACCTTGGTGCAGTACAGATGCAAACCAGACAAAGCATAACAACCACATTTCTGTCAAATGAGTGAAAATACGCAATATGGTGCTTATTCTGGCTATACAATTTATGCTTGGGCCAGAAGGACAAATAAGCTTTGAGCAGGGGACTGGGCAAGAATGCTCTTACAGTTCTGTGATCCTCAGTCTGGCCATAAAGTGCTGTGGACACATGATGACTTATTAGACCTGAAATCTGCCAGGATGAAGTTACTCCTCCAGAGAAAGAAAAAAAAAAAAAATGCTGAAATGCTGACCCAGTTGAGAAAAGAGTGTAATTTGGGATTTGTTGAGCATTTCACTTTGTTTGGCTGTGACAGCACTGATCTGGTACCAGGTGCTCCAAACTGTTGCCTTACAAAGAAGCTTTTTTTTGTAGAATTTTTTTTAAATTTTTAATTCTAGCACATATCAATGTAGCAGTCAAATGTAGCAAAAATGTAAAATACATTTCAGTCCAGCCCCCAGAAACAAAAATTCTCTACAGCTCCTCTGCAAAATGATGCTTGCAACCCTTACATACTGCTCCCAAGCTCAGAGAACTGCCTGTTTGCTGGGGACATCTGCATCACTTTCACTAATGTCTGCCAGCAAGAAGGCCTGACCCGCACCTGAACTCATTCCAGGGATATTTCAATAAATCTGCAGTTTCCCAGTAAGCCCAAAAGTCCTTGGTTAGGACATCCCTGTTCTGTGCGAGCTAAACCATCTCTCCCATTTTTAATTTGGCATGGCTGGTCCTCCCCCAGTCTCTTAATTAAATGTAAGAGGAAAAAATAGAATGTCTGACAAGACCCACCGAGAGGCCTCTTTCTGTGTGCTCATGTGGCTCCATTCTTGGAGGCTGACCCAGGGCAGAGCTCTGCTCTTCTACACATATTTTCCAGTGGAAGTATTTTTTTCCTTCCATAGATTTATTCAAACTCCAAACTTCAAATTCATCAAAACTGTCACGGACCATTTGCAGGATGGGAAGATATTGTGGGTCCAATCAGCGTGGGTGTCACAAACAATTATCTGCTGCAGAATGATCCCAATTAGTAAACACCCTGCTAACAGGCCACCTCCCCAAGGATGCTGATTGCCTGTGACAGTGGTTTTTTCAGGATGTCTGCTGGAAAACTACAACTCAAGCCTTTGTGGGCTGGCTTCTGGCAAATTCCTTGTTAACCCTACAAAAGAATCTACACATGAATAATTAAAAATAGATTGGAGTAGAAATTTAAAGTACGTTTACCTTTGTCACCCAAACCCTTTATAACAAGACCTGCTTCTCATCTGGAATAAAATGGAAATTCTATTCCCTGTCTTGGCTTGTATGAGGCACTCTGTGTTTTGATGCTTTGCTCTAGGCTTTCGGAAGTAAATAAAGATTTCAGTATAAACACTCCCTTCCGCCTTCTCCTTTCTTCTCTCCTTTTCTCTTGGTGCAAAATTCTTAAAGAGTTGCCTGAAGGACCAAGTTCAGTGAGTGTTTGAAACCTAGCTGCTTACTCCTCGCTTAAGGCATGCTGCCTTTTCTGCTGTATGCTACTATCTAAAAGAACACCCTTTAACAATCCCAGAGCTATTTTTATGGAATGAAATCACAAAGACAGGAGCAAATGAAGATATAAGGATTTTTTTAAGATACTAAGTATTTTTTTAAAAAGTAACCTTTTGACTACCCAGTTCTCTCCTGAAATGGATTGGGGAGTGATCAGCCACTCCTCTTCACCCTGATCTACTATCAAAGCAAAAGATAGCAAGCCCAAATCTGGTGTAACCCAGGAATAATGTCACTACAAGGAGTGGAGCTGAAGAGAGGAAGAACAGAACTCTGCTTTCCACCATGTGAACTCAGCCCCTGCAGTTCATGTAAGATGGCCCCACAGGACAACTAGCTGTAGCTAAAATTCAATATATGGTAGGTAATACCATGAGTATAGAAGTTCGAAGCTGCAGTATAAGACCATCCTATGAACTACCAATTGCTTGGATCAGAAGATTTCAGCTGAATGGCTTTCACACTGAAAGCATCTCATATTAGCATTACTGCCTATAATGCAAAGGATATAGTCTGACCAGCTTTGTACAACCTTTGACTAGCCATCATTTTAAATGCTCTAATGCCTAAGTCACTGTTTCACACTGCTATCAGCAGATGCTCCAAAAGACTAAACTGCCAAATGCCACATAAAGCAATATAAAAAGCCATACCTCAAGCAAAATGTACTGAAGAGTAGCAGTAAGTTGCAATTTCCTCATTGGTGGCTATTGAGAAGGGCCCAGGCAGCATTTGATACAAACCCTGGAAAGCAGATGAGGAAACCCTTCATCCTTCTCCAGTCCCAGAACCAGCAAGCCAAGCGCAGTGGTGCAGGATCGTTTCAGGTTTAGCTCTTCCATTCTCACAATGCTGACTGTGTTTTACAGTGTTGCAGATGATGCAGGTGGAAGCTCACCCGGAGCAGCGAGAACATTAAACAAAGTATTCATATTCTCCAGCCAGGTGGCCAGAGCTTTATTGGATGCAGGGTGGATGGAGAAACACACTATTGAGGCACATGGGTTCCTTCCTGAACTGGCCACAGTATGTAAATGACCTGCATGCATGCATTTTTCCAAGGATAGGGGCTAAGTATGGGCTATGCATTAATGGTAAAGTCATCATAATTGGACTCCTCGGATCGTGAGTGGGCAGCTTTCTGAAAGAAAATCTCCTACTGAGCCACAATTGGTCGGGCTAGACAATATTCACGTCGACTACAGGGCAGAGTAACTCCTTCTGTGGGACTGTTGGGTAAAATCTCATCACCTGCCTATAGTGAAATCTTAGCCATAATCCACAGAGTCCAATTACACAGAGGTAGGAAGACTGATTTGGTCATCAAGGCTGCCTCCCAGCCAGCAGTCTTGCTCCCAAGGGATGGGCTTTAGTGCCATACTCCATTTCCTTGCAAGTGTGCCAAGTCCTCCCATACTGCTCAGTAATACTCCCACACCTCTGCGATTTTGGCAGGCTCCTGTACACTCTCTCCATCCTCCTCTGGCCTGGGGTAAGCAGACTTTCTTCTTTAATATGTGGGGGGAAGATTCATTTAACTCATCCCTCTTACTTTCAGCTCTGATTTCAATCCAGTTGATTGGTAGCTTCTTGGCAGTAAATTCTACCCCAACTATATCTTCAGCAGGGATAAACTGCCAAATCTCTATAGATTTCCATGGAGCTATGCTGCTTTCCCCAGCTTACAGTCTGGCCCAATAACCTGACTTCAGTTACCTTGTTGTTAAGTCTATCACACGCACCCAAGTATGCAAGCTCAAACTACACACTGCTCACTTTGCTGTCTCTCACACTGAAGCTTTCAGGGTTCCTCCTTCCTAAAGAATTTGGTTTCAGATGTTTTTCTCAGATAGAAAAACTTCTTTTTCTCCTCTAACATTCCATTGCTTTCATTATTTTTATCCCACCAAAATTACCAAACTTCCTGGTTTCTGCCACGCTTCATGTACAAAGTACTCAGTAATGTTTGCAAAATATCGCACCTAAAACTGTCATTAAAATGCTCTTTACTGCTTTCCTAATGCACAGGAGGAGCCCTCAGTAAAACGGATGAATCAAAAACTTTCATCAGTCACATTGGTCGAAAATCTTCATGATCAGAGCCGTGTATCATTTGTCATTTTTACTAATCCACATGACTGATTCCTATCCAAGACAAGCCAAACAATTTTGGAGGGAGGGCAAGATCTTGTAAGATCCTGTATCAAATGCTCTACTAGGCTCCAACTGCAATATATCTAATACAATCCCTTTGTTCAATAATTTGCCTTTGCATGATTGAGGATGAAATTGCATAACTATTCCCTCCCTGCCTCTCCCCCAAGCACAATACCCTGTGGTTTGGAGCAATTTAAGACTTAGTTCAAGAATTTGTCTCACTTCTCTCCCGTCCTGGTGGTCCACACTAAATCCCAGCTCTTTCTCCTTTGCTTTCTTCTTCCTTCCTGATCCAGTATGGCCCCAGCATCCAGGGCTTCACCATTCTTTTTCTACACCTTCAGACTGCAAAGTCATCGGGACAAAATGTGAGAGAAGATCTCCAATATGACCAGCACACTCTACACAAATCTTAATGGTGGCACTATTGCTTTCCTGTCCACTTCCTGCTTTCCAAAAGACATTAAGAAAGACTCTGAATTCCTGTCTTGGTTGAAGAGACTGTTCAGCCCTCTGTAAAACTGCAAGGGGTATGGACACTTGTGAATTTGGGAGAAAAAGCAGGCTGGCTCTCTCCCAGGGGAAATGCTTTGCACATCAAGCTGAAGACAGAGAATCTGGCCCTGCTTTAAAGAGGAGGGACATAGTTCTGTTTCTAGCAGGGACATTGTGTGAGTAACTCCCTCTGAAGACAAAGGATTTTGCCCTCAGATATGCAAGGGCAGAAGCCGGGAGCCATAGAGTCGGCCTTTGTGCCAGCTGATGGAACAAGTACCCTCCTGCTGTAAAAAAATAGCTGGGAACACTGGGATAAAGCTGGAGCCACTGGAAGTGTCCTTGAGCCACAAATATATTTATGACCCAAAATTCAAACAGGAATTATCATTGCAACCACTGCTAATGTCAGGAGACATTTATTCCCTGCCTATCCATCCTGTTTGGCTCAGATCCCGGTGGTCCTCCTCAGGACAGCCACACAATCTGTGTGAAAGCACTTGGCTTCTGTGGATGCCATGAATTTTCTGTGTTCCCTACTATGCACACTCACGACGTAAGTCTTGATTTAGCTACAGTAATCTCTGCTGCCTGTTCCCACAGAGAGAAATGTTTATTTTATAGGCTCTGATCTCAAATGGACGGTAATAAACGGCCTGCCTCTGCATCAGAACAAGGTCGCTGACCCAATCTGCTGCCTAGCAAACATGTATAAATTCAGCCAACCCCAGAGCTGCAGTAAGAGCCAAGCCTGCCCCAATCACCCTGGGCTGCCAAGCTGGCTGCCTTGCGTTGGTGTATTGCAGGCAGAGAAAGCCTGGCCTGTAAACGTGACTTGAGAGATGATGGGACATCAGGGAATTGAACCCGTGGAAGGACAGCAGACCCTAATTGATTTTGCCGCCGCAGATCTGATATAAGCTATACAACCAAAAGGGAAAGACTTCACAGCTTGGCCAGCAGGAGTTTCCTGAGCTATGAAGGAGCAACAGCACTTTGGCCTAAAAGGGAAGTAGCCCATACACATAGCTGGAGCTGCTTGAGACACCTCTCCTTCACAGGGAAAGTGCACTGCCTAGCTGACACACTGCAGATCAGCTTGAGAAATGGGAAAGGTCTGGCGGACCCTGCTTTCTGGCCACAACGCTTCCAGGCCAGAGGACTCTGATGAATGTCTGAGCTGGGCTTGAAGTGTTTTACTGCAAATGGCCACTTTGACACCACCATACATATATACTGTCAGATTTTACAGTAGGGCTCATAGCACTTCCAGAGCCAACAGTTTCGCAAAGCCTCACATCGAATTAGCCAGCAATTCAGCATGTGGTCGCTGTGCCTTCTTCAGCCTCAGATCCCTCGGAGCCCGTTGGGACCCTGGTGTGGGCCCAGAGTCTCATTTCTGTCTATTTAGCCAGGACACAGGCAATGGAGTTTTCACCAGTTTTATGAGTTTAGTCCAGGAGGGCAGACAACACCTGGCCCAGCATAAAGCCTGCCACTACTAAGTGAATCTGCCAGGATGATCTGAACCAGCAGAGAGAGCTTGTACTGGACCAGCATGCTCTCTTGTGTGGCTGCAGTGTTTTGGATCCAGTACTAACAGCCATAAAGACAGTTTTATGGTATCATTGGGGTGAGGCCTTTGCTTGAACTCCTTTGGTTTAAGCCTTGATTTAAGCTAATGCATAATTCATAATGGGGATGATAACAGATGGCAACTTGTTAAGCCACAGGAACTCAATCAGTTCTGATCACATGACAACACCCTAAATAATTTAAATCATATCTTACTGCAAGAGCTGTTCTGCTGGGGCCCCGTGTTACAGAGAGACGCCAATGCCACACTGTGGGAGTCATCTTGCAAGGCAGTTGTTACCAAGCCCCCCTGTTTGCAAAGGGAGAAACTGAGGCACAAGAGCGAGCGCCTTCCACATGCTCGCTCCATGAAAGCAGATCACTGGTGTCCTCCTGCTCCTCTGCACCAGATCCCAGCCATGACGCCCTGGCCTCTCCTTCTGTATATGTTGTGCATGTTTACAAAGATATTTGCAAGGGGTAAATTCAGACAAAAAGCATTACTTAAAAAAGGGTTGTGGGATGCCTCTCCCCCACAGCATGGTTGCTAACTCCAAGAAGACCCTTCAGAGTTTATCAACAGAACAGACCTATTAGCAGGTATATAATCCAACAAGGATAAAGGCGTGATTCAGGCCATAAGGAAATCCACTGAAATCAATGGATCTAAAAACTAGATTCAGATCCCAGCTTTCCACTGGCAAAACCCCACCCTTGCTCCTGGTTTACCCTGCTATATCAGAGAGGTTGCAGGGGCAGGGTTGGGAGAGTGTATTCAGACCACTTCTGACTCCCAATTTTCATACTCTACTCAGCAATGTAGCCAATCAAAGAGCCAGTGGGAAAAAAGAGACTTCATAGAAAAGGATTCAAAATAGGAGCAGTCCAAGCCCTTGTACCCTGAAATACTAAACCCAACTCTAGGACTCCTAATACTGGGTCAAAGAAGCCAGAGCTACACAAAGCAAAAGTGATGATCCAAAAGAAATTCACAGGTTTACCTTTTGCTGTTGCAGGCTCTGTGTTAGATCAGGACTTTGCTGTCTCCCTGCAGCCAAAGTAAGAGGATAAAGCCATCTCATCTGCTCTGGGTAAACCAACAAAAATGAAAGCACATCCACTCTTGCCACAGATCCCATTTGTTCTCTGGGTGTGACACGGCAGTGAAATGTCAACCCCCATTCTCATGTCAGACTCGCTCTTTCTTCTTCAACTACAGGAGCAAACTACCTTTCCAACACATGGCCTAAACCTCGGTGACATGAAGACCCTTTAGTGTCTCTGTGAGAACCAGGAGGCCCTGCCAAACTCCTCAACCACTTCAGGAAGCAACATGGGATGGAGGGGAGCAGGGAGTTTTCTCCTATGAGTTTCAGCACCTTCCCTTTCTTTCCATCAGTTCCCAGGCTGCCACATGCACATGAAATCTGGGGCTCTGCAGAACAGTTTCATTCCCAGTGAGTTGAAGCATTCTTCTGAATGAGAATACTCTTTAGGAAAGAAATGTTCCAGGAATATTCCAACACACTCTGGATTACAGAAATGCTTCTACCATCGCAGGGGACAAAGCACCATAAAGAATATAAAACTTTAATGAATTATTATTATTATTATCATCTCAGCATACTTATCCACCCCTTTGAGAATACACACTGAGTTTGAGTCTTCTCTGGAATTCCAATCAATCATAATCAGCACAGTTAGTCCCGGCTGAAGCACAGGCATTGGCTGCTAACCGTAAGCATAATTAATACAGACTGCTGCCTCCCGCCTCCTGACATATTACAAGGGAACGCTGCCTACGCTACATTCATCCTTAAACATCACTTAACTGCCAGACCATTTTTACTCTTCACTTCTAAAACCACCATCCCCTTTCTTAAACACTTCAAATATAAAAAAGCTCATGAGCGGACCAGCTAAATTCTCCTACACTAACTGTTGCAGGCACTTCTTCTCCTGAACAGAAAGGAAACTGCCAGCTAAAAATCTTTCCCCATCACAGAGGTGTTTGAAGACCTGTTTCTTGGTCTAAGCACAATGCATGGAGTTCTTCGGCACGCTAGTTCTCACCAAAGCACAAGCGTGAACTTTCTCTCTGGTGCACTATTAGCATTTGGCAAAGATGTCTGCAGAAACACCATTACATAAAAAGAAACCCTGTGTGTACAAGATGGACCAGATTCTCAGCTGGACTAAACTCTTCGAATTCAACGCAGTTATGCTAAATGACATGAACAGAGATACAGATCCGTATTTCCTCTAAATCTGTGTGTTAGCAGTGAAAGACATAACAGTAGATGGTAACAACCCCGGTCTGATCTCCAGGCAATGTTGCAAATCAGAACATACCTCATGCCATGGAGGATCCTAAAACACAGGAGCTTCCCCCCCCCCAAAATGGTAATCATCCCAAAACTTTTCAAAGACAAAGCAGTTTTACATTCAGAACAAGGCCTTGCAAAATGTCTGTGTGTTGCCTGGGGCAGGGTCCAATTCTCCATCACTTTGCTAAGTGACTCCAAAAGTCTCGAGAAGTTGCAGCTGAGGGCAGCCAGTACTGAAGCAGGCCCTAGGGAAAGCGCAAACCATGGCTTTAACCACAGAGAATCAGTCAAGAGTGATTTTGTCCATTTGAGTTTGGACCGAAGGAAGCCCTCTCTTTGTGAGGAGCAAAATCAATTTTTGCCATCATGAGTGATGGTCCCCAGACAAGGCTCACAGTTGCTTCTCCACTCCCCCAGCCCCAAGGCTGCCTATGTGAGAGCCAGCAGAGCCAAGCTGCTCCCCCTGGGGTGGGGTGCCAAGAGGAACTTCTCACAGGCAGCGATGGACACTGCCCCTCTGCCTCGCCTCAAGCCCAGGCTCAGCGATCAGGCCTGAGAGGAGGCCCTTTTCACACAGAAGTAATTCAGCTTGCCTTTCTCAGACGAAAACCTGCAGGAACCCACATCACTCACATGCCCACCTGTTCAGGCTCCTTAAGGAATGCCTTCTTCCCTCTGAAAAAGTAACCAACCTGACAACTTTTTTTTTTATTTTAAGCAAGTAATGACATGTCTGTCTTATTGCACAAACCATCAAGGCACTAACTTCAAAATCAATGAATCTTACACTTCAATCTTATTACAGGGAATAGAATTATCAGACATTTTTTTAACATGGGGAACTGTAGTGGACTGAACCCAGACTGAACTTAATCTCTCAAACAGGCCCAAACCCAAATCCCTACCCCAAGTGCTTCCAAATTTCAAGGCAGGTTGCATCTGCCTTATGTCTCTTGGTCCCGAGCATGCCAAGTCCTACAGCTCGATGCAGGTCCTTGACACGCTCCCAGCAAACTGGCGTACTGGCTACCTGCCTCTGGGGAGGAGAGACAGACCGAAACCTAAGATACTGCAGCACAGTGATCTTGGGCGATAAAATTGCCGGAGGAAAACGAATAGCCGGGCTTGCAGGGAACAGCTCTAAAGAAACCAGTGCCAGAGCAAGGAGTGCCAAGGCCAGCGACCTTAGCAGAGGGTGGTGGAGGGAGGGAGGCTGAGGCTGGGAGTGGGGGATGATCAAGCTGAGACAAACCAGAAAGGGAAACGCTGGCTGCCAGGCCGGGAGGGGTCTATAGACTATCCAACAGTGTCCTCTGGTGGCAGCAATAAAAGCCTGCCGCGGTGGCAGGGCTCCCGCCCGGTCACCCACGGCCAGCGTAAAATGCATGTCTCTCTATCTCGTAATTACATGAGTGACTAATGTAAGTGGATAAATAACAGTTGCTAAGTCATTTTGATCTTGCCTGTAGCTATAAGGTCAGGGTATGGTTTTGGTCAAGCTGAAGCGTGAGAACTGCAAAACAAATAATCTACGTGAAGGCACACGCTCCCGCTCTGGACTTCCCCGTGGCTACCTGCGGACTCGCCCAAGCTGGTCACAGACAGCCAGACCTGCACAAGCTAATCACTCAGCAAGGAGGCTGCCACATATACAATGTCCTTCATGCAACTGGCCAGCAGGAATCCAAAGCTGTCTTCAAAACCTCACTTGTTGCAATTGGAAAAAAGAAAAGGAAAAAAAAAAAAATCCCTTGGCTGTTTTTCCAGCTCTCCCTTTTCATTTTGGTTTTAAAGAAAACTCTGGTTCAAAGGGCCAACCTCAGAAAGGTGTAAATCACTATAAAAATACCAAGTGGAGATTTGGAGTGAACTCAGTTAGGCCTGGAGCGTGCCTTTCCCTCGAGCTAGCCCAGCCAGACAGTACCAGCACAGAGTAGCTTACTGCTAGCAGTGAGCTTGCAAGGCCACGGAAAGAAGTGAGGCTGGGCATTAAGGCAGGAACTTTCCACTTTCAGATGGCTGGTTTCTTACTGGCACCGGAGTAAGGAAATCACAACATAGCCAGCAGACCACTAACACACGTGAGCAGTCACTGCATGGCAGACTCCCAAAAAAGATGTCACAAACCTCAGAAACCACAGAGGTGACGCATACACCCTCCTTAAAGGAGGGATGGAGAAGCAGAGGCAGGGGAGATCCAGCGAGATAGAAGCCATTTCTTCCCATGATGGCAAATCTGTGCTGAAGTTTTTTCATTGAAAGGTACCCCTTCCTGGCACCCCAACTCCTTCCACCATAATCTGACTTCTGGTGGTCCACAGGCCACGGCTGCCAGGTGTAGCCCATGGCTTGAGGAAACCCATGGGCTGCCAGAGGAAAAGGCAAGGTCAAGAAGTGGGCATGGGGCTTCTCTCCTGCTCACCAAACCCACATGCCAGACATCATCAGTCTGAGCAGTGCAAAGAAACCTCAGTGCTTTGGGACTGTGGCTGACCCATGCTCCCCAGCATTATGGGGGCAGATGTCAGCCAAGCTCTGTTAGCCAGCATATGCTAAAGCTGTGGTTTTAGCTGTCACAGGACAGCAAGAGCTGGTCACGTAACCAGTTCCATGTTAACCCAATGTATCTCTGCACCTACAGCCCCCCTCCAGGATTCAGAAACCCAAATGAGGTGCCTCAGCCCCCCTAGTAAGCATTAGGCATAAAAAATATATTTCTTGGAGTGGGAACTGGCAAAGGCAAGCAAGCAGAGCCATCACTCTGGATGCCTCTTCCTCTGAACACTATGTGCTGCCAGGCTTCTTTACATCTGGAGCTGGGAATGCTCTTCAAGGGCAGGCACTCCCTGCTGTGGGATACTGTGGATCAGAAGCAATTTTTTCCTTTTAAAAGCACAAGAAAGAGTACCAGCCTGGCAGAGTGCTCAGCAAGTGTCCTGTGCCCCAGGACAGTGGGTTCGTAAAACAGAGACGTCTCCTCAGGATCTTAGCAAAAGTGTGCTGAGAGCAGAGTCTAGAGCCTGCTGCTCCTGTCCGAGCACACGAGGCTTTCTCACGGGGGTAACTTTGCCCCACGCTGCCCCACGCTATCCCTCTGTTTCCCAGCAATAGTGCCCCAAGCCCTCCCTCAGCCTGCCCAAGCCTTCCCCAGCAGCTTGTGGTTTCAGGCAGTCTCTGAGACTTGTGTTTGAACTCCCCTAAGATGCAGAAAACCCAGCTCTCCCACTCCCTGTGTAGGTGTTTAGACTTTGACTTTGCCTAGGGTTTGACTCACGATGTGGGCATAGTCCCCGGGGACTTCCCAGCTGTGGGGAGCCAGACAGTGATAGCGCAGAGCAGGCAGTACTGGGATGGTGGAGAAACAGAGCTACAGGCACACGGGGAGATTTGCAATCCACACGGGAGGTGCACAGTGAGGGGAGGTGACTCCTCGAGTAAGACAAGTAAGAAAGGTGAGACATTTGGGATCACAGCATCTTTTTCTTTTTTAGAACTAGCTCTATGGCTCCATGTGCATTTAGATGAAAGTGTATCCATCAACTTGTGCAGCTCCAGGATACTCACTGTTCTGGGGCGCTCTGACCCAAGCATCTGCTGCTCCTGCAAGAGTACGCGCAGTGAGTACATACACTTCCAAGTCACATTGGGTTTTCTTGCTGACAACAATTATTTTGACAAAAGACAAAACAAAAGAACACAATCGCTCTGAAAAACAGCTAACTTTTCCGAGCCCCACCCCCATCTTGCTGTAACATGAAATTTCAGTAATCCAAAAGGAGATAGTGCAGATTAATGAGGTTCTCCAGGACATAAAAAAGGTTAAACACAATGTCAGACACTGCCAGTACAAAATAACCCACACAAGGGCAGGAACAAGCACGACACGTAGCAGAAATGTGCTGATGTGAAACCATTAAATCCCACTTGTTAAAATACCTGTATTGAGCAGTCCAGTGCTCAGCTTCACACTAAATCACTCCAGCAGCAGCCAGGGACAGGCTCTGAGCTAGCATAACCCCAAAGGGTACCACTCAGATCAAGTCAGAGATGTCTCTTTCAAACAAGTCTCTGTTCCCAGATTGCTCCCACAACTCCATGACATCTGGAAGTGTAAATTCTCCGAAATGTTTATATCATAATTATGATTTTCCAACATTTACCTAAAACTCTCATTTACAAGAAAAAAACAGTGAGGTCGTGGAGGGGATGTTGGAATCACCTACAAAGTCTGTAACTCTGACCGACTTCATAAATCACAGCACATATCAGATTCCCCCACAAGGCTCCAGCAATCGTCCCTTGGCCACCCGGACACTCAGGAACGGCAGGTTGCTCAGCTCAGATCCAGAGCCCACCTAGGACCAAGAGAGGGCAGTGTGTCCTGCAGATACAGCCAGCATGCCAGGAGCTCGCAGGGAAAGAAAGCAAGAGTCTGATTTTCTCACTGCAACCACATGGCATTAGCCTTGTTTCTTGTGGCAATTGGGTTCATGCTATCCATTTGGGGTGCGTCTGTGTCTGTCTAATCCTACTTGAGTCCTTTGGTCAGCCCTAACCAAGCTGGACACTGAGGTGCAGGCCTCAAAGGTAGATAATTTCCCTCAGTTTTGTAAAAACTGGGAGTCAGGCGGAAGAATCATGTTCCCACTGAGGACAAGGCTGAGAAGCTTGTCTGTTATTAGTCATCAGCAAATCCACATGTGGAAAGGTAAAAGACAATCAGATACACTAGAAATCCAGCTATATTAATCCTGCTGTTCAAGAAACTGCATGCTTTAAAGAGTGAGGTAATCTGCACCTTACAGGAGAGGAATAATGAAAGCAAATTGCTTTCAGAAGAAAATCTACTTTCAGAAGAATACTTGAGAAGTACAGAGACTAACTCCTGTGTGCCTGGGACTGGACTGCTCCAGGAAAAGAGCCATTCCCCCCTGCACACCAGGCTGAATCCACTCCAGACGGGAAGAGTAAAAGCAAGCTAAGACTGAGGCTGAATGCAGCCCAGGACAGCTGCATGCATCTGCTGTGTAGAGGGAGGGAAAGACAGGAGAGGGGGCTGTGCAGCAGGAAAAGTGCCTCTCTTCACCCTGAAGATGGGAAATCATGCTGTAAAACAGAGAGCTAATGGGGAAACAGTATGCTGCTTTTCCACTCCTGCTCCTGCCTCCATAAATCCACCCCATCGTAAAGACAACACTGAGGCTCAGAAGAAGTGGATTATTTTCAGCTCTGCCACTAACTTCCTTTGCAGTCCTGGACAGATTCTCTCCTCCTGGTGGGGATTACTTTAGCACAAGCTGGAGATGTAGGATCTCTCTGCACATTTATAAATAGCTCACCCACACATTTCACGGGAGGGCAAATGCCAGTAAGCAGCTTTAATGGCAGCTCCAGCAACAACAACGGCAGCAGCGAAAACACTACCACCCTTCTCCAATGTGTCCTTATTTCCAGCATCCATCATACTAATAGGGACAATTAAAACCTGGAAGAAGCCCCAGGACACTGACAATTAGTGACTGTAGGCCAGGCCTGAAACATAGTCAAGGATCAGTAGTTATGAATCTGTGAAGCAGGCTGGGCAAGTCATATGAACTGAGCACAGGACTGGCACCTCTGGTCCCCGCCTCATTCTCCCCACAAGCCTGGACCACATCTTACATGTTCTCTGCACCAGGCTGTGGCCCTTCTCCTGCCCACACACCAGGCAGAGCTTCTAACTTGCCAAGCAGTTTTGCACAGATCGCAGTGTGGGAGAGAGGAGGGGGTTTAAGGCATAAATAAAACAAGCCCAACCTGGCCAGTGGAAGGAGAGTGATTCGTCACCATTAAATCACGTTAGGATCAGCATACTGTGGTCAGGGCGCCCAGTGTTAGGGATGTGTTGCAGATACTTGGCCAGACCCCATCAGGAAACAAACACCTAGGTAGCCACAGCCTTCCCTGTATTGCATGACCTAGTGCAGCAAACACGTCCTCCACCCCATAGCCCAGCCAAGGTTCACCCTTGAGTGTACAGATTAAACAAGTTTCATCACTGATCTGCAGCACAACAGCAGGAACTGACTGCTCTGTAGGCTGTGAGAAGGCATGTTTCCTACACCAGAGTTCCTGCCCCAAATCCTACAAGTCAGGAAGGCTTTGCTAGGTCATCTGATAAGCACCAACTCCATCTCCAGCAGAAGCGGCTCAGATGCTGCTACTGGTCTTGCTTCCAATACTACTAGGAATTTAGATGATTTTAAGCAAGTAAGTTTTAAATTATTGAGTTATCTCTGCTTTTGCCCATTTGTCACTGTAAAAAAACTGTAAAACACAGAAAGTGTTTTCAGTCCTGCTGCACACAGAGCACCTTTCTTTCCAGTGAGGTGGAATTCTAGCTTTGGCAGAATCAACCTCAAATTAAACAAGATCCAGCCTGGCCAGCAAAAGGGCACTTCCTGCTGCAGGACAGGATTTATCACTCCTCAGTAACATTAGGATTTACAGACCAGTCAGAGCCCATAGAACCAGCCCCTGCCTCATAGTTTTTTAAAAGCAGCAGCCAGACAAATGCAACAGGGAGAAGGGAGGGAAGAATTCACCATATCATTATACCTCCATGTAGTGTATGACGGAAACTGCCATCTTGTAGTAAAGTGATTTCCACTATGATTATTTGGGGATTGAGGAGAACAAGAGTTTATTTCATGCTTTAGAGAAAAAGTATGGATGTACTTGTGAGAGCAGCACACAGGCAGCAGAGACTGCAGCATTTGTGGAGTGATGATGGCCTTGCATAATGTAATCCAGCATTAAAAGGGATGTTGTTGCTGCAGTATGGTAACAGATCAAAGGCTGGGAGCACCCTAGGAGTGAAAGGAGTAGCTGATATCAGGGTACAGTAACAGAGCTGATAGATGGGTGCGACTCAGCCCTGAAGCACTTTGCTGGTGAAGATAGCCTTCAAATGAGTCACTGACAGATCAAATGCATTGTAAAAGGGACAACATGGCTGTGCGTGCCAGCAGGCAGATGAGGCAGGAGAAATCCAAGGCTTTAGGCTCTCACAGCCTTGAAGAACCTCTTGTATTTCTGCAAACTTAAGCCTTGTGTTTGAACGAAAAATAATCACATGCTTCCACCTCCCCTTTAGTCCCACCTGCAGATCCCTACGCACAGCACCACGGCCTTCCTCCGGCACAGAATGGCTGCTGCCTCCTACCCAGAGCTGAGTTTCAGTTTCAGCTGCCCTTCAGTCTGCACTTAATAATCTGCATGAAATGACAGAATCTGCTCAAATGAGAAATGGAGAAATCCTGTGCAAATACAACTAAAGCAATGGTAATGTTAAAGAAATTCAGAAATGAAAGAGGTTCTTCCATCACAGTCCCTCTGCCTAAATACCTCCAGATTTTTAGTCAGGATAGTGGTTTTTGCCTCTCCTACCCCTGAACTCCTGCATGGGGCTGCTGGTGCCAAGCAGCTGCAGTGCTCCAGTACAAAAGCCTGGCAGCAGGAACACAACTTCGGGTTTCCACATCACTGAGGACAAACAAGGTGGTGTTTTGATCAGGAGGTAGAGGTGCCTCTTAAAAGCAGGAGAGGAGTTGTGGACCAGTCTTTAATATAAATCAGGTTTTTGTGCTGATTTATGCCCAGCACCACACAGGCCTGTGTTGCTGTGGAACAGAGTAAAACAAAAAATAAAAGGCACCAGATCTGTAAAACAGTTTCCATTTGGTGATTCTCTCCCTCAGCAGACTCCTTCCTACCTAGTCTGTGTTTCAATAATTAGAGCTTAAAAAATTCTCCAGCTTCACAGACTTGTTTCTCAAGCTTCAATGCAGAATTTAGACAATGAGAAACTGAAGAAGCAGGTCTTGCTTTAAAGGTCAAAACCTAATTCAAAAGGAATCTGCACAGGGCAAAAAGCCAGCAAGGAGTTCCCTGTTGTTCTATCACATTGCACCACATTTCAGCCTACACCAGGGAACGCCAACTGCTTTTGTTCCTGGATATCAGATACACACGTGCTACAGAAAACAGCCTTCACCCTCAGAGTACTGCGTGTTACTACAAGCACTGTCGCCACGCCGTGCTGCCCTTAGCTAGACTGATGTAGTCTGTAAGTTGAGCATATCCCATCAGTGTTGGATTCACTGTACTGTTTCCTACCTGCCTAAATAGTCTCCCATGCTGTTCCCCTCCACAGTCTCTTGCTTGTTTGCATTCAATTCATACTCCTATTCACAGCTCTACTGATTATAAGACTGCAAAGTCTGTAAATGTTGGATTGGTATCACAACAGCCATTACACTCAAACACAGAGTGTCATACCACATCTCCCCTCCTTACAGCAGTGTGTTAACATCAGTGGCTCTATATCACAGGAACGGAGGGATTCCTGAGAAGGGATCGGCAAGCAAGGCTAGGACTATTTGAGAACAAAATAAAAGCACCCAAAGGCTACCCTGTAAAACTGCATGGTGCCTCACAGACTTGTTCAGTGTAACAAGAACACCAGAAGTTTCCATTTCAGATTATTTCGCTTCTAAAATGTCACTGCATGAGTTCGGTCCTGCACAAACTGAGCTCTACAGTATGCTATTACGTCAAGTTTCCTCAGCTAACTTGGCTGAAGGATAGAGTGAGCATTCAAGTGCTTGCCTCTGGGTGGGTCTCTCAGGGTGCCCCTGCAGCTTGACACTGAATATCCTGTTTGTATTGTTTCTCCCCTTCATCAGCAGCTCAGCCAGGGCCACTCCAGCATCAGAAATAATTCTGTCATTGCAGTTCATCTGATTCTGAACTCACATGTCAACACGTCATTTATCTAAAATGACAGTAAAGAACTGTAACCAACACAGCGAGAGAAATGATCTTTAAAAGAAGTGATTTTACCTACAACCACACACACGAAAAATGGATTAGTCATAACTGCAGGTTTTTTCAGGGCTCTGTTCCAAATCTGACTCTATTGAATGGCTTCACTCTGCATTTCTGCATCTTAGTGCTTTCAGCTTGTTTTAAAGTTCACCCTTAGCTTTCATTTTCCACAGCTTGTGAAGCTTGTTTCAGGAAGAATGAACAACCTCCTTGCAATTGTTTCATTTTCCAGCCCACAGCTGTGGAGATGTGTTGTGAGACCCACAGGACAGTCTGAGTTGAAGAGCTGAAAACAAACCCATACAGTGAAGCAGAGGGGGCAGATCTGCTCGGCCCCTGGAGTCAGCTGTTCTCGCCTTTCAGTCATGTTTCCCTTAACATACTGTTCCACTCTTTTCACGCTCACGTCATGCTGCTTCCATTCAAGGGAAACAGTATGAAACTTCATTTTTGTATTCGGGAGACCAGCGGGTACTCAGCTTCTGCTGCAGAAAAAACAGTCATGGTTCAGCTCCTGTTCCCTTCAGACGCTAGAATAACAACAGGGACAGACTTGCTGGAGGAGGCACATCAACACCACAAGATCTGTTCACCTTTCTTCTTTCCCTTTCAGCCCCACTATGGTTTGTAGCTGTTGTAAAAATTAATACATGTTGAGGAGCTAATGATACCCCTCCATCCCCCTATAAGGCTTGTTAGATACCCATCTTAAAAGCACTGTATTAAAGCTAAATATTGTAATTATGATTACTAGTGTACATGAGTCCCAGCTTGAAACCAAGGTAAACTGCCTCTTTGCAAATCACTGCTGACAGCAGGCTTTGCCTTGGCGGTTACCCCAGCACAAATCTCCTTTCTAGCTGGCCAAAAGCTGTGAAGGCAGCAAAAATTCCTAGCGCAGACAAAGTCTAAAAGTATACTGCATGAATCTGTCAGCTGGTGCTCGTAAATAGACTCACACACTTCTTGTGTCTGCTAAAATCTTTGGATTTTGTGAAGCTGCACAGCTCCCTGAGGAGGCAAATGCATCTGTGCATCTACTTTGTTATCTGTCCATTGCAACTGCACTTTTCAGGGGGTTTACGTAAGTTCTTCGCTACACAAATGCTTTTAACCCCTCTGCTAAAGGCAACCAAACACCATTCATCAATATCTATATATAAGAAATGTGATTTTCAATAATTCAGGGGGATTTGCACTATCTGGTCCCTGAGGCACTTCCTTAAAACCCACCTATTACATTTAGCTATAAATAAAGCAGAGGCAGGAAACTGGAAGAGACTGGGTGGGACAAGGAATAAAAGGAAGGAAGGAAGGAAAGATAAAGTCACTCCAGAAAACCTAAATTAATTCTTTGCAATACTATAAAAAGCTGGGTTCTGCGATATCTCAGATACTCTTTCTTCAGGTAGTAAAGAGTTCCTTTGCCTCAACAGCCAGCTATACTAAAAAGCAAGAAGTGTCTTGCCCATCCAAACCATAAGATTAGGGAAACCTTTGTAAACATGTTCCTCCTGTCAGTGCGTGGTATGTTTAGGGGTACAGGGACAAGACACCTCTTACCAGCAAGTTACCTTTTTGTCTCCATTGGTTGATGAGATTTCCTGCAAGAGAATACCATTTGCTTTCCTGCCTCTTCTGTTAATCTAATTCAAGTCTACAGAAAAGCATTTACCCTGCAGCCTGGGGAGAGTGTTTCTGTTCATCTGGCAGATAGGATAGAAGCCTCTTCGTATAATCCTGAGATCCATCTATATCAGGTGCCTAATCCCAAACCATTAACACCAGTGAGAAAAAGAGTGTTCTTCCCTTCCAAATGAAGGAGCTGGGTTTCATACAGGCTCACACCCCCTCCTCATTCATGCGACAACTGCAGAGGGATTTCTTCTAGCTACTGTAACTCCAGTTTTCATACAACTCCTTCTGTGCTTAGGTACCATATAGTGGTGGAGCCCTGTAATTAAATTTTGTCCTGATTTCCCATATTTAGTCATTATTTATAAAAGATTTATGAACAGTAAGTTTTAGCTCATACTAAGCTTCCCTTGGTAATATATTTCTATGGTACTTCTAACAAAATATGAGAAAGACACTCTTATCCTGAGTAAAACATGTACATGAAATTAAAGATTTGGTTGCAACATAATAAACTTTACATTCCCTTCTATCAAAGTCTCTAAGTATATATGTAACAATCGTGGCTGGGAAGGTACAACAGAGAGGGAGGCAAAATCAGGGTGGCAAAGCATGTCTTCCAATTACATCTGAGATTTTGGTTGGAATTCCCCAAGAGCTGTAAACAAAAAGGGAAACCTCCAAGTTCAACAAGGCAGAGTCACCTTTTAGTTTGGCTGCATGTGTATGTTCCACCAGAACAATACAGCTGTTTCTCTTTGAGAGAAAATGCTGCATTCGCTGTTTAAATAGTGAGAAAGCTGTAAACACAGGACTGGCTTTAAAACAGGCTCAAGAAGAAAAGCATAAAAGCATTTTCAGTTAAAAAGACAAATTAACCAAACACTCCTACTGTAACATCTCTGCAGAAGTGATGGCAATTCTTCATCAAACTCTATTTTTAGGCTACCTGGCAACACCATAGTCAACCCAAAAAGTCAGGTTCAATGTCACAGCATGACCACTTACCAAAACAGTTGTTTCTGTTCCAAAATGTCTCTTTTCCGTAACATAGGGGTTCCTCGTGTCCAGACATGCTTCAGGATACACATATGATGCATTCTTTAGAAAGTAACTACCTTCCATAAAGTAACGCAATCAAATAACTAGGAAACATGTCATATCAAACTGGCAACTACACAAGCACAAACTCCAAGTTATCCAAAGGCAGATCTTGAGGAAATTAGTTCCCCACTTCAATTTCTTTCCTTCCCTTGTCTCCTTGCACCTCCTGGTGCCCCAGAAGGAAAGACTCACTCGCTGCTTTTCTTGTTCTCAGTTAGACAAGTTTGCTGAGCTTCTCCCTGCAACTTTTCTTGAAGTGACAATGCATGAAAAACATTTGCAAACTGGGACTTCCAGGCTGAATAATTTCTAGAAAAAGATGCACCCATTCCTTCACTAAGCTGGAACGTACAATCTTGTCCTTTAAGCAGTCTCAAGGGAGATGCTGTCAGTGAAGTCTGTAAAAACTAACTGACACCTCACTGTCAGTTATGCTGAGCTGCTGTGTCCAAGTGTTACCCTTACATATTGGTAAATTCAAATTCTCTTCAAACTTCCTTCAGGACAGCTGAACTATAGAGCACAGGTAACTTAACGGTAAAGCATTCTCTTCTTTCTTAGTCACCTGGGATTACAATCAGTTCCTCCATTACTTTTGGTATGTTTTCATTAGTTAGCTCAGCGCAAATTTATAGGAGCACTTCCTTGAAATAAACCTGAAAGCAGTAATGACATCTAATAAAATATCTTACTTTTTCCTACAAACTTTTCTTCCATTAGTAGGGGAAAATGATGCCAACTGACTTCATCAGGTTGTGAGGATTAAACATTATTTATAATATGCTTAAAAAATGAGAAAGTGTAATTTAAATGTTGGTCACGTGAGCAAGCAGTGAGTCAATATTCAGCATACTAATTGATGTCTTTGAAGTGCTGGAATTTTTCTGCAGCCTGCCAAGCTTGAGCCATAACAGTTTCTTTACAACTGGAGATCAGCGTGAATGAAAGACCTTCCTTAGATCCAGAAGCTGAAGTTCAGAGTCATATGTATGTTACCTCCATTCCACTGAATGTCAGCCTACAGAAAAAAAAAAAAACAAAATCAGAGGTGAATGAGCAAGATGAAGCAGTCATGATTACCTTTTGGGTCAGTATATAAGGAATATGAGACCACTGGTGGCATACTGCAATCTAAAAATTAACCCGAAACCTGGCCAGTCCAACAGACAGATCGATCAGTTTGTCATCTTTCTACGGACAAACTCAAGAGCAGAGACAGACACTTTGCTGTGAAAGTTCATGTAAGTTAGACACCTAAATCCTCTTGGTGTCCCCTACACTTGCATGTTTCCTTTACGCTGAATGTGATTTGTATCCAAGACTTCAGACATCTGTGTCTAGATTCCCAGCCCCAGTGCTTTCAGTGATGTCAGCCACTGTTAACACAAAATACTTTGCCAGAAAACACGAGCCTCCACAGACAAATGTGTATATGCAGATATCAGCCCCGATCTTGACAAATCTTTTATCCCTTTCCTCCTTCCTCCTCTTCTCTGGACATAGAAAAGACATTGTTAAAACGAGGTGATAAATTTTGCCTGGGAGATTGCCAGGAGACCCAGATCTACTGACTTTTATGCAGTACCAGAGCTCACTAAGAGCATTTAAGAAATGTATACAACTTATTTTCTGCTTTGGGCACTAGCAACTCTTAGATTTTTTTTTTTTTTTTTGCTATCTGATTGCACTCTGCTTCATTTTGTATGGATTTGCATCTCCGTTTGCTATATGATATGCTTAAAGAACACGTTTCTACAGAGAAATAAGCTGGAAGCTGGCAGCGACGGCAGCGCTCAGCCTGCGGTCTGACAGTAACTTCTCGGTGCGGTGTACTCCTGTGAACCACATCCTTCGCTGGGGCAGGCCCAAAACACCTCCTCCGTCCCAGGACTCGCTGCCCAGCTGCCACCCACAAGCGCGGGCAGGGCAGGAGCTTCTGGCAGAGGCCAGGACTTCGTTTCGCATCAAACCCGACCCCCATCACCTCAGAGAAGGACACCTGCCCGACGCTCTCGCTCCTTACCCACAGAGACCCACCGGCGGCGCCAGCCCCCGCCCGCCTTCCCGCCCTCCCCTCGCCCCCCGGGCCTGTCGTGTTTCGCTGCGAAAGCCCAGTCACCGCCCCGCCGGCCGGGCCCCCGCCGGACTTATTCACTAGGAAGAGCCGTAATTAAAGGAGGAACTACCGGCAGCGGGCAGGGGGCCGGCCGGGCAGCCTACACCCGGCAGCCCGGCTCCCGCTAGGCGGGCTCCGCCGCGCAGGGCCGGCCCGGCCGCTGAGGCACCGCCGGGCCCCACCCTCCGGCCGGGGTCCCGTTCCCTTGGCAACGCCGCTCCCCCCTCACGTGACCCCGGCCGGCCACGCCCGCCCGCTCCCGTTGCTGTGGCGACGGTCTCTCCCTCGCGTTCCTCCCCCCTCCCTCCCCTGCCGGTCCATTCATGCCCGCGCTGCGCCTCCCTCCCGCCCTTCCCCTCTTCACGTGACGCGGGCTCGGCGTGCGCTCCCCAGCCGGGCTTCGGCTGCCCGCTTCCGGGCTGAGGGCGGGGCGGAGGGGGTGCGAGGGAGGGAGGGAGGGAGCGAGCGTGCGTGCGTGTGTGTGTGTGAGGGAGGGCGCGCGCGGGGGGGCGGGGGCGGCCGCCGCGGCGGCGGCTGAGGGGAGAGGCGCTCCCGTCAACATGGCGGCGCGCGGGGCGGGCAGCGCCTGAGCCCGGCGCCCCTCGGTTCGCGGCCCCCTCCTCCCCCGGCTCCCCCGGTTCGGCCCGGTCCGGTCCGGCCCGGCCCGGTTCGGCCCGGGGCGGCGCGGCGTCGGCCATGGAGAGCGAGGAGGAGCAGCACATGACCACGCTGCTCTGCATGGGCTTCTCGGACGCGGCCGCCATCCGCAAGGCCCTGCGCCTGGCCAAGAACGACATCAACGAGGCCGTGGCGCTGCTCACCAACGAGCGGCCCGGCCTCCACTACGGCGGCTACGAGCCCATGGAGAGCGGGCAGGGCCCGCCGGGCGGCCACGGCTCCCCCGCCGGCGGCCAGGGCCCCCGCGGCGGCGACGGGGACGGCGGCAGCGGAGGCGGCGGCGGCGGCGGCTTCGACCCGCCGCCCGCCTACCACGAAGTGGTGGAGACCGAGGTGAGCTGCGGCCTGCCCCGGGGCCGGCCTCCTGTCAGCGCCGGCCTCCCCGCGGGGCGAGTGGAAGCTCCCCGGCAGCCTCCCTGCCGCCGAGGTGCCGGCGGGCAGGCGTGGCCCCGGGGCGTGGGTCCCGCGGGAGGGGGCTCCGGGGGGAGCTCCCCGCGGGGAAGGGGGCGGCCCCGTCACCCCGGGGGCCGGGGCGGCGTGCCGGGGGCTTCGCTTCCCCCCCCCCCCCCCCCCCCCCACGCCTTGCTGCCGTGCGGTGCCGGGGAGTGCGCGCCGTGGCTGCGATCGCCGCAAGGTGAAGAGCGCCCAGGCTTTTCCTTGGCATTCTAGGAATGTGTGGCTACCGTAGGACTTTTTTTTTTTTTTTTTTTTTCCTCCCCCCTCCACCCCCCGTGTGCCTTCTTGCATAATCTGAGTGACTAATGACTGCCTAATTTTTTTTAACTGTTTGCACAATGCGAGGGAAAGTGCAGTCTGGGTATTATTTTGCATACGGTTTTGTTTGGGTGAGCTAAGCATAAATTCTGAAATAGGAATGCACTGAGTTCAAATATTTTCAAAACGGAGGCTTTAGCTCATAACTGAAATTATAGCTGTGTTCTAAAGCGGACCTGAAGTGCTGGAGAATGCCAGCCTTTTCTCCCCTTCCTCCTTGTCTGCCTTTTTCTCTTCCATCCTCTTCCAGAACTCCGAACTCCTCAGCCAGCAGATGCGCTCCTGCTGCTTTCCCTGCTGCCTGGAACAGTCTTGTAGCACTTACCTGTAAAGCCTTCTCCTCCTCCAGGTCTTTTTTCCTAAACTTCCCAGAGTGTTCGTATGAAAAGAGACAATTAGTGGTGTCCAGACTGTGGAACCCATGGGGATGAGAACAGAAGAACAGCTCTGCTGTGCGGTACCAAAGAGCCACCTTGCCTAGTCTCTGTCTCAAGAAACGGTCAATAGCAGATGCCTAAGCATGTGAATAAAACCAGGGAAACTCATGTACCCTCCCAGGCTTCAGTGAACAGTGTCCTGAGGATTTCCTGTACCAGAAGTGGTATCTTTCTGTGTATATGTGTGTATGTATCTATAAATACGTATATATGAAGAATACACGCACATATCTTCTTGTACATAGCTACGCTTGCACGGATCATCTGTATCCGTAGCCTCGGTATATTGAAGTCCAGTCTTGCAGAATAAAGATACATGATCCTGTTCACTGAATTAACTGGGTTAAATCCTTAGCTCATATAATCTGATGATGTATGCTTGTGGAGTAAGGTGATCTGTGGGATGCTGTGTGTGCTGTGCAGAAGAGGAGTCGCTGGTTAACTTTACTGGTTGAGGCAATAGAGAACTGGTTTCTAACCTTTGCTTTGAAGGGTTGGGAGTGAAGGAGAGTTCTGCTTGTTCGCATTCAGGTCTCTATAGCCATCGAGAGGGTGGATTTTCCTACCAGATATAGTTATGGTTGGGACAATCTGGGTTGTCAGTGTGATGTTTCAAGAGAAGCTGTCACTGTCAACTTCAGAGAAGCACTTTTTTCCCCCTCCTGTTCCTATTACAAATGAAACTGACAACTCTGACTAAGGATTTTTTCCCAGTATTATTTCAGCTTGTATGTCTGATCAAACTTACTTGTACTTCAGTTTCCTTTGCTACTCATGTTCTTGTTTGCTTTGACTTATGTTCTTGTTAACCCGCAGGAGGGAAACCAAAATGTTTCAATATAGGCAAATGACTGCAAATCCACAAAGCAGGCATTTCAGAAGGATTGAAGTATCTTGCTACATGAAAGTTCATATAATTCAGGCCTCAATTTAGTAGTTGGATTCATTTGCATATGAACATCTGTCAACTCCTGCACATGTATGCAAAACAGTATTTTTGTAATATAAGAGTTATACCTGTAAAAATCTTTAAGACTTGGGATTATTGCCTGTACTTACTTGTCAAATACTGCAGTACAACCTAGCAGCTTTTGACATATATTTTATAAAAGGGGGAAAAAAATATATATGAGCAGTTCTTGTTCTTTTTATTCTTCAAATGTAATTTAGAACTACATGTAATAAACTACAGCTATTATTTAGGTGGTTAATCCATAAGTAGTTTTCCATTCAGTGCAAGCTTATGGCATATGAAGCTGTACAGAAAGCCATTGCACAAATAGCTGTATTATTCATTGTAGTCATATACGTTATGTTGCAACATATTATACCCCATGCTAGCTTGTGGCAATTCAGATGTTGTTTCTGGTTTTCTTCCTCTCTGTATCATCTCTCTTTCTAGCAGCTCTTAGAGCGTGTATTCCTCCTTCTCATCGTAATACCAGTTTTAACTTTATTTAGTGGGGAGGTAGTGGTGTGTTAGATTTTTGGTTTGATTTTTGGATTTTATATATCAGCAATGTACTTGAACATGTAAATCAAAAGAGAACAATTATTACAAATGTTCCCCTAAATAAAAATTTCCTCTGTAGTAATCTTCATGAACAAAAGTTAGGATTAGATTTTTTTTTTAATTTAAAAATACAAAGAAAGCTTTAGTCATTCTCCGAGACGTGTGTGTAACAGGTCTGTACTTTGTATTTACATTCTTTATTTGGCTGAGTACAGTTCACCATGCATATGAGAATAGATTTATGAATGATTAAACACTTTACATTTTCCCTAATCGGTAATGAATCCATTATGTTTGCATGTGCTTAGTTGTTTTCTATTACATAATGTTAGAATCTGTTCTGTTCAGCAAGCACGTTGATCAAAGAAAGGCTTGTCTGTTGGTTTTCTTTGCAAAGAGCGTAGCAACCAGATGCATATCATACTAGTAAAAACATGTCGTCTTTAGATAAGATAGTAAACCCAGTGTGAATCCTCTTTCAGTGGTGGAGACTGCTGGTCTTCAGGGGTGTCTGGAAGTGTTATAGAAGCCTGAACTTGGAATAACTGGCCCAGAAGCAAGACAGCTGCTATGAGCTGGCCCGACATGCACTCTGTGTTTTGTATGTGAGACTTGAGATGAAGACAGACATAAATTCATTTTCACAAGGGCTGAAACTTCAGTTTCAGCAGGTTAATGTCTTCTGAAAAGCGTACAGTCGATTCAGTTTTAAGTTAATAGCTGTGCTGTGCCTCTGGCGTTGATGCTGTTAGCATGACTGTGCTTAACTCATTAAAAGAAAAGGGCCAGACAGACTTGGAAACACAAAGGGGGCTTCACATTCGTTTGTGCAGTCTTCCTGAAATATCAGGAAGTTCAACTTTAGGTTTACAGCTGGTTTGAAGTTTTGCCCTGCGTAGTGCCAAACCACTTTGATAGGTTGAGATCACCAGCTTTTACAAGAGATAACTTTGGCTGTTTGATATAACTTACATGTTTACGTCTGTCGTCTGAAGAAAGTCTAAGTGTGTTTTGGCAAGAATCTGGGATTTCTGTGTTTATTCCTTAGGCAGATTTTTATGGTGTGATTCTTTGCGGGGGGCAGGGGCGGGTATGCTCATCTTTACATATGACTGACAGATAAGCTGTTTTATGAACTGCTGCTAAATCCTTATAATTTAAAATAGGACTATGAATGAATGTGAGGACAGTGTCTGTCAGTGTGTCCATGAATTGCCATGAGTGCCATAAGTGCTGACTTTCATGAGTTGGGGGGAATGGGATGGAGAAGAGCAGGCCAAATGAATGCGGGGATTGTGACCAGAGAACCCAAAACTGCAGTAAGGGGTAGGAACCCACTTACACTAAAAATATTGAACATATAATGATGTTTTGCATAACCTTTACTAAAACAATCTTTATTTGTTTTTAAACAGCTTCTGAGAGTCATTACTATGACCTTTTGGGTAAATTGTCATGAACGGATTATATGAACGGATTATATTACCTTCTAGCTATTCCTGTCTCCTTTAGCATGTGCTCTTTTGATTTTTTCTTTTTTTTTTTTTTTTTTAGTTGAACTGGACCAAAAGCTCATATACACCAGATTTTACTAGATAAGTTTTATAATAAAACTTGTCCAAGATTGCTTTTAGAGGTGCTGTTTGATTTCAAGAGAAAGGGAGGCGGGGTGTAAAAGAAACAGGGCAGTGACTGTAGTGAGTAACAGTGCCAGGAACATTCTCACTAGTCATGCTGCAGAACTATTGTGTTCAAAATCCTATCTCTCCTCATCATTAGAGCTCAGTACTGAAAGCAGTTCTGCCACAGAAGCGCTGTGTCACGGTGGGTGTGAAACTTAACTTCTGTTTTAGCTTTTAGTGTGTAAAATGAGGATAATGGTCTGTGCTTTATTAGGAGTACCACGGATGTTAGGCTTGTGAAGTTCTTTGATCCCTGAATGGAAGGAGCTGTATTTATTTAAAGACCAAAAAGGTATTTAGCCTTCAAGCTAATGAGATGAATTTCACAGTACAATTTTATAAATTTAAAGTCAGTATCCTGTTTTGTAAGTAGTGTTGAGCTTTGCAAAAGTGAATATTTCTGACATTCTCATGTGGAAGTTTTACAGTGTGGCTTGTCTAGGAATTGGCCTTGTAAAACAATTAAGCAATCAAATAAAGCTCTCTGGTGGATTCTGGCATTGAGTCCCTGGCTGGATGCCATCAGAATGTCAAGTGGAATTAGTATTTTAGCACTCCTGGTTTTCGGCATCACTGTTTTCAAAAATTAGTGGCCCTGGTGTAGAACCTCTATTTAGATTCTGGTTATGTTAATGCTTTCTTGGGTTTTGAAAGAAAATCCCCCGATTTTCATTCTTGATCTAACACAGACTATTAACAATGCTACATGAAGTTAGGGAAAATAGGGGTAATACTGAGAGGTGCAGTTGGTTAATTTTAAATGTAAGCTTTGTTTTGAATAATTTATAAACTCATTATCATGTAATGTGATTGTTAGAGTAATCTTCAGATTGAGACTAGTGCTTTATAATTACTTGTTCATCAGTGAAGGTGATGCTTGTGGGGTCAGTGGAGGTAGGAGACAACTCTGTATAGCCAACTTCTCAGCTGGGCAGGAAGTGTCTTTGATATAATGTTCTCTGGAGGCGTTTTCTGGTCGTCTTCCCAGTTTACAGTGCTATTCTGTGGCAGCTGTTTAATAAGGAAGTGAAATACTGAGGAAGAAGGAGAATAAAAACAAATTAGCCAGTGTTAGAAGTTAATTCCAGCAAATCATTTGGATTGCTTTTGGATTAAGGAACAGTAGCTCTTTGTATGAGGAGGGCAAAGATGGAAAGGAAGTGCCTGTTTCTTTTGTAAGCTCTTATTTTGAAAAAACGTGTATTTGTGCTGCCATAGGAATAGTCTTTGGTATGTATGTTTCAGTTATGCTTCATGGGCCAAATTAAAATTAATTAAAAGAAGCCAATGTGCTCAAATGTTTCTTGCTACTTGATCTTCCTGCTCACTACTTTACAGCAGTTCTGGCTTCTCTTGTTCTGATGCCCAGCAGACCAGTCTTGAGAGGCATTTAAAGATTTCTCGTACTAGTTAATCACAATTTTGTAATTATACATTGTAGAACTTGATTTCAAACTCATTGTCAGCTGCTTTGTCAGTTCTAGTTTCTGTCTCACTATACATCAGTATGCATCCATAGAACAGAAGTACAGATGAGTGTTTAGCAGTGTTATTGAATTAATTCTCCCTTCCAGAGCCTGACCTTTGGTCACTAAAATGTTATTATAAGTACTTAATCTAGTGTTTCTGCAGGACTTCTCTATTAATGCCTGCTGTTTTGGCAAAGGAAAATAGAAGTATAGACTTAATTTTAAGTACTGAAATGCTAAACATTTGTGATTCATTGTTTTATTGTATTAAAGCACAATGTTTATCTGATACCACACAAAGTAACTTTGAGTTATTTGGAAATAAGCATGAGGTTTTGTGCTTATGAAAAGTCAAGGGTTGGGAGAAATAATGGTATCAACTCAGAGTCTGGCTGTTTGTAGTTAAGCTAATGGAGTAAGTTTTTTAAATATATCCACAGGCAATACTGAAAACACGTGCACGATAAGTGTGTTTTCCTTGGTTCCTTATGAATGGCATTCTTAACAGTGCTTTCCATGACCTCTCCCTCGCCTACAACTAGTTATCAAACTTTGAAATACATTGCCAAAAGTGGTTGTAATGAATCTGTCTGCCTCAGATTTCACTGTATACTATGGTAATAGTAGTATAACAGGGCGAAGGTATTCCTTTTTTTTTTTTTAGTTAAATGGATCTTTTAATTCAAATGTGATTTTTACAGAGCCTCAATTATTTTGTTTTGCTGTAATGCTTAGTACTGCACTTATATCTGAACAACTAGGTAAGTACATTGGGGAATATTGCTTAGTAACATCACACCATCACCTTGGAAATCAGGGAGGCCAGTACAAGCAATGTTTTTAGAAAATCCTAGTTAATTTCTAGCTTTGCTGAATTTATTTTTATTTTTCAAATTCATATTGTGTTCTTATTCCCAGTCTTACACAGTTCTTCGTTGTAAGAGATTGGGGGGGGGGGGGGGCAGGAGGTAGGAGCCATCCAGTTATTGTGGTTGATTTGTTATCATCCCTTACAACTGCTAAGAAGGGTTTAGTCTAACCATGCATTCTTGATAGTGTACTTGTACTATCAGTTAAGGTCAATGTCCAAAACTTTCTGTGAGAACATTCACTAAATAAATCAGAATTTTCTTAGGAAGTCTTTATGGTGAGGTGAGAGTCCAGCTTCAGTTAGGTGGAGTCTGTAACATAGGATTTATTTTCCGTTAGTGATAGACTGGTATCATTCCCTTATATTAACATGATGAAATACTATTATTTTTTCTTATGACAAGACTTCATTTGCTTATGTAAAGTAATGCATCGTAAACATTTGAACTAAAGAGCTTAATTTCTATGCAAAAAGAATAAACCAAAACATCCATATATCTCCCCAACAAGCTTACTTAGGAGAACATAAATAAAAATAAGCATTGCTATCTATTGCTGTACTCAGAAATTTTGCATACAGGTATTTTCCTGTGGATGAAAATGCAAGGGCAAGATGCTGTATCACTTTAGGACTTACAGCAGTTAAAAACTGTTACTGTACTTCGAAAATAAATGTCTGTTCGTCATTAAAACATTTAGGAAATCACAGTGGGTTTTCTCATTGCCAAATAAGAAACATAATGTGGAAATTCCATATATGACACCGTTTTCTGAGGCTTACTAGTATTGTCATATTCATAAAAGGATACCAAGTTTGCTCTTAGCAATGTCGGTTGAATGAGTTTGATCTGATGGCAAGAACAGGCCACTGGGAAATACTCTTCAATTTTTGTTCCCACATCTGCCACTTAAACTGGGTTTAAAGAAGTTCTTTAAGCTCCTGGAGCACCAGTTTTTAAAAAGCAAGTAGATTACAGATATGAAAATGTAGCAATTTTTTTTAAACATTCAATAACTCATGCTTAGTGTGTTCAAGTGTAAGTGCAAGGTGGTAGCTTTGATTTATTTGAAAGTCTTTTAGTTGTTACCCCTGTGATTCAGTTCTAGGTAACAATATCCTCCTTTTAGGGGTTAATTAAAGGAAAAAAGAATTGACATCCAGGTGTGAAAGTAAAAGCTGCTTTAACCAGTAGTCTGGCAGATAGAGGGACTCTCAAGTCATGACTTCAGGATTCATAGCTTCTCCCACAAATTGATGGCATAGTAGATCAGAGAGCAGAGAAATGCTCTGTTTTTATGGGTATTTGATGTATGTCTCTCGCCTTGCCTCCACCTGAGCATCTTGCAGTACTTTGCAAACACTAGTGAATGGTGCATCAGCATGCTGTGGCAGAGGGAAGTATCACTGTTGACACTTTACAGCTGGGGAAGCCGAAGCATTGAAAATTGATTTCCTTGTTATTGCTTAGTATATCTGTGACAAAAACTGAAAGGTGGACTTAGAATTTTTGGTTTCTAATTCTGGCTTTAAGCATTTTTTTCATTACTGCTCTTCAGAACAATTTAATTTGGTCCTGTTTTAGGTACATAGTAACAAAATACAGTTTCTTTCTTTCTTTCTTTTTTTTTTTTTTTTTGACAGTAGAGTGAAGCATCGAAAATCTGTTTTCTTGGCTATAAAATGGTGGTCATTTTGTGAAAATCACTTATTAGAGGCATGAGGGTGAAGGGAGCTGCTTGGTCTGCTGGTATCTTAGAAAGTCTGATTCTGTTGCTTGTTGAAATAAACATGACTTTGGCGTTCTGGTTTGTAAGTTATACTAGATTCAAGAGCACATAATGTGACTTAGCTCTGGTGATAATAAATTCTGTTGGTAGCCTTCTATCGAAATCAAATTAACAAATTTAAATTATAATTTGACTAATTTCATTACTAAGACTGCCAATTAACATCAAAACACTTTATTAAACTCCCTGTTATTTTATGTAAAGTGACCAGTATGGTAAATGTCAGTGGCTTTAGTTAAACAGTGTTTGACGAGTTAATTAGCTGAATACTGCAGGAATACATTTTGAAGCTTTGAACTGTGACCTTTTGGCAATTAAAGTTAATTCATATTTCACTTTTTGTGTGAGGGCTGATCTTTGTTCTGTGTTAATCTTCCATGGGAGGTTTTATACTGCAGACTTAAGCAATGCTTTATTGATCAGCTATTTAAAAATTTTTGTTTATTCAGCCTAGCAAACAGCTCCGGGAGGTGCCAGGTCCCCAGAGTTAGAATCTTGAATCAGTGCTCAAGACTGTTCATGTGAAGATATTTCTCTTGGGAGCCTGTGTTTGTATGTTTGGACATAACTGCATTTTCACACCTTGAAAATAAGCCGAAAGAGTCAAGTAATGCTGTTAGAATGGGGAGATCTTCAGGGCTTTTGTGTAATAAGAGATATATTGGAAGGCATGGAAAATTATGTTAAAGGTTTGGCAGCAAATGGGTCTTTTTGTCTCAAGATTTTGGCTGCAGAATGGAGAATAGTCACAGGATATGTGATGTGCACCATGATTATCTGTCTCGGAAAACATGATTCTTACAGACTTTTAAACTGTTTTATCTTTGGATGACCCGTTGGCTGCCAGGAATAGTTTCTTTGCTTTTTACTATTCTGTTGCTAGAGAATATCCCTACAAATCCTTACTGTGTCAGGTGCCAGTCCAGTATTAAATCTGTTCAGTCAGAATTGCATAGTCCTGATTTAGGTCATCATCAACTGGCAGACGCTATTCTTAAGTCATATATTTGGAGGGAGGGAGTTTCTATATATTTTTATTTTTTTTTAAAGTACGTAATTCCCCAAAAAAGAGACCCAGAAAACCACTTTTTGGGAGGATGACATGGCCTCGTATACTATTTACTTTCATGTATAGCATACTCTTTCTTTAACAGCTTTTATTTCACCTGTGGACCTGTGTCAGTAGAGTCTGTAGTGACTCCTAGCTCCTCAGTTACAAAGTGTTAATTGTGGCTACCTGTTCAGAGCTGTGATGTGTTGCATTTGTAAATGTCAACAGAGCAAGTAAGATCTTCAGCCTGTGTTGGTTACTGAGCCAACATAAAAATTGTGCAAGAGCTGAGCTGACATCACACCTTGCTACAGCAGCTGCTAGCTGCTGTTAATAAATCCCTCACTTTAAAGAGCAGTACACAAATCGATTTAAAAGTTGGATGGTGAACAGTTGGGGGGTTTTCTTGTACAGAGGGACACTAATTATGAAAAAGCAGCAATAAGTCTTTAAAGAGGCTGTTAGTCACACTAGATATGTTGTAAGAAACAAGACTCAGTCTGCAGTAATGTAAACTGAACATAGCAGTAATCTCCAAGAAATTCAGGGTATTGAATTTATTAATGGTTTGAAGCGGAATTTGAGTTTTAAACTACCTGGGCATTTATTTGAGATTGTTGCATTTTTCACAGTAGCTGTGAAGCTACTTGTATGTGATATGTTTTAAAATTAATAAATAATTAAACCTGACACTTCCTGAGCAGGGATTTAGTAGCAGAAAACTGACAAGCAAGAAGACTTGTTGTCTGTAATTAGTGGAATGTGCCGAAGATGTGCTCTTTCAATGCAAATAGTTCCCATTGTTATTAGGGCAGTATTCCCAGTGCTGCGCTCATTGTTATTTCTTGTGTAAAAAAACACCTTTCACTACATTGTTGGTAGACTCAATCCAGAAATAGGGCAGACGTGTCCTTAGTGTGATTTATGATAATGCCCTTATTTGTGGGAGCTGAATGTATGGTGAAGAATGTGTTATTTCACTCTTTCCTTATGAATTTCCGTTGTTACGGACACTGACAATCACTCGTGTGGTAAGAGGTAGATAAAGAGCAACATTGCTTAGATGCAGATGGGGAAGCAGAACAGGTGGAGTTTTTCAGAAACAGTTGAAGGTCTGTGCTGCTATTAGACTGCAACTCTTAAACTATTCATTGCTAACACTAGTTTTATTTAACATGGACACTTTCCTCCGGGGAATGGAGGAACCCTAGCTCAGTTACTGTCATCATTTGTTGAAATGTTGCTTTCCTTTGCTACAAGTCTAGGCTACAAGTCTAGGCTGAAATTGCTCAACACCTAGCAATTGGGTGTTTATATTATACTCAGTCTACCTTTATTACACTAATCATTGTATCCTGTACTGTTACTGTAAGGGCTTTCTTTATAACTGCACATTTATTTTCTACAGAAAATGGTTTTGTGTTCTGGATGGGTGTCCTTTACAAAAGCTGTAAACTTAACTGTTGTTTGTTTAACCAATACAACAGGGTATTTTCTGGAAAACTTTTTGCATTTAAATGCTTTTAGTATCTTATCATTTAGACCTTCAAACATCTCTTCTCCAAAACTTGAAGTATTTAAATAGGGCATGATTTGCTAGATGTGAATTACTTCAGCCGTCCATGCACAGTACTGGATTAGATGACTACAGTTTCAGAAGTTGATATTCAGGTCTGTTAAAGTACAACTTCCCATAATGACAAACTTAGGGCTAAATGTTTAGTAGAGGCTTGGGGAAAGGTGGCACCTTACTTCCCAAACAATGACACGGGTTTTTTTTCTGAGCACTATTTTGTGTTCCGTTCCTATAAATTTTACTGCTGCTCTCCAGAACCTGTTAGTAAGTCCAGCCACTGTGTGCTATCACCTGCACCAATTAACTTTAAAGGCTAAGCTCTATACAGTTGCTGTTTCCTTGGCTTAATATTTTTGACTCATTATGAAAGGAATATGACACATTTACTTTTTAATAAACAGGTCTAATCATGCAAATAGCAAGTGCAGTGAGAGAGCTGGAAGCCCTTGTCTGCGTACATTGATTTCATTCTTTGTATACCATGTCCTGAGTTCAGTTCTTTCTTTTGGTTTATTCCTTTCTGTTTGTTCTATTCACTTTCCTGACACTGTCTTTTTTTCACTCTTGAGTGTGTTTCCCGCTTGGCCTTCCTCCCTACGTGTCCCTGGATTCTCTCTCATCACTGCACTTGTGTTTTCCTCTGTCTCTGATAGTTGCTCCTGGTTGCTGCCAGGCCTGATCCAGACATTCTCTCCTTTCTCCTGCTTAGGTTGTCTGCTCTTGTGAAGGCAGGGAAAGTTACTCCGTGAACTCTTTGACACATTGGGTAGTAGCATCTATGGGAGGTTAAAAAAGAAACAAAAGAAAATAAATTAGTGACTTGTCTACTCTTTCCTTTGGCACTATTGAGGCAGTTACCTCATATGGCACTTAGCAAAGAACATGGGGCTAATTCTGTGTTCTGCCTGTAAGCAGAAATAGCTGCTGTTCAGCGGCACTAGCAAGGAGACCTGTAAAGCTTAGCTGCAGACACCTGCTTGCTTTTTCCCTGTTTGCCTTCCAGAACATTTTCCAGTAACTCATTTTGACTTCAGGAGAAGGACAATTGTAGTTTCCTTGCTGGACAACTATATTTGAGATGTAAATTTTCCTTTAGATAATTAGTTAGTAAAAAAAAAAAATAGTCCTGATGTACTGGATTAGTGTCTTGTGTTTTCTAATGTGATGGGGTGAGAAGGTGATGAAGTTGGCCTACCTTAGAATAAACTATTCCATATTGGACAGCAGTTGTTGAACAGAGGATTAGTATGCAGATCTATGAAGATCAAGGTTTGTTCTCTACAGTCTCACAGGGACTGGAAGTACTTATCACTTGGCTCTAGGATCTGATATGCTAAGGAACAAGATTTTCCACTTAAATAGGCAATTAGTTAGCAATTAGTTATGTAAACATAGTAGTTATCACCTACAGGAAATACATAAAGGTATGTAATCCCTTCAATTCCAATTGAAGTATTAAGTTCTACTTTGAAAAACACAAGCAGCCTCAGGGTTGTTGAGAATTTGACATGCTTGTTACAAGCACAGCTGCTTTTTCTGAAGCTACTAAATCCTTTAAAGAGTCTAGAAGAGAGAGAGAAAAATTGTTTCACTTGAACTTCCTTTTTATTCACAGAAAAATGATGAAAATGGGAATTGCTCTGGTGAAGGTATTGAGTTTCCAACAACTAACTTGTATGAACTGGAGAGCAGAGTTTTAACAGATCACTGGTCCATACCCTATAAGCGGGAGGAGTCTTTAGGCAAATGCCTAATTGCATCCACCTACTTAGCAAGACTAGGTAAGTTCTCTTTCTACACGTATAAAGATTATCTGTTCAAAGGATTTCATAGCAGTATGGTGGGCAGTTATGTCTTTCGTGTTAATCTTGCAGTTGTTTACTTAGCACCCTGCAGAATGATCACATCTCTGTGAAAGTGGTTAACAGTGAACTATTCTACCCAATGCTGTAAAAAGAATGTCGGTCTCTTTTTTTTCTCTAAAGTAATTTGTTTACTTAAGCTTTTTTAAAAAGTGGAGCACATGTTTCTTTATGTTCTAATGGTTGTAGGAATTACTGTTTTTCAGAGCTGAATTACTGACTCTTTTTTTCATTGTGCTGGTTATTTTCCATTCGTAAAAACAAGCTGTCATCTAAATCCATGCTGTACCACACTTGTGTAACGGGTTGTTTTTCCCTAGTGAAATGCTTATAGTGCATTAGACCTGAATTTGACTTTTCTGTATTCAGTACTTTGGCTGGGCTTAAGAGTGTTATGGAGGCATCCTGCCGAACAACTGATGTAGAATGAGAGTGCAAGATAGTTTTTCCATCATGCCTGATGGCAAACTAAAGGGATGTTATAATCTGTTGGAAGAATCAAAGTTGTTAGGTGGTTCTGGTTTGCTTCTTTGTTTCTAACCTCTGTTAAAAGGCTGTACTTAGAATTGATTTTGGTTGGAGGCTGTGAAGCATCAGCAATGATCTGAAGTTAGTGTGAATTGTAAACCTTGAAGGGAGAAATACTTATGGTGCTAATAAAGCCTGAAGAAGTTGTAAAAGATGGAACATTGGGAAACTTCTTATTTCTAAAAGGCATGTTCTCTTGACTCACACTTTTTTGTGGCTGAAAAACATGCTAGTTATGAATGAACAGTAGCACATTTATTACTGCTGGTTTTGGTTGGTGTTCCCAAAAACTTGCAATGAGGTCCCTGAGGTAATCTTAAAAAGTATTTTTTTCAAATACTTTAAAAAAGCACTCTCCTTTCTGTAAAGGTCTTTCTGATTCTGATGAGAATTGCAAGAGATTTATGGACAGATGCATGCCTGAAGCATTTAAAAAGGTAAGTAGGGTACAGTGGACCAATTCAATGTTTCTTTGCGTTCTTCATGGCAGAAGTAGTGTTTTGTAATCCAGACTTCAGAAACTGTGGTAACTGGTGAGTGTGTTTTTAGATTAAAAGCATACTCAAATTATTTTCCTAGATTAAAATCATACATAGAGTTAAATTTAAAATCATACAAAGTCCCAGTTCTGCAACTCTGGCCAATTCTGCTCCCCTGCCTCCCCTGCCCTTAAATGAAGAGCTCTATAGTAATTAGTGAAGCCTACAGACAGGTTTAAAGATCTTTGGATACAGCTGTTAGTGGCAAGTTCAGAATCAGATTTCCTTTAACTCTATTCTTTCTGCTCCTTCTTTGGAGGATTGCTAAATTCTTTCTTACCTCTTCATGGTAGGTTTATAATTTGTCTTTCCCCTCAGCGCTTAATGCCTAATATGCCTCTGTGGCTGTTCTTCTCTGGGTCATTGTGAATTTTCTCCACTTCGGACTATTCCATCCATTTTTGATAATGCCTAAATTTCTTGCCCAGTTTTTGACCATATGTATAAAAACATATTTACACCTTTTTAAAAGTTACTCAGTCCTAATCTTAAGATACTGAGGATATAAGTATACTTAAGGAAGATAGAAATTTAAGGGAAAAAAATCTTTTTCCATTTGGCTATTAGAGTAATAACCTTACATATAATGCTTTTAAATCACTTGGTATTTTTTGCATATTAACTGAACAGTGTAGATTGATCCTCCAGAAGGGTAGTCTGTAGAAATCTAAGTTCAGAATGTGCTGAATTACAATTTGCTGAAATATTTGCAAAAAACTCTATTAATGATACAAAAAGTAATTGTATTTAAAGTAGTAAGCTTTTTAACTGCTTATGTTCAGACACAGCTAGCAGAAATTAGATGAAGTTTGCAGATGGAAGCTCAATGTCCTTTCTAAACAACCAGATTAGACCAGATTTAAAGAACATGTTTCAGTAGGTGGGAAAGCAGAATTAAATACCTCTCGCTTCATGGTGCATATTCTTTGTTTTCCAATGGAAACTGCTCAAAGTGTGAATTGGTGAATGGTTATTACAGCTGAATCAGTGCAGCTTTGTGGCACGCCTACTTGAAGACTTAATAGTTGTGTGTTCAATCTGCAAACAAATTAGTTTCATATTAGTTGTTCTTTGCAAAGGTTACAGTCTTTACTAATGCATGGAAATGGAAAACAGTTTGCTTTGATACATTTTATTTTCCGTCATAAACTGTGATTTAAGGTGTTCTTCAATGAAATTACAAATTTAATTAACTCTTAAGCCATTAGTGCAGGAAGAGCATCTGAAAAACACACCAGACAGTGATTAGTACACTCTAAGGAAACATTTGGCCTGAAAACAGTCTCAGGGGTTGATAAATTTTTCCTGTTATGTGATTGTGCTCAAACTTCAAAAAAATTTTTTTTTTTTTTTTTTTTTTTAGCTGTTGACATCCAGTGCTGTTCACAAATGGGGAACTGAAATCCATGAAGGAATATACAACATGCTTATGCTGCTAGTGGACCTAGTTGCAGAAAGAGTAAAACAAGATCCTATTCCTGTGGGCCTGCTCAGTGTACTTACAATGGTATTTGACTCTCTGATGCACTTTCTAATATTTGGGTATTTGGCATTTCATATTAATGCTGCTGATGCTTTTTCTAACTATTTGAGTTGTGGTGTATTGTCTTACAATCTGCAGCCATTGCTTGCTGCAGATTTTTAACATCCAGTATGCAATACCTAAGGCGCGAGTGCTGTTCAAAACTTCTGAAAACTAGCGTGTTTAAAAAAAAACAAAACAACAAAAAAACCAACAACAACAAAAAAACACCAAACCACATCTGCTGTCACTTCAGTGTTTAGTTTTTAAAACTGATACTTTGAGTTCATTTCCCCCTTTTATGGCTATCTGGCTCGCATGGGTATTGGATATTGTCTGTACAGAATGGAAGCTTCAGAATGCTTTCTACAGTGAGAACTGAGAGGCAGGAGCAGGGGTCTTCTGTTAAACTTTATTTTTTGCTAGATCTTTAACTGTCAACCAGGAAAATGCTCAACTGAAAAAGTCAATTATTATCAAGATAAGTTTTGAGACTGGCATAAGCCATGCTGTTCATTGCCATGGACTTTTCTTTCAAGGCATTTAACCCCGACAATGAATATCATTTCAAGAATCGAATGAAGGTATGCCAGAGAAACTGGGCAGAAGTCTTCGGGGAGGGGAACATGCATGCTGTCTCGCCCATATCCACTTTTCAGAAGGTGAGCATAGCCATGCCCTAAAAGCTATTTTTAGGGTAGATGTGTTTGTTTCAGAAAAGATTGTTTGATTAGTAAGTATTTATAACACAAGAAAGCTTAAATGTGTCACCAAGAATTACAGCAAATAGATCTTCAGTACATGTTGGTCTGTATAAATGACTTTTTCATCTCAAATTGTCCCAGTTCTCTATTAGAGGCTGGATTTAGAAATTGGTGTACTTTCATGGCTAAAGTAGCACCACAGTCAGATGGGTAGATCTGTTGTAGCTAAGGACTGACATCTGTTTGGCTGAGTGTGAAATGACCAGGATAACTCAAAGTATACAGTTCTAGCAGAGAATTCATGCTTTTCTGACAGCCAAGGATAGGGTATCTTCAAGTAAGACACACTGGCAAGGAGGCAGTTTGTGAGGTTTGCACTGTCTTGTCACAGTTGTTCCAGATGAGTGGGGTCTAAAAAAGCATCAGTGGAGTTGATCTCTCCTTCAGGAAACAAGTTTGTGGCCGTAGAAAGAAAATTCTACATCTGCTGATTTGGGAAGGGCTCTTTAGTAATGTTTCACACTGCTAATGTGCTATAAATACAGTTGCTTGTGAGTCAGCAGCCACAGCGTGTACTGTTGCCACAGCACGTGGTCAGTGATGTCAAGCGGAGTCCAAAAAAGCTTGATGCTAATGAGAACCAACCAGAGCTCCAGTTACATGGTTATTAAAGGAGCTGTTACAAACACATTGCTGTTTTCTTTGAAATAATAGTGCATGCATTTGAGGTGTGGGTTAATAGGCTGAATGTGTCTGTCCAAATCTCTGTTTCAGAAGACAAATGTTTAGCATTAATGTTGCAGCTACTAATTTGTTAATGTTTTAATTGTTCAAGGAACCTCATGGGTGGCTGGTGGATCTGGTAAACAGAGTAAGTAACTGTAAAGCAAGCAGAATTGTTATTTGTCACTTGAATTCATTGGTCTTCAGAGATAATTTCTTCTCCCCCTTCAGACTTGTTTTTCCACTCTTTACTTTTCTGACAACCACAAAAAAAAACCTTAAGATTTTGATCCTGCCTATATATAGGGAAGGGGCCTTGCTAAATACGTCTTTTTGAGTTGCTGCCTTCTCCCTTGAGCACCTTTACCCTAACACGATAGCTATGATTAGAGGAAGTCAGGAGCTCAGCTTAGGCTGCGGTGCTGTTTCCCAGTCAAACGTGCCAGGCCGGTCAGCTGTTGCTATATGTGGTCTAGCTCTCTTCCCTATAACCATTTTTGCCCAAGACAGTGTTTCTAGCTTGATGTTTAAACTGGTATCAGATATAGTTGCGTTGCATTCCCCAGTGTGCCCCTGAACTTCCATGAAGACATAAAGCTTATGTTGAATGTGATGTTCCATGGTAAAGGATATTGTTGGCATCCTAGGAACTGTCAATGGAGTATTTTCTATAATAGCTTATTTAAAACATAAAATACTGTAGTTCACTAACATAATACTGATTATTCTGTTTCAGTTTGCAGAGTTGGGCGGTTTTTCAGCAATTCAGTCCAAACTCAATTCAGAAGATATTGAACTTGGGGTAAGTTCATCTTCTGTCATGAGACTTCTCCCTTTCCATTACATACTTCATGTAGAACCAGTAGCATCCCTTTTGGCAGTGGTCTTACCTTTGCTTTGGTACCGGAACAACACTCCCACAGAGCCCTGGAGAAGTGCTGTCAGACTGGAGGTCAAATGCGGTAGTGCATAAGAATCCTAACTAAAGAGCTTTTGAGACTTCACAGAAAAGAGGAAGGGTTAGTGTACCTTTCTGGCTAACATTCAGTCTTCCTATTAGACATCAGTCAATCTAGTTTCACTGTCTATTCACCAGTACATTCCTGGTTTTCTGTTTACTTCAGCTGTAGCTGCATTTAGCTATAAGTGAGTTGACTGCTGTCATTTATTATAGAAATCATTGTTTAAGGAAAAAAAAAAATCCTTAGGAAGACAGACACTGTCCAATCCTAAGCAACTTTTCAAGAGCTGTCTCTAAAAACTGACTGGTTCAACAGTGCTAAACTATTTTTGGTGACAAAGACTAATTTGTTTAGTTTTAGCTTCCTAACCTATATTCAGGAGACTTCAGAATCTTTAAAGCTTTGAAGATCAAGGAGACTAAGGGAAAACAATGTCATTTAGAATCTTGTCCCCCAGTATAAAATCAGTCTGCTTTCAGTGAAATACCATTTGGAGAGAATTAAACTTCTTTTCTTAGGATATTGATATTTGCTGCTTTTTATAAAGAGATAGGTTCATATGTGAGCATGACAGAACAATAGGAAAACTCGGATTTAAATCCTGATCCTGCAATAGAAACTTTGACTTTAATGATTAATAACTGCTTGCTTAGGAAGGAAGTCTGGGTCAGCGTCACTTAATTTAGGCCTTTGATTGTAGTGGTGCACACTCAATTTCACAATTCTTGATCCAGTGTGAGAAGAAGCCAATTTTGATATTGTTTATTAGCAAACAAATGCCTTTATGCATTTAATTTCTTGATAATAGATATCACTTGAAGATCATTCATTGAAGAGATCTTGACATGTATATGGCACGTTTACAAAAGCTTTCTCCCACTTAATGCTTTGGGAAAGAAATTTGCCATCTGGCTTTAACCTTAAGCCTTGCATTCACACTTCTCGTTGCTGTAGAGAGCAACCAAAATGTGATTTGTCCCTTTCTGTCTGTTTGTATCTGTGACTGAAACAAGATCAGACAGAGAAGACTGAACAGAATGATGAGAGGACGAAGATTAGTGAAAACTGGGAAGGCATTTTTTGTTTCAGGCAAAAATATATAACACATACTGTATGCTGTAGAGTAAATCTCTTTCCTGAACCGTGTGTTGTTGCAAAGTACTTGCACACCAAAATCAATTTGTAGCAAATGACTGGAAATTATTGTATGAGATAAATAATACTTTTTTACCTTCATTTGCCTTCTAAGGTATAGACCACTAGCTCTGAAAAGATCTCTTATACATGCACCTAAATACTTGCTGTATTTCTTTCAGGCAATCTCTGCATTAGTTCAACCATTTGGAGTTTGTGCAGAATATCTTAACTCTTCTGTAGTACAGGTAAAAAGTCTTTGTTATGAGTTATCAGAGGACTGAAAATTAGATTACAGCTGTGTTGGTGTGAAACTGGTGACTAATTTGAAAAGCCTTCAAAACTCGCATTGCATAAAGTGCAAGAACCATTTTGAGCATCCTGAGGGTGATGGATAGAGGGCTCAGACAATGTTCAGATTAATTTTCTAAGCACAGGGATCTGTAGTCACGTATCGACATCTGCAACAGTGAGAAGCTTTGCCACTGCCATTAGTAAGCTTCTTCAGTGTCAAGCATGTGGGAAAAGAATCTAGCCCAATGGTTGGATTTTGGGTTAAGTTTAACTTTCTGGCTGAGATCGAGCCCGTGGATATGAGAGTTTACACTGGAAAAATTGTGGTACAGGAAAAAATTCACCATGATATATTTGTACATGCAAATGTACTGCAGGCTTCACACCTGCACTCACTAACAAAAGCTATTGATTTTTTTAAATCTTTATTTGAAGAGGAGGTAGTTTAGAAGCCACAGGGAGTCAGAAGGGCATGTGCATCTAATAACTCATGTATTTTGAAAGGTTGGTTGGTCTGTCTGTCTTTTTTTTTTTGCAAACCTGTATTATGGTGGTCTGAAATGGCTTCTTACTCTAATTGCTTTTTTCTGGACATACCTAGCAAGATAGTTTTATGTATGTTGTAGGTATTGCTTTATGTCTAAGGTAATTGTGAGTTTTCAGCTATGTATTTCATTTTGCTGCAGCCAGATCTTCTCAGTACTGTAACTGATTTCAGGAAACATAAAATGATTGTCATGCCTTTTCTCATGTTCTTTAGCCCATGCTGGACCCAGTCATTCATAAAATGATTAAATATGTACAGAATGTAGAAGAAAAGGACTTGAAAGACAAGGTAATTTTTTATATATTAAATATTTAGGAAGAACTTACTGTGTGTCTTGGAAATGCTGGCAATGTAGACTAGAACAATAGCTTTATTTTCACTGGCAAAAATACAGCCTGTTATGAATTCTGACTGAATGACATAGAACAAAATATATTTGCCCAGTTCCATTCAATACCCTTTTCAGTAGATATCTGATGTTATGACCATTTTTAAAATACTTTGCTGGTGTTGCTATCAAATATGTTTTTGTTGGTACCCTTCTGCAATGTGCTGAATGCTCACTTCTCTAACTGATTTGAAGATGCTTACTGTCTTGCAGTCTGTTAAATTCTTATAATTTGTATGCATATGATTGTTGCATTAGCTGTTTGCTTCTGAGAATTTGGTAACTGTTGATAAAATGTCTGTATAACTTGTGACTCCTTCCTGTATTACCCTGAATTTGGCATTCAGTTCTATAAGATTTTTTGAGTGTTGATCTTTTACTTAGACTTAAATTGTTAATTGTAAACTGGAAAGTGTGCATAGGTTGTGTAACTACAGAGGAGCGATTTAGTGTTCCAAATCTGTAGCAAGAGAGTCCACTTTAACCAAAGGTTTTGTTTTAAAATTTCTAGTGTACAAGTAATACTTTCAGATGTACATGGTACTGCATTTCATAGATTAAACAGTCTGTATTGGGTCACTAAACCTACTCTTTGTGAATCACTGAAGTCTGAAACAAAATAGCAAAAATAGCAATGCCTCTATTTGTCTTTTTTTTTGTTGTTGTTGTTGTTGTTTTAAACAGAGACTAGTCAGTATCCCTGAGCTCTTGTCTGGTATCAAACTGCTGTGTATGCGCTTCCAACCTGATTTGGTAACTGCGGTAGATGACTTACGCCTGGACATTCTGTTGCGCATGTTAAAATCTCCTCACTTCAGTGCAAAAATGAATTCCCTCAAAGAAGTAGGTTTGCTTTTTGTGTGTGTGTGTGTGTGCGCCCGCACATGCGCACATGTGCATGTGTGTAGGTGGGATGGGTTGTTAATAAGCCATCGAAACCAGAACCTTAAAAAAAGAGGTGGCACAATATTTCCTGACAAATTATGCTGCCTTAGCAAAAGCTCAGTTCGTAATAAATACCAAAACAAGTTAATATGACAGGAGTTGTTTGTAACATTAGTAGCCACTGCAAGGACTGTGACCTTTCAGTTAGACAACAACTAGCCATAGTTTGAACCTTTTCCAAGAACTGCAGTTTCCGATTGATTTATAAGCAATGATCTATGCTATTAATTGAATATTCACGCTGAGATAACCCTGATAATTCAGAGCATCCTATGGGATATCCTGTTTGTCTCCTCCTCTCATTGAGAGAAGAGGGCAAAAAAACCCAAATGAGACTTAATCCTGGACTGGTGTCCTAGTCCAGTTATATCTGGTCATTACACTGTGTAACTGTATGTTTTTTATTACGGTTGTACGTGGACACTGTAGTAGCACCTAGGAGCTGGAGTTTATGGACCAGGGCTCTTTGTGCTAGAATCTTACATCTAAGTAGAAGAAAACAGTTCATTTTTGATGGGAGTTGTTCATTCATCTCTTCCTTCCAGAACTTGCACAATTTAAGCGTCCAAAAAAAAATGCATTTTTTTAGTATGCAGACATTGTAAGGTGTTTTAGAGTCCCTCTTTTGTGCTTTTTGCTTCTTTATTTATGGGAAAATTGAGATGTTAAACCTCATTGCTGTTTGGTTCTTAATCATAAAGGCTGTGTGTCCTCGGTGAAGTTACAGAAGTGTGGCTTTTGAAGGCTTTAGCAGAAATGTACTCTTACTCCCTAGAGTGAGGAGCCTGTATCGGTTCTATGTTGGATAAAAAATAGGACACTAATTTGTGTGTAACAAGCAGAAGCCTGAGATAACCTACTTCTGGTATATCTGTAGAAATATACCTGGCAGCACAGGCCAGCTTTTCTGTGTCAGACTGAGAATAAGAATCTACTGTATCAAGAGACTGATGACAAGGAGGTGTTTCTGGTTAGGAATTTGCCTTTAAACAGCTTATTAAAAAAACAAAAACAAACAAACAAAAACAAAATGCAAAAAAAAACCCCGAACCACACCAGCCAACCAAACAGAAAAACCCCAAACACCTCCCGTGCTCAAAATACTTCAGGATTCACACTTAAGCTTTGTAGTAAGCCTTTCAAATAGATTTCATTGTGTGCCTATATAATTCATGTGGGAATCATTGTTAGAATCTCACATTTTGCAATTTCTAGGTAACGAAATTAATAGAAGACAGCACTGTATCCAAGTCAGTGAAGAATGCGATAGATACAGACCGATTACTAAACTGGCTAGTAGAAAATTCTGTACTGTCAATTGCTCTAGAAGGTAAGCACTTTCACAAAAACTTTTGGCATGCGCTTTGAATGTCTTAAATTTAAAAATTCCATCTGTCCCTTTAAATACATTTTAATAGGACACTATTAACAAAGGAGTTCAAGATTTTTGTCATTGTCAACATAGAGTAAGGAAAACCCTGCAAATTCTGCAACTATTATCTAGTCCTCTATTTGACATCTGTGCAGCTGTCTTCTGCTGTACGTGGGGTTTTTACTCTCAGTTTATCTTTGTATATTGTTAGCCTCTAGAAAAGAGAGAAAATGGGGTTTATCCAAGTAGTAACGTTCTATAGGTGTGAATTGCTATCAGATGTATGAAGTAAAACAAAATAAAAAATGGAAAGAGCCTTGTTCTTTTTCTTTGGACTCATAGGTTTGTCTGTAACAGTAGAGAAAGAACTTTCAAATGAAGATAGCTTTGTCTCCCTTATTTTAAAAGAACTTGTTTATTCTTATGCATTTAATGTATTTAAGACTGGTTTAAATATATTAATTTAGTTGCCTTTGTTTCATAGGTAATATAGACCAAGCGCAATACTGTGACCGTATAAAGGGAATTATTGAACTGCTGGGCAGTAAGTTATCTTTAGACGAGCTCACTAAAATTTGGAGAATTCAGGTAAGCAACCAAGACCAGGCAGGTGCGTTTAGACTGCCTTACAAAAGCAAACATTCTAATGGTGGGATTTGTTTGTTTATAATATATGCATCTCTTTATTGCAAAGTGGAGGTGTTGAGATCTTAACAGTATAATTAACGCAAAGGCTTTCTTCTACTTCTTTCTTTACCATTTAAAATCAAGTGTTCTGGCAATTTCTTGTAACACAGCTGTTAAATCTTATGCTGAAGTTCAGTTCTTTGCAACAAGTGTTAAGGGGCTGCAAAAATATTTGACTTGGAATAAGAGGTTGTCAGCCTGAAATAGGTGATGGAGTATTTGTCTAGACCAAAGACCATGCCTAAGGATATTAATTTTCATGGCTGGAGGTATAAATTTGAATGCAGCTCGTAGTGTGACTTTAAAGACAGTGGGCTCAAACTCTATGAATTCCCATTTAACTTCCTGTACATACATATAATTGACTGACAAGTCATCTTTTCACATTCACTTTATGTATATTCAGCTTATCGCTGTGTAGGAAAGGTGGCTTGACTCATTAATGCAAATGACATGTGGAAATTTTGACCAGAAATGTAATCTTCCGCTGCAGGAAATGGTTTTCTTCTCTGTCCAAATGTTGAAGTTTTAGACTAACCTCATTGGATGCTGTCAGATGCGCAGTATGTGCGGGCATGGTAGCAAGTCTTGCATGCTTAGCAGAGCTGAAGTATGATTCTAGCTCACTCACTTTTATTCTTTAATAAAATGCAATACTTCCTCCCCTCTTCTGTCTGTTGTTACCATGGTGCTCCCATCAGCGTGGGAGGAGATTTTGTATTGCTTACTTTTGAGTAAAGCCTTAAAGAGTGTCAGAGATGGAGCACCCCACACATGAACTTAACCAAGCAATAAAAATGGTGATGTTTGTATTGCTGGCACCACACCTTACAGCGATATGAGGCACTGCAGCATCCTGAAGCTGCTGTAATAATGGCAGACTAATTTGTTCTTTCCTGCTTTAGAATTACTTCCAAAGACCTCTCTGCCAGTGAAACGTGGAGCAGACACAGTTATTCTTACCTTGTGTTTCTAACATATCAAAAGCTGTTATTCTTTCTCATTAGTATGAATAGTAGGATAATGCTTACATGAAGATTTTTCTCTATCTCATTTGGGAGACCTACATTCTCATGTTTTTCCTCCTCTTTTCAGTCGGGACAATCGTCCACTGTGATTGAAAATATACATACCATTATTGCTGCAGCTGCTGTGAAGTTTAGCTCTGATCAGCTCAATCATTTATTTGTTCTAATCCAAAAGGTAACTTTTCACATGAATTTACATTCCTTAGGAAGAGAATTGATGAGATATACTTGTGCATCCAGCATACCAAAAGGCAAATGCCTTGAATATGTTTATATTTCCTACATAAATATATAAACATAACATTGGCTATAAAAATAACACTTTTAATATTGGGTTGGGTTTTTTTTGTTAACCCAAAAGCCTGGTATGTTACTGTATTGCTAATTGACTTAGATTTTCAGTATGCTATATAGATAGTGCTAAGGTACTTAAAGTGAGATGTTATTATTATATTTAATCTCTTACAGTTTATATTTAAAAAAGAGTTGGGCACATTAGTACTGTAACTCCCAGTAACAAAAATAAGGAAATATGCGTGGTGGAAACATACTTGTTTGTTTTTTGATTTTCCTGCAGTAACATAATTGTAAATTATATTGTTGTGTACACTTGAGACTTAACCGACTGACAGTGCTTGCTGCTTTAATAGTGAATGTTATTTCTTTGCTATGCAGAGCTGGGAGACAGAGAGTGATAGAGTGCGACAGAAGCTGTTGAGCCTGATAGGGCGCATTGGTCGAGAAGCAAGGGTGGAGGCAACCACTGGAAAGGCATGTGAATGTTTTTGATTTGGTTTTTTTCTTTATTGAATGTAGGGTTGCTAGTCTCTGTACTTCCTAGGTCCTGACTGATCTTGTACTTCTTCCTCTAGGTTCTGGAGGTACTTTGGGAGCTGGCTCATCTTCCAACTTTACCATGTAGTCTTATTCAGCAGGCCTTGGAGGAACATCTGACAATCCTCAGTGATGCCTATGCAGTGAAAGAGGCAGTGAAAAGAAATTACATCATCAAATGCATAGAGGATATTAAGAGGGTTGGTTTATTATTTTATCTTTTCCAAAATGTAATGTTATCTAGCCTTGATGTTGCCCTTTCTTTCAAGATGCACAAATTGCGTGTCCCATCTGTAAGTTCTTACCTTGGGGAGTCCATGAGAGGGGTAGGCTTTGTGTGAGCCAGTTTGTTGACCATGAGACTCATAGTAAGTCTCTTGCCTTTGTTTTAAGCAAATTTTCAGCACAAGGAGTGATCAGTTTATGGGAAACTACCAGGATGGGCCCAAGGTTAGAATTTGCAAATGGAACCACTATAAAGGTATGTCAGTATTTTAACTGTCCCTTTCATGTGAAAGCCTAGATTAGTTTTCTTTGAGTTAAGCATGTGTTCTGGCATGACCATTAAGTCTCAAAATGCAAATCGATATTTAAATCATAGTTTTGTATTTTAATAAAATACTTAAACTCTTTTCATCTAATATAAAGAAGCCATTCCTGCAGCTGCCTGTGCTAAAATGTTTCCTGGCAGCAGCAGAGATGTGCATGGCTTAAAAGACTGCATATATTCTATCCTGTACTGTTCACCTAGCAGGCAGTTTTTCTTGAGGTCTGCAGGAATGCTCCTGTCCTTTTTTTTTTTTTTTTTTTTTTTCTGTCTGAAGTACACTGTAAATAAAGAAAAAGGCTTGTACTTTTTTTATTCATTTCTTTCATGATAAATTAGATTTTGTCTGTGTTGCAGCATCTGTAGAGGATATTAGTTGTTTAGGAGGCATAGTATGTTGCTTCTCAATATCAGTCACACTATTTGTGTGTGTGTGTTTATGAATACAGATTGCAAACTTTGAATTCTCAATGTCTGTAAAACTTGCAGTTTTTTCTTTTGGATCTTCTCTTGTGCTTTCCTATTCTTGCATTCTTTTTAATTACATACTGGCAAGGACCTTTACAAGGGTGCTGCAGTGGGAAACACTAGTGGAAAGCTATAATTGTAGGCTAGAAGGGATTGGGGTAACCATACAGCAGACTTCTAAAAATACCTAATTTTCTTACTTCCCTTCATTAGGGGAAATGAAGACACAAACTGGGAGGGAATGTAATATTAAGGCAGCATTCTCAAATACATGAGGGAGTCTTCAGTGGAGAGTTTTCTGTTATGGGCAGGTTACTTTAATCTAAGTGTGTAGGTGGTATTGGTTGTTGTCAGTATTTAAACCAGACATCACTTCTCTGAACAAGCAACCTCAGTACTGGTTTGTGTGGTCAAACTTTACAGAAAATGAAGCCTCCCAGAAAAGTGATGAGCAGTTCTAACAATGAGGTAGGAGGGTTATTCTTTGTAGGATCTCTTTCAAAATGCAGCTTAAGTATCCTTTGCTTCCTATCAGAGGGCTCCTCGCAGCACCAATCAGAAATTTCTTCTCATCTCTTAACCCTCAGTAGTATTTCAGGTTCTTTCTTCTATTATTCTTGCTTCACCAATAAATAACATTTGACTGGATTTGCCCTTTTATGCCCTAACAGGCCTGCTTCATCTCCCATAATTGAGGAAAGGTGGTGGTTATCATCTCTCCCTGGTGCAACTGAGTTCTTTTTGTCTACTTAATTTGCATGCTCTCTAGCAAGGAGGTGGTACTTTGGGCTTAATAATAAGGATAGCAAAATGGCATATGTGTGTGTCAAAGGACTTCTTGTAGAAAGTGAAGGGCACCTTGTGTGTGTTTGGAAAGGAACCAGGAACAAGTAACTGAAGCCTTCAGAGCTAGTAGCTGTTGTTTTGAAACAGCGGCATTAATAGAAGTTGTTAGGCTTCTAGGAGTCTAAGAGGAAACTTAATGAGTTGTTGAGCATGTACACATGTGTAATTTTTTTTACCTTTCCTACTACTAGTCATCCCAGCACAATAATCCTCAATTTGTGTGGGTGGTGCCAGCATTACGTCAGCTCCATGAAATCACGCGTTCATTTATTAAGCAAACTTACCAAAAACAAGACAAGGTAAGAATATATGCTGAGATGATTTTTGAAGCCTTTGTTACGTCTGTGTGGCTCTGCTTCTGTAGAACATGGAAGTTTGAATTTAGAAGTGAGGAAATAAAATACTAAAAAACATTTTGACAAGTACAGTTTAGTGATGTAGCATAAACAAATTGTTCAAGTAGAGATGCTGTGTTGTGTGCCGTCCATTTGTGTGTGCATGTATATGTACGTATAAATGTTTGCTGTGTCAGGACTAATTTATTTTATTCTCAGCTTTTTGTAGAATAATTTACAGGCTCTGTTAAGAAATGAACAATGGCTAATGTTTAGACCAGCTGCTTTGTAATTGAATTGACATTGACTCTTGGAAAACAGACTAAAATACCAGCAAGTCACATGTGTTATACAGTGGCTGAGTGGAGGCGTGGGACTTTGTTTGCAATCTGCAGCACGTGTATTTCAGCACATGCTGAAAACGCTAATGTCAGGGGGCTTTGGATGCTTGGAAGGGATACAGCTGACTGGTGAGGGGGGAATGTTACTCCTTCTGATAAGAGACACATGTCTGTAGAAGAGCAGACTGTTGTGTGCATGTGCCTGTTCATGTATTTTCTTAAAAATCTCTTCTCTCAATGTTTTGTGGGTTTTTTTGGTTTTTTGTTTTTTGTTTGGGGTTTTTTTTTGTTTGTTTTTTTTTGCCAAGAGCATTATTCAAGATCTAAAGAAAAACTTTGAAATAGTGAAGTTGGTGACAGGAAGCTTAATATCATGCCACCGTTTGGCTGCATCTGTGGCGGGTCCAGGAGGGCTTGTTGGAGCAACATTAGTGGATGGCCGATACACTTACCGGGAGGTACTGAACCCTGAATTACTTACTACCTTAGGTTTTTGAAAACATGTAGTGTATTACTGACCAAGTTGCATAAGATTAGGTAATGTTTCATTTTTGGTATTCACTGGTATGTATGTTCTCTGGTGAATAATTACACTAGTTTTTATTTATAGTTCTGACACTTAACTATCAGGGCTTGTTGTAGCCTCGTTACTATATTATAGAGCAAGGGTGGGCAAACGTCACAATCTACAAGTTTCTTGGCAAAGTCTTTAACTGGTTGAGAGCTAGATCTCTCCACCTCAGGACCTCCTGTCTCCAAGCTTGTGCATCTTCAGCTTCTCCACCAGCTTCGGTTCAACTACCCTTGTAGAGACTATACCTTTGAATTTGGTGTGAAGCTCTTGAAACCTGAAACAGATTTACTAGTTAGGACATGGAAGCCACACATACAGATAGCTTTTAACAGTTTGTTGCTGAGGTTTTGATAATTATTTTTTCCACACTATTCGTGACTTAATAACTAGTGTCAAATAATATCAATATCAGGAAAGTAATAGCAAATCCAAGGGGACTTTAATGTTTCTTTTCAGAAAGGTAATAAAAAAGAAGTAATGTTAAAAATTGTGTAAAATAGAAATAAATCTCACTGCAGAAACAATTTCTGTTTTCCAAGCTTTGCAAAGTGTACTGTTATTTGACAACTAAGTTTGCAAAAAATAAAAAGAATGCTCAGAGTTCTTGCTTCAGAAAGAAAAGTCTTAAGCTTGAGTTTTTGTTTCCTCTTTCTCAGTATTTGGAGGCACATCTAAAATTTTTGGCATTTTTTCTGCAAGAAGCCACCCTTTATTTGGGTTGGAATCGTGCCAGGGAGATCTGGGAATGCCTTGTAACTGGCCAGGATGTTTGTGAGTTAGATCGAGAGGTAAGAAAAACTTGAAAAGTTGGTGTCTGTGGTTGCAGAGTGAATCTTAATGGATTATGAATAGCACGTGTGTTTGTTGAGACATGTGAAACATTAAGTAGCAAACAGAAACTCATAAGGCGTTTATAAGCTTTGTGTAAGCTAATGGAGCCACTGTTACATGTTCATTTATGACTAGGATGCTCTTTTAACATTAAACTTGACTGAAGGAGGAATGTTGGCCAGGAGATTAGTTGCAGGTTTATGGATGCTGGTTTCAAAAGGGGTAGGTGCAAGTTTGTGGAGTCATAAAAGAGATATTCAGCATTATTTGGGTGAAAGATAACTATGAAAGTACAGTATCCTAATGCTGCAATACAGCCTGTATAATGCGTGAGGTTACTAGGAGATTAGATTTTGAACCTCTTGCTGTAGATAAAACTTCTGTAAGATGAGTTACTACGGTATCTGACATAGTTTGCCAATGCTGTATAAAACTATTTGCCGTTACAATGGGGTAAAAATACATTTGCCTTTCATTCACAGATGTGCTTTGAGTGGTTTACAAAAGGACAGCATGATCTAGAGAGTGATGTACAGCAACAGCTCTTCAAAGAGAAAATTCTTAAACTGGAGTCATATGAAATTACTATGAATGGTAAGAAAATGGCTTTGGTCAACAGATTTGTTTCTGAAATATATATCAGAAATCTGCTTCCTAAGCCTTCAAATTAAATATCCAACCAGTTCCGTAAATCAATATAATCAAGTGGTCTTTTCTTATCATTTTGAGTTTCAATAGTTGTAGGGGGAAAAGGTCGTCTTCTGTATTTGATATCTTCATTTTTTAAAAAAAGCATAGAAACTTAGCCTGACCTGAATAAAAAGCTTGCACCTTTTTTCACTTTCAGGTTTTAGTTTATTTAAGACTTTCTTTGAAAATGTGAACCTGTGTGACCATCGACTAAAGAGGCAAGGAACTCAATTGGTGAGTGTTCTGGCAAGTTCATTCTTATATATACTACCTGTGGCATCTTGGGGATGGGAGATGAGACAAGGCAAGGATTCTTTAGTGGCTGTTTGACATGGTCCTGTTTGTATTTAGTATGCAGATCATCCTTCTAGCTTTAACATTGTTAATTCTGAAGCTAAAACTCCAGAATTATGACAGTTAAAATTCAGCAATTGGTAGCTGGAAGCTGATATGTAGCTTCTAAAGCTTTGCAGGAGGAGTGAGTGGGCTACTTCTTTATTAATAATCATGAATTCTAGTGTGCATTTTTTGTTTCTCCCTAGCAGGGAAATATTCCTTTTTTTTTTTTTTTTTCCTCCTTTACAAGACATTTAGGCTTATAATATTAAAATTCTAACCTATAATAACTTTTAATTCTATGATCCTTCAGTGTTTTTGTTAAAGTAAGGGTTATATGTTAAGTAGTTTTCCATAGGCATTTTAGATCTTTATCACAGAGTTAACTTACTTCAAATGCATAATTTTTTGCCAAGTATCATAGTAGGTTTTGTGATGGTTTATTATGTGGTTAGTTACCATGTTGACCTTTGTGAAACAAATTCCATTCCCGATTAAATTTCTCTGTGCTTTTGAAGTTTTTAATTTCTCGGTTGGCTTGACTGAGAGTGTTCTTTGGAACTTGTTTATCCACCTGTAAACAAATTTTTTTTTTTCCTAGCATAACTATACAAATCTGCAGCTATTGATTTCACTTTGCACTGTGCCAAAGCTTGGCAGTGTATTGGAAAAGAAAATTTTTAAGGTTCAGTCAAAATATGCTTTTCCAGCAGATGGAAAACTGTTTTGTTCCTGTGGTTCCACTCACTATTGTGTAAGAAGTCCAGTCATGTTTTATTGTTCTCTCTTGTGTAGAGTGTAGAAAAACTGGAATTAATAGGAATGGATTTCATTTGGAAGATTGCAATGGAGTCACCTGATGAAGAAATTGCCAATGAAGCTATCCAGTTGATAATAAATTACAGCTATATTAATCTAACTCCTAGATTGAAAAAGGTAGGCATATATTTGTACATGAAAATGCTTTGACATTCATAGAGCCTTGATGCTCTGCATGTTAAAATGTGTAATTTGTTGTGTTCTGTCAGTTTGAGTGATTCCCATGATTTTGGTTTAAGTTCTAATTAATTTGATATTTTATCTTTAGGATTCAGTATCACTGCACAAGAAATTCATCGCTGATTGCTACACACGATTAGAGGTAAAGGGCAAATTTAATTGTTCTTGTACCTACATCCTTTTCAATTTTGTATCTTAGAATTAGAATAATTGGTTACGATAATTCTATTTAAAGAAAAAATTTCTTTCCGCGAATATTTCTTGTCCTCTTAGCTCTCCAGGACGTACTAATTGTCCATGTAAACTAGCACTTATGCTCTGCTTTGTATTCTAGGCAGCCAGCTCTGCACTTGGTGGTCCAACATTAACACATGCTGTTACAAGAGCTACAAAAATGCTTACAGCAACTGCTATGCCTACGGTAGCAACATCAGTTCAGTCTCCTTACAGGTAGGCCTGCCTTTAAAAGAATAAATATGACAGTAGACATTTGTTCCCAGCTGCTTTCCACATGATTTTGAGTGCTAATTAAAATTCTCAGTATTGGTAGTTGTATATTCTGGTGGTTTCTCAATTGAATATTCCAATTACAATGCAATTTGAGTTCCAAAGAGACTTTGAAAACCCTGTGTTATAAACAAACAAACAAAAAACCCCAACAACAACAACCAAACAGAGAAACCCAACACCCCCCACTCCAAACCACCAAAACCAAACCAAACAAAACAAAACAAAAAAAAAAAAGAAAGAGAGAAACGCAGAAAGCCACAGAAAAATCCACAAACTATTACCAGCCTGCTAGTCATGTAATATTTCTGGGGCAGCGGGGTTTGGTTTGCATTTGTGGTTTTTTTTTTTAATTGGGAGAGAAGAGGATGGGTTTTCATCCTCTAGCTTAACTTACACTTACCTAAATGTGTGTAGCTTAAATATGAGCGCAGAGTGTACCTTTAGAAACATGAAGCTTCTTCTGAAGCTGGCTACATCTCAAGCAGTATAATGCAAGCTTCTTGGCCTGTTTTCCTAGTTAATTTCAACTGAGTTAACTCTAAGGAGTTATATTTAAAAACATCTAATTCGTGGTGGTTACCCATTGGCATTGAAAATTAATCTCTGAGACAAGTTACTCTTGTTTTCAACGTTTATCTCTAGGTCAACTAAACTTGTAATAATTGAGAGACTGCTGCTGTTGGCAGAGCGTTATGTGATAACAATAGAGGTAAGATATGTAATTTCTTAGTAAGCAAGGCTAAGAACACAACTTCCAATATTATTAAAATTAGTAAAAGTTATTTAAACCTATGTAACTCTAGTAACTTTGTTACATACCATCATAGAAATGTCTTTGTTTTCAAGGGTGGTATTTACTGTCATCCTTCCCTTCCTGTAGGACCTTTACTCCGTTCCCCGAACTATTCTACCTCATGGTGCCTCTTTCCACGGACATCTTTTAACGCTTAATGTTACATACGAGTCTACCAAAGATACCTTCACCATAGAGGTATGTGTGCATAGGTTATGTGTGTCATGCAGTGTTGATCACGTAGCTACCTTTGGGTTTTTTGACGCCTGGACTGAACAGAGTAAGCTGGTTTTAAGGACTCCGGTCAACTTGAAAACTCTATTTGAAAATGTTAAAAGTGTGTCTAAGGCTACTGTAATGGAAGTATCTGTAGATTAAATGTATTTTGATCATCATTCTGGGGTGGGAAGAAGTTGTTGTTTGCTTACTGTCAGTGATGGAGCATTTCTACTGCTGTCCTACCCTGTCAGTCTCTTTTGTGAACAATACCTTTACCACCCTATGCAGAGGAGCAGGAAGACCTTAATGGAAGATTTTTCTTTTTTTCTCTTGGAATTTACTGCTTGAGCAGACTTACTGAACCATTGTCATTTAACTTTACAGGCTCATAGCAATGAAACTGTAGGGAGCGTCAGGTGGAAGATAGCAAAGATGTTGAATTCACCTGTGGATAATATACAGATATTTGCCAATGACAGCCTGGTATGTTAACTACAAAGAATTCTCATTCTTTCTGAAATTAAGTCTCTTTTCCGGAACTAAATGATAAATATTTTCTTGCAGCTAACCGTAAACAAAGATCAGAAACTACTCCACCAACTGGGCTTCTCTGATGAACAAGTCCTTACAGTAAAAACATCAGGAAGCGGGACTCCATCAGGGAGCTCTGCAGATTCCTCAACCAGTTCCACCAACAGCAGCAGTGTATTTAGTTCATCCTATGCAATGGAACAGGTACAGCGTAATAGCCTGAAAACGTCCCTCAGATTTTTCCTGCATGGGGGGATAGTTGGGGGAGACACAGCTGGGGTGGAAGAGGTACAATAAGATGAGACAGAAGCTGTTCACATCAGCTTGAGTATCCAGTCTTTAGTAGTCTGATTTTGCTTTCAGACTGCAATTGAATCAAAGCATTTAAATACGCGATTGCCTTACGCATGCAGGTTAGACTTTATAATCTGTATTATGTCACCTATTGTAGCCTGCTTGGTGTTTACTGATCTCTACATGGTCTTTTAAACAGACAATACCCATATGATTTAGTTTTGAGATTTCCAGATTTCCACTATTAATAAAGCTGCAATATGAAAATAAACTAAGAAGCATCAGCTAGCATGTTCAGACGACTCCTGGTCTGCTTTGTATGCCATCCCTAACTAACAGTTGACTTCAAAAATTGATTGTTAAAAGGGAGATGGGGTAACGTGAAAATTCAAGTGTTATCTCAGTCTAGAGATTTCTACATGCCGGGTTGGCATTTGGGTCAGTTGCTTCAGTGAAGAGCTTTCTTAAATTACTTGCAACAGAGAGGGGAGAAAAAGACCTTTGTATTTCTGCTTAATTCTCAGGAGAAATCCCTCCCTGGAGTAGTCATGGCTCTCGTGTGTAATGTGTTTGATATGCTTTACCAGCTTGCAAATCTAGAGGAGCCAAGGTAAGCAAACTAAATGGTTATTAAATATTGAAGAAATGCTCACACTGCAAAGTTTGAATAGCTACTTATTTCGCAGTGTGTAGGCATCCACCAGGCCACAGTGTGGCTGAGCCCTATTTTGCGCAAGTAACTTCTGATAACTTTTCAGGATAACGCTGCGAGTGAGGAAACTTCTGCTCTTGATTCCCACTGACCCAGCTATTCAGGAGGCTCTTGATCAGCTTGATTCCCTGGGAAGGAAGGTATGGAGTAAACAATAACTAATCTTGGTGAGCTTAACAAAAAGGATTTTACTACTGGGTTTCTTAAATTCCCTGTCAGATTATAATCTGTGAAGGGCTTGAAACTCTACTGCAAAATAATGCTCATGTTAAGGATTATTGACTTATTTCCAAGCAGCTGGAGGCGGGAGGCTCATTACAGGGATTATAGGAAATGTATTGCCAATTACAACAAAATGCGGTAGCCTCAAAATAATGCTTTTGTGGCTTTTTCCTGCTAGAAAACACTGCTATCAGAATCAAGTTCTCAGTCTTCAAAATCACCATCCTTGTCTTCAAAACACCAACATCAGCCCAGTGCTAGTTCAATACTAGAAAGTCTTTTCAGATCTTTTGCTCCAGGCATGTCCACCTTCAGAGTGCTCTACAATTTAGAGGTAAGAAAACAAATGTATTTCTTTCAACTTGTGTTTCTGAGCACTAAGGTTTAAGTAGTTCTAAGTTTCTTGGGCAGGAGTCCACCATGACAGGGTCACTTTTCAAAATGCAAATGTCATGTCATAGTCTGCTTTTATGTACATGATAAATTCTACACAGAACAAAAGGGGTAAGTAGTTCCCCTTTAGAGACTTCACTGTGAAGCCAGGCCCCTCTTTTTGTGATTTGCAAGGTGGAAGGAGTATTCTGAAGTAAGTGGAGAGGAGCAAAGAAACATCAAAGTCCTTACTGTTTAGGTAAAATTCCTGCTTGAATCTCCAGAAACTCTGAATATGGGATTTTTAGTATATATATAAAAAAAATTTGGCCCTTTAAAAAAATTAATGGGAGCTGTTGTTTAGTTTGATTGGTTTTGCTCCATTCAATTTGAAAGAAAAAGAATGCTAACTTCCCTTCTATATAAGTCTACCATATTCTGTCGAGGCTAAGGAGGAATATTTTTGAGAAGCGTTCAGCTGTGAAGAACTTTCACTATCCAAATGTGCAGGGCTTTTACCCAGAAGCTTCTGGCCTGTTTTAGCTGTGGATGTAAAGTGAGTGGAATACATAGAATTTTTTTACCCGTAAGTATTCTGCTGAGTAAGTTCTTTAGCCAAAACACTGGATTGGACCTGTAAAAAGGTTCTTTCCAACTGCTCAGTGCATGGATTTTAAAGAGTATAGGAGAGTGCAGCTGGTGTCGTTGTTAGGACACTGAAATCTGCACACTCTAGGAAGCTGGGCAGTTTCTAGTTCTACTCGCAGGTCCCACTGTTTATAAGGAGCCATTAGAAATACGGTTTGAACAACTCGAAGTTGGAGGAGCGGTTGCCAGCAGCTTTGAAGACAGTGGGCAAAGTTATTCTCTTTCATTCCTGGTGTGTGCCAAGATTACTGTAGAAATTCTTGTAGTTGCTTTCCTCTGGGTTTCTGCAGTCTAGTGTTAGCTCTTCGTCTTCCTACATTGTCATCGCACTGCAGCGTTAGGATTCCCCCCTTTTCTGTACAGCTGGAATGAAAGGTATTTGATGATATCTTTGAAATATGTTGACAAGTTCTGCAACTGAAAGAAAATGGTTTAGCATATCACAGCAAAGGTATCTTGTTTAACTGGCAGGTTACAGTAGAACGATACAGTTATCTGCTGCTTCCATGCCAGAGAAGATGATAAAAGCAAGTAATAAATTGTGTGCTTTCCTGGCAAGGGATGAGAAGTAGTAAATTGAATTGGATGTGTAGATTATATGAGTGGACTTGTTCCTCAAGTCCAGTCAAGCCAACTGGAAGACGATTTCTGTCAGGAAAAGAATTACATGCTTTTGTATCCCCTCAACTGGTGATCTGTTGAAAATATGGGAACCAGTCTGAACTGCTTTCTGAAAAAATGTGCACAGGAAATTTGCAGAGCTTATGAAAGAGATGAAAATTAAATGTTGCAGATGTTCAGGGTTATATCATGCAGTGTTGTGATAAGATTTCATGCCTGGAACTCTGTAAACCATTCTTATGACCTGTGAACCTGGAAAAGATGCATGTTGTTTCCCACATCCAGCATTGTTGGCTGTACATGCCAAAGACTTTTCAAGAAAGTAAATAACTTCTGGGGGTTTTCTGGGGTTTTGGGAGGGGCTGGGTTTGGCGTTTTTTTGGGGGGGGGGGGGGGTTGGGTGTTGGTTTGTTTTTTCTTTATGTAAAATGAAGTGAAATTGGTTATAAATGTATATGAGATCTGACCCACAGAGACCACAGGCTTCCTTATGGCCGTGTTTCTGAGTGTAATTGCATTCTGTGAAGTTTAGTGCTGACTTAAAACAGGAGGGACGATACAGTGGTGATGTTCATAAGGCCCATAGAATTACCTGGACTATCTTATTAAAAAAAAAAAAAAGCAATAAGGTTATGTTTCAGAAGGCACGAATCAATAAGTAAGCCATCTGAGGGGTGTTTTATGGAATACTGTCAACTGAAAATCTAGAAAGAAGAAGGATTTGGGCTCTTAAGGAGCACCAGCTGAGCCTGAAGACAACATTTCATGTGCTAGAGTATGTACTTTATCCTTTCCCTTAACAAGTAAACTGCAAAGAGAAAAAAAACACCCTTTGATACAGAATAAATACCTGCAATAGTCATAGTTGTTAATGTGATTTCTCTTTACTGGCTACAGCTTCGCATAAGTGTGGTGTTAATTGCTTCATTTTTAGTGGGTTTTTTCCTGTTATACTTTTAACCTTCAGCAGATAAAGAATACTAAGGGGCAGGGGCAGTGTATGCATGTTTGTTTATTCATTTATTTTAGGTACTGAGCTCCAAGCTGATGCCAACTGCAGATGATGAAATGGCAAGAAATTGTGCCAAGTCTTTCTGTGAAAACTTCCTCAGAGCAGGAGGTTTGAGGTTAGATTTCAAAATCTTGACTCAATTTATAACACTTCATTTAGTTAGCAGTTCTGCGTGGTTTCTGATTTCCACACTGTAGCACACTAGTAAACCTGTCAGCTTCTTTTTCAGAGAAAAAAAATCCACCCAAAGCTGTTTTTTAGTTTTCCAGTGTCTGAAAAGCTACTGTAGCTACCATAGTAATGTAACAGAGTACCTGCTGTTAAACCCCAAAATAAAGTTAGACACAGATAAGCTTGCGAAGTGTAACTTTTACTAAGGTAGTGGATATTTGGATAGTTAGCATTTAAGTGTTTCAGTTCAGATTTGCAAGTATGTACATTACAGTATGCCCTGCATAGATACCAGTGGACATTTTAATCAGTCAAAGCATAGATCATGCAGTGGGAACCAAACTAAATTTTACAGTCTTCAAAATTCAGACACTTCAGATAAGAGTTGAGGCACAGTGTGAGTGGTTTGGAAGACCTGGCAATACTGCTTGTGCATGTGTCAGATTTATGAAGTATATATTGCTCTTAGTAATTCTATCCACCTCACCCCCACCCCATAGATCCTGAAGCATTTTCCAGCAGGAACAGAAAACTTCTGTTTGTAGGTGTAGGAGGGGAAAATGGGGATGTTAGTCTCCAAAGACGCCAGTTTGGCAGTTTTAACTGGCATTCAGCTGACTGAACAGGAGGAGGGAAGGATAAATTAATTGCAGTGCTCTCCTAATGTAAAACACTTTCAAACAGAGTCTGTCTTACTGATTTGTTTTTAAGTTTGGTGGTGAATGTGATGCAGAGAGATTCTATCCCATCAGAAGTAGACTATGAAACAAGACAGGGAGTCTATTCCATCTGCCTGCAACTTGCAAGGTATGTAATTGCCTTTCATTAGAGAAAGTGCTGCTTTCTTGGCTTTTAGAGTACGGCTTGTAATATTTAAGATTAATTGGTACTTTGAGTTCTGTTTTATTCATTTGCGGTGAACATTCAAAAATAAGCCTGACGTTTTTGCTCTGTGAATGTAGGTTCTTGCTTGTTGGCCAGACAATGCCTACCTTACTGGATGAGGATTTCATTAAAGATGGGGTAGAAGCATTGTCCTCACGCCCCTTCCGTAATGTCAGCCGACAAGCAAGTAGGCAGATGTCCATTTGTGGAACACCTGAGAAGTCATCCTACCGACAGCTCTCTGTGTCTGATAGATCCTCCATTAGGGTAGAAGAAATCATACCAGCAGCAAGAGTTGCCATACAAGTAAGGAAGTGTTTGATGATTTATGGTGATGTAGTGGTGTCGTCTCCAGCGACAGCTGTATAACTCCTGGATTTTTAATCAAAAGTCTACCTTTTATACAGGTTCTTGCCCAGGCTCCATTTAAAAGCATCTGAAAATCCTGACCATCAGCCCATCTTCCCAATATTGAACTGAATTTTAACAGAGTGTCAGAAATTATTTTTGCAGTACAAAGGGAAGCAGTACCCCAAAAGTGCTTACCAGAAATAGATCTACACAGAAATCTTACTTGTGACTTATTTTCAGTCACTTAACTCTAAGATCTTATTCTTGTTAATTTTCTGTGAGTAGAAAGGAGAAGGTTCCTGCTTGCACTTGTGGCTTATAGTCCATGTTTCTCTGAATTACAAATTTTGGGCAAGTTTTTTGTTTCAAATACCTCATTAAAAATTAAATTTGCGTGATGGTACCCTGGGGAAAAGGAAATTTTTGTTTTCAATACTTTAAGAAAATGCTATTTTCTCCTTTATAGGCACGTCAGTGTAATTAATCTGAGACTGGCTATTCACAAAAACAATCTAATCGGACAAGAACTCAGCCCATTTGAAAGTTGAGTCCAGTTGAAAGAAACTTCATAGTTAATGTAACGAGTATGCTATGTTAGGTTCTTGTGCAGTGCTTCCCAAATGGATCGATATGATTGAAATCAGTATGCCTAACTCCAGATAGGTGAAAAGGGTATCTACCCTAGTGGAGAATTTAAAAAGTAACTACTTCCTATAAAAGGAGTGATACTAATCTCTCCTTGGGAACAAAAAGACTCTTGTGTCCTTGAGCCTGCTTAGAGAAGACAGAGGAAAAGAAATCTAAATGTCAATTTAATATGATCCAGAAAATACATTCCTCTTATCCCTATGATTAACAAAGGCCATTGAATATCACAGAAGTAACTGCTGTTTCTTGTTCCTTCAGACTATGGAGGTGAATGACTTCACTTCCACAGTGGCTTGCTTCATGCGACTCTCTTGGGCTGCTGCTGCAGGACGACTGGACCTCGTGGGAAGTAGTCAGCCAATAAAAGAGAGCAACACTTTATTTCCTGCTGGGATTCGAAACAGACTTAGCAGCTCAGGTAGGTTAACTGTGCCTCAAAACCAGTCTAAAGAAAGCATTTGGTTTATTCTTAATTGAACACTTTTGAAGCTTGAAGCTGAATTCACTGGAGTTTGACTCAATGATCCTCTTGGGTCCCTTCCAACTCAGGATATTATGTGATTGAATTACACAAATCTGAGCAAAATGCTCCACCTTTGGAGACGTGGCATTTGGAGGAGTTTTTTTAAATTGCAGAGAACTGACCAGAAGCTGAAAACATCTGAAAAAAGGTAATGGATTACAGCACTTTTTCATTTTCTTAATGCAGGAAGTAATTGCAGTTCAGGAAGCGAAGGAGAGCCAACTGCACTGCATGCTGGTATCTGTGTGAGACAGCAGTCTGTATCCACCAAAGATGCTCTGATTGCTGGAGAAGCCTTGTCTCTCCTAGTAACCTGCCTTCAGCTACGCAGTCAGCAACTAGGTATGAAATAGTATTGGATTACTCACTATTTGGAATATAAGTAAGGTGGGGGAAGGCTTCTGGAGACAGAGAGTACAAAAAAAAATCATGAGAAACTTCTAGCTTTCTAAGCTGAAACAGCTCAAGTTAAAAACACAAAATTTCATTAAAAAATACAGAGATTTTTTTTTCCAGGACTGAAGAACAGGTGGCATGAAACAAGGCATGTAGTGCTATGCCTTAGTGAAATGTTTTGGGAAGGCTGACTTACTGCCAGTATATAAATATTTGCACTGGCTTTGAAGTGTGTAATTCTAAGTGCTGCTGTTTGCATAGCTAGTGTTTACTACTTGAACCTTTGTGTACAGGAAATGTAAACATTGGTGGTGGTGGAAGGCGAAGGAAAACACTGTTATATTGTGTTGCCAGTCTCTGGTGAGGGAAGGAGATGGGGAAATATGCAAATAGCCATTACTGATTTTCAGTGTTGTCAGAGGGATGTCCTCTAGGTCCTATGGTATTTTAATGCAGGACTGTAACTGACTTTAAATTATTATTTTAAAAAAGATAGCCGGGTACTCTTCTGTTCTAGGATCTTTTTACAATTTGCCTTGTGTTGCCGATTTCATCATTGACATACTGCTTGGATCACCAAGTGCTGAGGTGAGAGTCTTTCTCTGAAAACTTGTTAAATATTATATTTCTGAAATGTGTACACTTTGATCATTTAATATGGTCTGAAGATAAAATTGTTCATTACAAATATTCCCACAGTTTTTTTGTATTTGGATGAATAATCTTTGTATAATTGTTAGTAATTCCAGTATCTAGTGATGTGTTGATAGAACATGCTGAAGTATTACATTCTTTAGGCTTGTTTAATCCATGAGGCGCACAGGACTGTGCTGTGGCTAGTCTAAAGAAAATACTCTCATTTTGGTGAGACAAATTCTGTAAAACTAGTACTTTAGGGAAAGTTCTAAGTACCTTTCATCTCAAAAGATTTGGGTAAGATTTAATGGACTCTTCTGAACTTTTGAAGAATTCTTCCAAATGTCAGAACCCTCCTAAAATTAATTCTTTCTTGTTTAAGATTATTCTGGATATTCTGAAACCTAGGGATTTTCAAGTCACACTTACTTCATTTCATTGCATCTCATATATTTTGCATGAAGTCATTGCATCTTTTCCCCCTTATCTGAATTTATAATCTGTGTTTAATAAAGCATCAGAGCTTTTAGCTCAGGGATGAAAGTGGATTGCTAAATCCCTATAAATAGAGAAATCCTGGCTGGCAGGTGCAGAGCTCATAGTCTGGTTTACACAAGCTTTTCAATGTCTGTTTTTTGTGTTAGATTTCTAACAAAACAGAAGTGTATTGTTTGCAACCTTTGAGCAACTGCTAGTGTTTGACAGTGACACTGTTTCAGATTCGTCGTGTTGCATGTGACCAGTTGTACACCCTTAGTCAGACAGACACGTCAGCTCACCCAGATGTTCAAAAGCCAAACCAGTTTCTCCTGAGTGTTGTTCTTGGTGCCCAGCTGCCTCTTTGGTCACCAACCAGCATCATGAGAGGAATCAACCAGAGGTAAGTCAGATGTGTGTTTATTGAGGAAGCCAATCTATCACATTTTTTTGCAAGTCTGTCAAAAGTAGACATCCCTGTCACGCCCCACATAGTTTTGGGAGTATGTAAATTGAAGGGAAATAAAACTGAATTCTCAAGGTACAACTCTTCCTCTGTGAACTCTTATAGTTCAGCTTATTTGACTTCCCATTTGGGAGGTGGTAATTGCTAAATAGGCCTGCTCTTTATAGGATGTGGTCATGGCAGTCAGAACCTGGCTGGAATCCTGCATGAGACAGAGGTGATGGCATGTGCGACAGTAACATTGAATTTATTTGATAGTGATAGTATTGCACAGATCCAGATCAGATACCCATCCTAAAGGCTCCAACCTTTTCAGTGGTGTCTGAACCCATGACTTCACCTCATTTCTTGTTGCTTATGTTGCCCATTACACCTGTAAAGACTGTAGGTGTCAGTCCTGTTAACTTGTCCCTGACTGGCCAAAGCTTGTTGAATTTAACAGTAACTTTAAACAGCAATTTCTAGAGGAATCTGAATAGAGGAGTAATGGAGAAGTTAAAACACGTTGTTGTGTTATTGTCATCTGATAATTAAAATTATTATGAGGTGAAGGAATAAAGCAGGATTAAATGTTATTCATAACATTCAGAAGTAGCTGTTGGGAAGGAATTTGTTTTAAAGCCGCAGCGTGTGCATGCAGAAGCATATCTAGATAGCTATGCTATTTTGGATTAGATGAACAGAGCACACAGGCCTTAAAGGCAACTGCTTAGAAAAAAGTTTCTGATTTTAAATTAAATTTTAAATTAAACCTTTCTTCCATTTGTACCTGTTTCAGACTTTTGTCCCAGTGTACAGAATATTTTGACCTGAGATGTCAGTTACTGGATGACCTCACATGTAAGTATGTACAGGCACACATGTCATTCTGATTGCAGCTTCCAAGCATGTCTTCCTTCTGTAGAATTGCCTTCACGGAGGGGTTACTACACCATGAACTCGATGTGACCTGCCAGTGTGCTGGCTGTCCTGTGTTAATGCCTGGCATGGACTGTTCTTGGCGTTCAGTAACAGCAAGGCAGCTCACTCCTTTTGGAAAGTGAACTGAGTTCCTTTGTGGAAGGTATACTTTGTACACATTGTGGGAGAAACGAGACCATTACCAGACTGAAATTCTTTGTATTTATATTCTATGTTTGTAGAGCTGTTAATTTTTCTGGGTTTTCTTTTTCTCTTGCAGCATCAGAAATGGAACAGCTAAAGATAAGCCCAGCTGCCATGTTAGAAGATGAGATCACCTGGCTAGACAATTTTGAACCCAACCGCACAGCTGAGTGTGAGACTAGTGAAGCTGATAACATCCTGTTAGCAGGACACTTGAGGCTCATCAAGACTCTCCTTTCACTATGTGGGGCAGAGAAGGAAATGGTTGGTAAGTATTCCTTTTTACTCTAAAGTGACTTGACTAGTGTGAATTCTACATAGCACTAACAGATGACTTGGATCTGTAGACAATATGTGTGAAGACATTATAATACATTGGTAGAAGTGATACAGAGCTATTAAGTAATTTTGGCAGTACCTTTGTTGTACCTTTGACATTTGATAAAATATTTGGGTATGGTTTTTGTTGATATGGTGCTATCAAGTAATTTTGCTGCTATGGAACACCTTTTGACATTTGCAGTGATGATGTAAGTATTTAACAGTAAATGTGGATTACTGTGTTACAGGTTCATCTTTGATAAAGCCATTGTTGGATGATTTCCTCTTCCGAGCATCCAGGATTATTCTGAATAGCCATTCTCCAGCAGGCAGTGCTGCAATCAGTCAGCAAGACTTTCATCCAAAGTAAAACTCATTTTCTTTTTGTTTATGTTGGGTTTTGTCCTAGATCTCATGAATGCAAATGTCACACTGGGGCTACAGATACTAGGATTTAATAGCAAGTTCTCCAGTTCTCTACATTTCCTACATAAGTGTCCAGATAGCATTTTTGTAAGGTTTTGTGTGACCCAAGATCTTTGCTTTTCTGTACTTCCAAAGTCTGTGCTTTATTTGTTAGGTGAATGAAGAACTGCAAGCACAACTGATTTCATGAGTCCAAAGATTACTCGTGTAGCTCATCATCGCCTGGGAAGTTGGCTAAATTGGAGCATGAACAGGAATTTAACTTTCCAAGCCCCTTGTAAATGAGAGTCTCAAAAGTTCCACTATTTTCTTTTCAAAACAAATACGTTTTGTAAAAAGCTAATGCTGAGCAAGTCTCCTTGCACCTAAGATAGGTGATAATAGCCCAGAATATATCAAATGGGGGAAAAAGAGGGCTTTCTCTTCCTGTCATGCCTGCCTTCTATTACTGCCATACAGTAACTGAAGGGGTGGGCAAATGAGCGCATGTGGAGTTTTGTGCTGCTGCAGGTGGATTGCTGACTAATTGGTGTTAGAGTGGGATTGGGCACATCAACACTGCCTTTCCACAAACCCTAAAGAAGGTTCTAGTGGAGCATTTAGCAACCCCTGAACTGAACGGGACTTGCTACACCTTAGTGTTTTGCTCCAGCTTTGCTCCATTGCTGTTCATCTGAAGCGTGCTCTTTTGTTTGTTTAAACTAAGTAAAGCCTTTTCTTTGGCCTTTAGAAGAAAGGGCTAGTATGTTTGATGACCCACTGAAAAGAGCTAAGTAGAAGTGTTTTGTACTGGTATAGTGCAGCTTAGGTCTAAGGTCATCTCTTGTAGCAAGTAAGTTATTTGGTCTAGCTCTTTCAAAGCTTGACTCCCTGTAAATAAGTCATTATGTCTCCATCAGTGTTACAGTGATGGAGAGCCTCTGTCTGTCTGTCCTCAGACGCACAACCAATTCTGTGTCTTCTTTTTAGGGTACCTACTTTTCATTGCTACTGAAAGGTAACAACAGGTGACTCCTTGTCAGTAAGGGAGGCTTCTTTAAAGGAGTGTTCCTGGTGCTGCTCTTATGATTCAATTCTTCCCCATTTCCCTTCCCCAAGAAAGAAAAAAATAGCACTGTGCGGTCTCTCAGGAGAGTTTTATCATTTAAAGTATTCCTTTTGAATATTAATTGTCACTTGTTCTGAGTAATGTGGCTTTCTGGAGTTAGAAATAATTAAGTCATCTACAAAATAGATTTCAAATGTGGTTTTCTTTTTAGGTGCAGTACAGCAGATAGCCGATTAGCTGCTTATGAAGTGTTAGTAATGCTGGCTGACAGCTCACCTTCCAATCTCCAGCTTATTACAAAAGAGCTGCTTTCTATGCATCACCAGTGTGACCCTGCGCTTACCAAGGAGTTCGATGTAAGCAAGAAGCCTTTTTTGATTTGTATTAGTGTGGTTTGGAGTACTGTGTATGATCTACTTAACTGCTCCATTCATGAAATTTCCATGGTCTTCAATTTAAAGTGACAAAAAACAGATAAGACTAAATGCAGACCCATTTGATTTTCCTCAGAAGCAATACTCCAGTGATTCTTTGTCAGTTATTATCTGGATAAGAAAGAAGTATTTCCTAAATATCACCAATTTTATTTAGATACATTTTAGGCCATTTTTAACAGTTTTGTGCAAAGTGTTAAGTATCTAAATGACCGAATGTAGCACTCTTGCCATCTTTCAGAATTTATATTCCTGGTTTTCTATTAAATTGCTCTTAACAGCTCACATAAAGGTGATTATAAAAGCTATAGTATGCTGTTGGAGTCTCATGCTTTTTATAACTTACTGGGTCAAAAAATGTCTGTCATTCTAGTATCTTCCACCAGTGGATAGTCGCTCCATTTCAGGATTTGTGGGACTGAAGAATGGTGGTGCTACTTGTTACATGAATGCCGTCTTCCAGCAGCTATATATGCAGCCTGGTCTCCCAGAGGTAATTGGTTCAACATCCAGTAAAGTCCTCTTTTTGGAATTACTGTCACCTGAGCTGCAAGTTCATCTTAGCACCATTTGTAAATGAATTGTTTAAAAAATAAATAACTAATAAAAGTGTGTACATATGTGTGTGTGCATAAATATATATGCACAATAAATATATGAATTATAAGTTGTCGTGCTGTGTGTCATGACAACTTACAGTAATCATTTTGCCAAGAACCAATTTAATAAGGTTATTTGTTTCCTTCCAGGCCTTGCTTTCCATTGATGATGATACAGACAATCCAGATGACAATGTGTTCTATCAAGTTCAATCTCTTTTTGGTCATTTGATGGAAAGCAAGCTACAGTATTATGTACCTGAGAACTTTTGGAAGGTATTAAGTCTTTTTGTTTAGAATATATAGCTTTCCTACTTAACAAGTGATCATTTATTCAGCCTCTTCTCATTGCAGAATTTCTGGAGATAAAGTAAGTTCTACTTCAAAAAGTCAAAATATGTAAAAATAACAGATTTCTTCAAAAAAAATCACTTTCTTTAGTGATATGTGTATGGAACAACCACCTTTTTATATATATTTATACTTTATATAGATTTTCAAGATGTGGAATAAGGAACTTTATGTTAGAGAGCAACAGGATGCTTATGAGTTCTTCACCAGTCTTATAGATCAAATGGATGAATACCTCAAGGTAAAAACCTCGGGGATTTCTTTGCTTGTTTATATGCACCTCCTTGTTACCTTTTCTGTCTTTCTCCTTTGTTCTTCAGAAAAGAAGGCAGAGAGCCATTCCGCTTATTTTATAATCTACGTAGTATTCAGAAGTTTAAAATTCCTATTGCTTTATTGGTCTTTCACTCCGCAACATATCTAACTGTTGTCTAACTTTACATCTCCAACAGAAAATAGGAAGAGACCAAATATTTAAGAATACTTTTCAAGGAATCTTCTCTGATCAGAAGATCTGCAAGGACTGTCCTCACAGGTAACATTCGATTTAGTGCATTAGTTACCAAGTTACGTGTTCCCGTAACTATTAAAATATGTAGGTCAAAATAGCACAAGAAGGTAGACATATATGCCTTTGTGAGCATCACAGCTGTTGATAGCTATGGGGCAAAGGCAATATTCTTTCCTAAGCATGTGTCTTGTTAATGGAAGTTGATAGGTTCTACTCTGTCAATGCCTTGACTATTATTCTTCTTGAATTTAGGTATGAGCGCGAGGAAGCCTTCATGGCTCTCAACCTAGGTGTGACTTCATGTCAAAGTCTGGAAATATCATTGGATCAGTTTGTTAGAGGAGAAGTTCTGGAAGGAAGCAATGCATACTACTGTGAAAAGTGCAAAGAAAAGGTATTGGTTCTTAATGTATGTGAAAGAAGATTCAGCTGTAGCTTGGTATTTTCTTAAGCATTACATGGTCATAGAAGCCATGCTTAGATACTGCTTACTCACTACGTTGAAGACGTAATCAAAAGGTTAAATCCACAAACCCATGCAGATAGCATTCTTCGTTCCCTGTAACTTGTATTGTAGACTGAACATTTAGAGAGATGGCAGGATGGTAAAATGTTCTGTAACATACCAGCCCACTGCACAAACTGTAATACCTGTAATAGTACCCTATCTGTACGTACTATAGTCATCTTATGGTCATCCTGCCTCCTGTGGCTGTATTGTACATCAGTTCAAGACAGACGGAATTGTGCATCTATATAAGAATACTACAGAATGCTTGAGGTATATAGATAGAGGTGATATTCTTTTTTTCTTTTTAAGAGAACTACAGTGAAGCGCACATGCATTAAGGTCTTACCTAGCCTGTTGGTGATTCACCTAATGAGATTTGGCTTTGACTGGGAGAGTGGACGTTCTATTAAATATGACGAACAAATAAGGGTAAGAAAACTTTTCGGGGTGGGGGGGGTGTGTGTGTGTGTGTGTGTGTCCCTGCTGCCTCATGGAGTGGACTTCCATTCTTCCTGCTTTTCCCCACATTTTGATACAGGGATTTTGAGCACATGGTACACTTAGAACATGATCATGCTACAGAAAATAAGTATTTTTCCTTAGACCTTTCCTTGTCTGCAACATTCTTGGGGTCCTTTCAGAGAGCAAGAGCAAAAACCTCCATAAAGACACTTTATTTAACTTCTGTGTCAGAAGGATAAAAAGTTGAAGTACCATGTTTTCCTTTGGTGTTCCCAATGTGGGAAGTATTAATACAATTCTCATAAAATTACACTAAGCATGTGCACAATATAATCTCTCAGTTAATCTGAAATATCTCTTCAAACAGTTTCCCTGGATGCTGAACATGGAACCTTACACTGTGTCAGGGATGGCTCGCCAGGACTCATCTTCAGAAGTGGGGGACAACGGTAGAAACACAGATCAGGGAGGCGGAGGCTCCCCAAGGAAGAAAGTTGCCCCTACAGAAAACTATGAGCTTGTTGGTGTGATTGTTCACAGTGGCCAGGCACACGCAGGGCACTACTACTCCTTTATAAAGGACAGGAGGTAATGGCCAAGATGATTTGCGTGGAGGGTTTGAGAGCGGTCTAAAGACTACTTGTTTTGGGAAGGTATAGTGAGCCATTCAGAGCTCTATTGGAAGCACTCTTCCCTTTCTTAACACCCAACGTTGTGAGTGTTAAGACAATAACACAGTAATATGGGACACCATATTATAAAGGTCTCGGCAATTCTTACGTACCTTGTATTGCAGTTTGAGGGCTTCCTATGACACTTAGTTGCAAGTGGTGTGCTTCTCATTTTTAATCAAGCTTATTTTTTTTAAAAGTAACTTTGACATTGATTGAACTAAGCTTTCTATTTACTGCCAAATCAAATGTGAGTTCAGGGTTGTCATTTCTAGAGTATTCGGGGTGGTCTGGTTTTTTACTAGACAATCAAATAACTTTGTTTCTGTTGTGTTTCTATTCTGTTTTGATCACAGGGGATGTGGAAAAGGAAAGTGGTATAAATTTAATGACACCGTTGTTGAAGAATTTGATTTAACTGACGAAACCTTGGAATATGAATGTTTTGGTGGAGAGTATAGACCTAAAGTCTATGATCAATGTAAGCAGAAGTACAGAGTGATTTACAGTAGCTTTATATTTCATACTGTTTCTCAGTAGAGGTAGAGCTCAGTCCACTATACTTGTGTTACTTGGTCTAATAATCCTTCTGAAGCAGTTTTTTTCCCCTAAAGTCTTCTGTTTACTGAAGGACATAACAGCTTGTGTACAGCCTAATATTAAATGAACCATATTCACTGTTGTTCAGCACTTTGTAGACTTGGTAGCAGAGGAGATTCAAAAGTAAAATGGCTCCTTGTTAAAATAGTTTAAAAAAAAAAAAAAAACACAAAACAGGCCTTATTTTAGGCTAGTGAAACTGTCTGTGCATAGAACATGGTGTGGCATCATAGTTAAACTTTTCAATGCTTAAGGAATTAATTCCAAATGCATATCCACCAATATTCACCTATTTCATAATTCTGACAATTATCTTTTTAAAATACATATGCTTTTTGCAAAAATATTTTAGAATTCAGGTTTTCGTTATTCACTAACAGAGACTGATGTTTTGATCTGACAAATTACTTCATACTGCCACAGCATGTATCACTTGCACACCCAGTTTCACTTCCCTACAGGAATGAAAAAGGTACTAAACTTTCAAAGGCCTTCATTGAATGCCTTTTCTCCCATCAGCTAACCCCTACCCTGATGTGCGTCGGCGCTACTGGAATGCCTATATGCTGTTTTATCAGAGAGTGTCTGATCAGAACTCTCCGGTCTTACCAAAGAAAAGTCGAGTGAGTGTTGTGCGTCAAGAAGCTGAGGACCTCTCGTTGTAAGTTCCTCTTGTGTCTGTAAAGGTTTCTCTTATGTTGATATCTAGACTTTATCTCCAGAACTAAGAAATTAATAATTCCTGTTCAACAAAGGAGTATACTGACCCTTCTGTTGTGTTGTTTTGTTTTGTAAGCTGCTTAATGAATAGTCTTTTATTGCTTTTATAATTTGGTCTTTCATGCTGCTGTCACTATCACAGTAAGAAGTTCAAGCTGATTGACAGCCTCAAGAAGTATTTAGACTGTCATCTATATTTGCCTTAAGATTATACTGACTGTACTGGTATTTTAAACTTGAACTGTAGATTTGTCATAGGATTTCATTATTCACCTTGAGCTTGTATATATTTCAGATCTGCTCCATCTTCACCAGAAATTTCACCCCAGTCATCACCTCGACCCCATAGGCCCAACAGTGACCGCCTCTCCATCTTGACTAAGCTGGTTCGAAAAGGAGAAAAAAAGGGACTTTTTGTAGAGAAAATGCCGGTGCGGATATATCAGGTAGAGCACTCTGAAAGTGGCAACTAAATCCTACTCATATGAAATTTAAGCACGTAGTAAGAGGAACACAGTAACTTTGAAGGTGGCCTTGAAGTAATTCCCTTCTTGAAAGCAAAGCTAGAAAATAATTCTGGATTCTGACATAAAGTTATTAAGAAGCTGTTCAGTGGTACATTATTTTAAGTTTTGCTGTCCCTTCTCACAAAATTGACCCATCATTCTGGCAGCAGAATGATACGGCAGCAGTCAGCGTGCAAGCAGGGAGAGGCAAGAGCAGAGAAGATGCTTCATTTGAAGTACACTTGAGGAGTAATGGAGACGATGGCAAATTACAGTCATCCTCGAGTTTTCAAGTTCACAAGAATGTAGAAAGGGGAGGACATGTAAGAGAAACCAAAACCAGCTTCCATTCTGTTCATGTCTGTTAGCTTATGTAATACTGAATATGATCTCAAAGGGGAAAACATGGATGTTGAAAGCAGCTTTGCAAGTCAGGACTGAAAATGGAGGTGTGATGGCATAGGCAGCACAGTGAGAGGATAGTAGAACCAGTAAGAGGAAGGTCTCAGTCTGCACGCCTGCAGCTCTGGTCCATGCAGGAGAGGGTACAATCTTGCATATATTTGACTTTCTGAACACACACCATCCTGCTGATCTGCACCTGTGCAAGAGAGCCTACGTTACATACACAGAATAAACTATGCAGGCTATGTATGGCCCTCCACATGGGTTGTATCAGGGCATTAATAGTCACTTTAGGCATTCTTGTATCCACGGTCACGTTATTACAATAAGCAGAACTTGGCTCAAATTTATTGGAAGTCTTTCAGCAAAATCTCATTTAAAAAAAGAGGGGCTTGACATTTAACTACGTTACTGTGGCTGCAGCTTGTAATTATACCATGGCTCCTTCCTCTGTGCATGTAAATTTGCTAAGCAAGCCTTTCGGGTTCGAAGGATGTTCTCTTGGCTTTTTTTATTAAAAGCAAGCAAAAAACAGAACTTGTCAGCAACTTTTTCCTTTTTCTTTTCCCTTAATGGCCAAATGATTAAGTTCCTCATCTGTTGTCTTGTGTTTTGTAATATCCTTCAAAGAAAATCACTGGTTTTATACACATCTTCTAAGTCTCCTATATATATTTTCCTCTCCACTGAAGTAGTGATTCAGAGTATGAACAGAATAGGTCTGAAACTGGTTTTTAACCACCATGCATATTTACATAAAAGGTGCAGTTTCAGATAGAGAAATGTACTTTGACAATGTTTTAATTTTCTTTGCCACCTTTTACAGATGGTGAGAGATGAAAACTTGAAATTTATGAAGAACAGAGATGTATACAGTAGTGACTACTTCAGTTTTGTTCTGTCATTAGCTTCACTGAATGCTGTAAGTACTTAGATTTTAATCTTAGAGTATTCAGAATATGTTGTGTAGAAATGGCCACAGAAGCTATTTGGGTCAGAAGCAGGAAAACTGGAAGAGAAGGGTTCATGTGATTTTGCTTTTCCAGCTGAGCAGTTCATTGTTTCCAATAATTTTTCACACTGATAACATCTGTCTCAAAGGAGACTCCAGCCTCCTGTTCTAGTAGTGGGAGAAACATCATTATGCCATAGTAAAATTTATGAAATAACACACACCTTTTTTTAATTATACAAACTGAGCTCTAGAGGGACAGAAATTTCTCTCTATATGGAAGATCCAAAAGTTGGTGTTAGTCACCTCGAAGTTGATAGACTCATTGGAAATACAGTTCACTAATTAATTTTTTCTAAAGGGAGTAATAAACAAACCAGCATTTATTAAATTTATCAAATCCACAGATCTAGTGGGCCTTAGAGCAAGTTTGGTCCTGTTTTAGCGTATTTGTTAACTAGCATAGTCAGCGCTGGAGACTGTTTTTTGCACAGAAAAATGCTTTGGTTTATTTTTTTCCAAATGAAGTAAATTCCTTGAATAGAACATCTTGATGTGTTTAAGAGACAGCATATATGCTGCACGCATACTTCTGCTCTGAAGTAAATTTGATGTTTCTTTCAGACCAAGGTGAAGCATCCTTATTATCCATGCATGGCAAAGGTGAGCTTACAGCTGGCAGTCCAATTCCTCTTCCAAACCTATCTCCGAACCAAGAAGAAACTCAGGTAAGGCCTTGTTCTGGGTACTTTAACAACATATTCTGAGGTTTTTGTGCTTGTCATACCTACAGCTCCTTGAAATACTGCGGGTATCATAGACGTTCACAGGAGTAGCAATACATTTCTGCTCTGCATTGGAATCCCATCTTAAAGAAATGTGAGAGAGGAAGGAGGGTCATGTGTAACCTGACAGTTTGCTGCCTCTCCCAGCTGTCTGTTGTTTCGGTGGTAGTGGATTGGGCATGGAAAGGCTTTCATGGATTTAAAGGCAGCAAGCTGTTCCCAAATACTTCTCAAGTGTTTTTGTCTTAAGCCATCTAAAGGTTCAATTAAAGTAAAAATTCTTTCTATTTGGCAAACAAGAAACATGGCTTAGGTTTTGGAGGTGTTTTTTCTCTTTCATTACTGACAGTTGTCCCTGTTTTGTTAAAGGGCTGATACAGAAGAATGGATTGCCACCATAGATGCACTGCTCTCCAAAAGCATTGATGCTTGTCAGTGGCTGGTTGAATATTTTGTCGGGCCAGAGGGCCGGGAGCTTGTAAAGTAAGTACTGGGAATTCTGTCCTAGGTGTTTTGTGTCTCATGTATGGATAAAGCTTCCTAATAACATGATCTGGCCTGTACTGATGTATTCCCAAAGAGCTGACTGTACACATTCTTTAAATAGACACTCTAGATAATCACTTAGGTTTTTATTTCTAGTATTTTCTCTGATTGTGCAGCTTTCTGAGTAATTCTGAAAATCTAATAAAATAGTGCAGCATACATGGAGGAGGATGCAGTTGTTTAATTCAGTGGAGTGCCTTGCAATGTGTTTAACTTCATGTCTAGTCACTTCTGCAAGTGGTGGGAAAGGAGAACGTGGTGGAAGTGTTTGGGTAAGGTAAGTTAAATACTTAGCTGACAAAGATCACAGATAAACTGGAAAGAATTTTTCCCACCAAGCTCAAGATCAGCTAATAGGTGTTTTGAAAACACCTAAGACAAATTATTGGAGATCTGACACAGTTAGACAGGTGTGTCAATGTAAAGAAAATTTTATCTTTGAAGTTGCATTGAAAGACAGGATCCTATGTTAGCTTTTAGTTTTAGCTTTTTTGTTACTTGAATTAATAATATAAAACATTATAGGCCTTACTAGTGACAAGCAGGAGCGCAGGAAAATAAGTTAAAAGCTTATCCACAGAAATACAAGACAGGAAGTGTCTGGACAGTTACCCTTTTTAAAATAATAAACACCACGCTTAATCATAGTAACCGTGTGTACACGTTGATTCCAGTTCTCTTTGCAGCTTCACCTTTTATCTTCCAGGACTTTCCTCCTGGAATGCAGTGTAAGAGAGGTGCGAGTTGCTGTAGCCACTGTTCTTGAAAAAACCCTCGACAGTGCCTTGCTTTATCAGGAGAAGGTTAGTGTCACCTCATCACCAATGATCCTGTTGGTTGTCTCTACCTAATGGTTCTTGCTGTGTTTGCAGACAATGCTGTGTGATTTGTAAATGACAAGGTGAAGGGCTTTTGTCTTGATCATGCTTGTAGCTCTTCATTTCTTGAATAGGTTAATGCTTGTCTGTTCCTAACCTTGGAGGTAACACGCTGCTGTAATTCTCAGAATTTAAGTTCAAAGTATTACTTACAAACAATTCTGTACGATTTCAGCTTGTCTTATAGACTGGTATCACATATTCTTTTAATAGTTTGGAAAGAGTGTTTTCTTAAGGTTTATTATCTCTTTCTGATTCCAGAAATCAGCTTAATTTTTAACTGATTCTCCTTCCTCACTCAATCAGAAGCCTGTAGCAGTAGTAACTGAGTTACCTTGTTCCAGAGAGAGACCCTAAGTATGGTTACTGTTAAAGGTTTAATTTTCTATTGGAAAATCTTGGCAAGTAAGTTTGGGAAGTGCAGCTTTGTTACATTTTGCTGATCTTAATATTCAAGGAAAACCCAGCAGGAAATTTGTGAAAAGGAGTCATTTGTAGAATGTTTGAGATTTACTTATTTCCCTTGGGATACCTGAACCAAATCATTTGTATTAAGAGAACTCAAATGGAAGTGTTACCTGTGATCTGGCATGTTCCTGTAGGTTGTCAGTGGGGGCTTGGACACTTCTAAATGTCCAAGTCTTGTTTAGTCTGAAGTAATTTTTTTTTTACATGAAATTTTAATATTTGATGCGATAGAATGTTTTTTCTATCCAGTTTCTGGGATCTATCTATTGTTTTTCATCCAGTGTCATGGTTAGAAGGCACTACTGTTGTATAGGCTTCTGTTAAGAAAGTTTGTCATATTTATAGCTTTAAGGAAAGATTGCTATGAGGTCCTACAAGCTGAATACAGTAGTAGAGAGATGAACATTTACAATGTAGTTTGATAATTTTTGGTTACTTCCTCTTGGCTGTTAGTTGCTATCTGTTAACTGAGATGTAATACATTATATACCAGTGTGTATACCCTTAGTGTGCTTTCATGCAAACTAAACACTAACATTGCTTTTTGTATAGCCGAGTGTGATAGTATGCTAACATGAGACCTTGAGTGACAGTTTACTTCTAATCTCGTTTGTTTTGCACTACTATAATGACTGGAACATTTGAACATCAGTCTGAGGAGTAATTTGAATTGCTTTAAAAATATTGCAAACTTAATGTAACTGCTGAGTTCCACCTCTTGGATTAAGTTACCTACATGCCAATGCTTTCATTACTTTCCTGTTTAATATATGCAGCATTCATTCAGAAGAGTTAAAAATGGAAAGGCTGCAATGCTATTGTTGGCTATTGATATTCATCCCATCTGGCCACACATATGATTTTGTTAACCATACCTTAACTGACGTGTGAAACACTTTTGTTTTTTAAGCAGTAGACAACTCTTTACATTCAAATTAATATTTTTTTCACAGTTAAAAAGTCTACATCAATTATTGGAGGTGCTACTTGCTCTACTGGATAAAGATGTACCTGAAAACTGTAAAAACTGTGCTCAGTACTTTTTGCTATTCAATAACTTTGTACAGAAGGTAAGAAACCATTGTTTTTTCATGCCATTTTAATTTTAAAGGACAATAGTAAAGCAGCTAGTCAACCATATTCATAGAAAGTTTAAGCAGTACAGTGAAACTCTTCCAGAACTTTTATTAGAGTACTTTTTTTTTTGTTTGTTTTTTGTTTTTTTTTAAGTAAATGGCTTTGAACACTGGATTAGGATAAAATCACACAAAAATATACCAGCAAAGTATACCAATTGAAGATGTCGTTTCCATTTTGCATTTCTGTTTTGGAGGGTTGTTCTTGGCTGTTCTTAAAAATAAAAATAAATATAAAAATAAAAAAAAGAAAATCCGGTGTTCAGGATTTTTGTCGTCTAGGAAGCAGAATAACTGACTGGACTGGACTGTTCACCCTCGTATGTTTTCTCTCTATTTGCCTGTTCTTTTTTTCCTTCTTTTTTTCTTCTTTGCTTTTATTTTTTTTAATGACACTTATTTTGCATATGCTGATTCTGGTCTGGTTTATATAATGTGCTCTATATAATGAGACAGCATTTTAGAGGTGTACCCTATTGATCTCTGTGATATTTTTTTTTTCTTTTTTTTTTTAGAGTGGAAAATGCAATTTTTAGCCTATGCATTTTACTTTTGTTCCCTAGAGCGCTAATTCTTTACCTGCACAGGAATGTAACTTTTTGTTGTTGTCTGAACAGCAGGGTATAAGGGCTAGCAGTCTTCTTCTCAGACACTCTGCTTTGAGGCACATGATCAACTTTCTCCTTGGCCCCAACCGGCAAAGTAATCAGGTAAAGTTTAAGTAGCACGTGTTATGCTGTAGTTTGTCCATCCCCGTGTTTTTTGTGATGCTTAAATTAAGGATAAATACTTTTACTGTGGCAGGATAGACTAATCCTTGGATTATTCTGTAAACTTCATGCAAGTCTTAGTCTACCTATGAGTAGTTAGCATGGAAATAGCTGTTTTGGCAGAAGTGAGCATCATGGGTTTGCTAATAAAATTTTCACCAACTTCAAAGTGTTAGAACATGGTGGTGGACTGTTAAGGACATTGCTTTGTTTTCACTTAACAGAAGTTGACTAAATCAACCAATCAAAAGTTAATTACATCTCTCCTTTGGCTCAAGCAGAATCGCAGGTGGAGTTCAGCACAAGCACGAGAGTTTGGATATCTTCACAATACTGTAGCACTACTTGTTTTGCACTCTGACGTCTCCTCACAAAGAAATGTTGGTAAGAATTGTGGTTTTGCCTTTTGGTGACTTTGTATTTCAGTTACTTTGACTGGAATTAACTTAATATCAGTGAGGAAAATACAGTAACTTTGAATTTAAGGCAGTAATGGTTAGCATACATTTTATTACTTTTTATTTTGCTGTAAATGTACAGAGAGGCTGTGGCAAACAGATAGTATTACAGGCACTCGGCAGGGTGGGGAGGAATCTTGATGTTAACATTATTGTGCCTTCCCCCCTCCCCCATATGCCTAAAAGGTCTTTCCTCATGTGAACGGATCAAGCTGTGTCATTGTTGGCTGGAACAGACTTGCAGCCTAACAGGCTGTATTTTGCTTAGACTTGTTATGCCTTTTGCTAATCTGAAGCGGGGAATATTTAGACTGAGCCACTGAATAGCAAGCAATGAAATATGCTCCTAGATATTTCTTACAAGAGGCAGAAATATCCAAATAAAGATAATAAAGGAATAAGTTGACATCCTCAGTTCCCTGAAGGAGGAAGTTAAAGCTGTCTTTTTAAAAGAATAACTTGATTTCTGTCTAGGGTTAAAAGTTTCTGGAGTTAGAGGCAGTCAAAAATCATAAAGCAAAAGAATGATGATAAACGTTCTGAATATGATGAATGTGCAACAGTGATTGGGACTGAAACTAAAGCTCAAAGTACTGATAGGAAATATGTTCATATTGCTTTGACTTCTTGCAGTTCGTTTGCCTATGTTGTCACCAAAGTAAATGACAATTCGCTGTGCAAGAGATTGTTGTTTGGAGTGGTACCATACAAGCTATAAGCTAGTTGAGATGAATGTCATTAGAGATTAGATGGTGCCAAATGAGCAGCAGTGTCTTCAAGGTGTATAGAACAAACTAATTTATTAGTGGATTGTTTTTGTATTTGCTATTATAGCTCCTGGTCTCTTTAAGCAGCGTCCACCTCTAAGCATCACCACTTCAGGTCCACTTTTGACACTCCATGAAGAAGTGGAAGCCTTGTTATTCCTGTCTGAGGGAAAACCCTACTTAATGGAGGTATCTGTTCTAAATTCTGCCCTGCTTGAACCTAAAAGCTGGTCTGATGTGATTTCTTGGAAGTATCCTTACATGAAAAACAGTGAATATTAAAAAGTAGCCAGCTGGGGAGTATATGGTTATTATTTTGAGCCTAAACAAGAAAGTACCTTTGGTTTCTTCTTGACCCCTTCTTGTTCTAGTATATCCCTAAATGTAGGGCTCTGGTTTGAGAGTTTATGAAGTTAGCAAATGCAGCTGAACACATTTTGCAAGTGCCCATGCAGTCAGTTACCATGTCAGCTGGAGGTGCTAACTTGAATTGCTCTGACTTAATGGATCACACCTGACCAGACCCTTGGAGGTGGGCAGCAGGAGCTGAATGGAGTGCTATGAGGGCAGGGGTTCAGCTCGCTGGGCCATGCAGGTCTGGGAGAAAAAGCTGTATCCTTCCTGAAAAAGACTAACATTCTGTTACAAAGTTACTTTTTCAGATGCAGCCATGCAATTATTTTATTGTTTGCACTTTTCCATTAGGTGATGTATGCGTTACGAGAGCTAACTGGATCTCTGTCGGTTCTCATTGAGATGGTGGTGTACTGCTGCTTTTGTAATGAGCACTTTTCCTTTACTGTGCTACACTTCATCAAGGTAGGGAGATAATCAAGATAAGCTTTTTGCATTAAGTGTTTCTTTTGGGCTTTGGTCATGCTCTGTGTTGTGGGTTATAATGGCACTGGGATCTGCAGAACAGTCAGCACAGTTTGTTGGATTTGGCAGGGGCATTGGTGGGTTTGCTTTTACTGTTTAAAACAACAAATTTTCAAAAATCTGTAAAGCTGTCTTGTAATTCTTTGTGTCATCAACAGATTTTACTGTCTAAGTAACTTTGTATTTCTTACGTGCAGACTCAGCTGGAAACTGCTCCACCTCATGAACTGAAAAACATATTCCAGTTACTCCATGAGATACTGGTAGGTGAAGGGTAAAGACTTGTACAGGATAGATTTTGCATCAATGCATAATGAAAAAAGTCAGGACTGCATCAGTAATTTCAACACCCACATATCTTTTAATCCTTCGGTTTGGAGCTTGTATTACTTTTTAAATTGCTGTCTTGTGAAGTTTCATATATCATCAGATTATCAAGTCTTATTTGGTTTTCATGTTGAGGTGGTTAAAACCATTCCATAGAATAGGTACAGGTATAACACACAACTTAGGTTGATCTTTTTCTTTTCTAACAGGTTATTGAAGACCCATTACAAGTAGAACGCATCAAATTTGCCTTTGAAACTGAAAATGGATTAATAGGCAAGTAAGCCAGTGGGTGAACGCTCCTGTCTCCTACTGACCCTTATGTTGATGATGGTTCCTATCATCTCCTAGTTTCTAATCCTTCTAAACTGTTTTAATTCTCAAGGAAAACAACTCGATACATTTGATTTAGCCACCACCACACCAAAAACGCTCTAAGAAAATCCAAAATAAGCATTAGAATATTACAGTAACAGCAAACTGGAAAGGAATTTAACTGGCAAAAATGAATTATCTCCAACAACAGCAGTCAGTGAACCCAGAGAAGAGTGGCACTTACGTACTTAAAAAGTGACATTAAGGAACCTTAACCAAGAGGTTGACAGGAGAGCTAACTTTTTTAAATAAGAAGCAGATCATGGTGTATACATAATACGAAGAAAAAAAAAAAAGCGCCTTGGATTAACATAAGAGTAGCTCTATGAATCTTGTAACCTTAAAAATTAATTTTTATTTCCTACGTATCTCAAGAAATCGCCAATCTTTTTGTTTTGTCAGCATCCTGATTGCCCTAAAAAGAAACTGGTTCAGCATGGAAGGATGCTAATACTACTAACTGCAGGGATAGCCTCATCATCTGACAGGTGGCTCCCATTTGTTGCTGCTCATACAAAGTGTTGTCTCTCCTGCTGATACAGAAACTTCACTGAAGTGAGGTTACTAAAGCATTCAAAGGCAACAGAAAAGTCTCAGAGGTGATGAGAGCTTACTTCATATGAATCAAAAGAGGCTTTGTGTGCAAGAGAAGTGTGGGGTGGCCACATGCTGCTCAAAGAGCACCTCCGATGAGTTAGTGCAGCTTGAGCATGTCTTTCGTAGCTGTTTGGATGAGGAGCTGCTTCAGATTGTGGCTTTCACCTTTAAATTGTTTTGGATTCTGTTTTAGTGAGAAGGAATATTTAGCTTTGTTCTTTATTTCTATCTTATACTTCAGTGCTCTTCTGTTTAGTAGTTTCCATGTATAACTGACAGAAGAGAAGATAATATGCAGCAGTGTAAGAGAATAGCTAAGTGGTTATTTTATTTCTGGGTAAATTGGTCCCACTTGGACCAATTCTATTCTGTAACTTGGGCAATACGTGACCTCTTTTCCTCTACGGAGGAGAGGTGCAGTTATTCAATTGGATTTTTATGTCGAAGGCTTCAAGAACTGCTGTGAGTTTTGGGAGTGAAAGTTGTGGTTTTATCTTGGAGTTTCCTTGCAACAGCACCGAACAGCATCCAGTCTCACTGCACGTGGACCATGAGCTATCTGTCATATTGGCTAGTTTTACTCCGAGAAATGAAATCAGCAAATAATAGTTTTCTGTGGTCCTCCATAGGGTGTTTGTGCATAATTTGCTGTAATTTTATCGTCTGCTGTGTTTCGACAGTAGAACAGGCAACATGCTGTTCCCTAGCAATTATTTGCCAACTTTAGAGGTTTCACCACAGTGTTCTTCACCGACTGCTGTAGACAGAGCAACTTTTGAGTGGCAAATCTGATTGCGGCAGCTCCATGGAAATATTTGTGCTTCTCCTCAGTCAACAAATTTTGTTAAAAGATGTGGGAATTCACGGTATAGAAAATTTCCTGGTAGGAATGGCCTGGGGTTTTGCCCAAGTCTCCCATAGAAGAGGAGGCATGGCTGCTGAATTCTGCTATGCTTGTTTGTGTGAAGAAGCTTTAAACATTCTTCTAGATTTGCAAATTTTGATCCAGGTGGAAGCTGGTCATCTGGTCCGTTTATGGGGGTTTCAAACAGGTGGTTTTTTTTCTTCGGATAGATGTAACCATAGCGATTATCTAACATAGAATGTATTATAAGAAGAATAACTGCATTAGGAGAGGACTGTTTAAAATTCAGGTACCACATTTGAAAGAATTACTGCATTTTCACTTTGATCTATTTTTAATCCAATAGAGTTGTGGAAGTACTCAAAACTGCCAGCAGTACAGCAGTGTGTTTAACACAAATACTCATGCTAATAACATCTGTAGAAATAACTTCTACCACCTAAGTTAAAATTTTAGCTTTATCTTTGTTATGTTTTCAGACTGGCTGGTACGCAGAAATCTGAATCGTGGTTTTTAATCTGTGTGTTTCTCCCCACAGCGTTGATGCACCACAGCAACCATGTGGACAGCAGCCGTTGTTACCAGTGTGTCAAGTTCCTTGTTACTTTGGCGCAGAAGTGAGTAATAGGAGTTTTGGAGTTTAACCTCATCCCTACCTTAAGCACCTCTGACTAGGCTGCTACTCTTTCTACTCTTGATCAGCTTTATCTTTTGTTACCGTGATATAAGTGGTGCTCAAAGGTCTTGATAGTACATGTGTCAGTATGAAGTGAAATCTTTACTGATTAGTGCCTGAGATGGATTTCTCATATAACAACGATAATTGCTGTTTATAAAGGCAAAGGTCAGCTACATGCTGTAGAGCAGGAGCCTAGCATTAAGACCAAGATAAATGCAAGGAAACTGTCCCAGATTTTTGAAATATTATGATTCCTAAATTCTCTTTGTTTAGAACTTGTTTAGATCTTTAGAACGATAAAGCATAGTTCTGAAATATATGAATCTGTGTAGTAGACTACTTTGTGTAAACTTTACTAGGCATTATTGCTCTTGCTAATTCAGTTAATAACAGGGCTGTACGGTTTAAGTTGTAGTTTGCAGTGATAACAGTGCACACAGAGGGCAGCAGCACAAAGAGAGAGAAGTCTTTGGATTTTTTTTTTTTAAGTTTGCCAGAATGCTTTGCTCATGACTAATGAATATAATTCCAATTTCCAAGGTGCCCTACTGCAAAAGATTATTTCAAGGAGAATTCCCACCACTGGAGTTGGGCTGTGCAGTGGCTACAGAAAAAGGTAATTTGGCTGTAACTTTACAGAGAAACTGTCGCTTAGTTTACAATGAGAGTTATGAAATCTGCATCCTCTATATGGCTCTCTGAGATGACTGTAAAGACAAAATACAAACAACTTTTTTTGTTGTTTTTTTTTTTTTTTTACAAGGACAGTTTGGATGCAGCTAAATCTGCTGCATGCAAGAACTTCAGTAGGCCCCCACATGTTTCAGGCATAGATGCGTGTACAGTGAATAAAACCAAGCGTGAATAGTCGTAATGATTATTTCTTGCCATGTGGGAATTTTTCAGTGCCACTGTATTTGTGTTAGAAGGTTTCGCTTTTTTTAAAAAGCAGTTTTCCTTTGCCTGTGTGTTGATGCGAGACAATGCATAAATGAGTGGATTCCTTACAGAATCTTTGCAGCTTTGCACAAAACATAGCTGTTGACAGATACAGCTTTTTCCTCCCACGTGTGTAGTTTTTATTCTTCCCTCTAAACGTAGGTTGGCCAATGCATCCTTAATAAATACCCAAGGACACTTTGGAAACGTAAAGCTCAGTGGAATTGGCCCAGGTTTGCCTACAGTCAAGCAGGGCCACGCTTGATCTCCCATCGCCGTGTGTACAAACAGGATAGTATCCCAGCTCCAGGCTGCCTTTCTGTACTGACAGCTGCTGCCAGGCAGATGTCAGATGCATAAACTAGTATTGTACTGTACACTGGAAGCAGAATTAGTGGGATGCAGCTGGCAGAACTTGTTGCTACTCTGCTCTCAAAACACAGCTAACTGACAGGTCTGATAGTCCTGCTGTACCCGTTTTTACTTTGTACTGGCTCATGTAAACCCTGAATCCAACACTCTTCAGCCGGCATCCAGTAACTTGCATGCATATACAGTTACCAAATAAAGGGAATTGGTTGCTAGTTTTCAGCCCCTCTAACTGTTCTGGCTGCATTAAAAGTGCATGCTTGTCTGTGCCCCAGATCTCCAGCTCATTGCCAAAGGATTCAGGAAGCTTGTTCCAGGCTTGTTAGTTCACCTACCATTGCAAGGGGATGAGGCTTTACACATGTAAAACTTGTATGGCAATTTTATGGCTTTCTTGGCTTTTTATGCAGATGTCTGAACATTATTGGGCTCCACAGAGTAATGTATCCAATGAAACTTCGACTGCAAAAACCTTCCAGCGCACTATTTCAGCACAGGTACGTGTCAGTCTTGGGAGACGATGTTAAACTTCTTTTATTTCCTTTTTTGCTTTTCAGTTAGCATCTTTGGTTTTGGCAACTTTAGCGTATGCCAGTGCACTTAAGACCGTTCTTCCTTTAGAAGCCCCGACCCTGTGGCTGTTCCTGAAAGAAACTAACCCTTGAATGATATTAGTCAATACCACACAATTACCTGTGGTGACTCAGCTATCCCAGGACAGTGGCTATATTGTTTCAGAATCAACTTTAAAAAAATAAATAAATAAAGGTATTGCCATGGCCCCTGACACTCTCTTGGACTGTTTCCAATTCAGGACACGCTGGCCTATGCCACAGCCTTGCTGAACGAGAAAGATCAGTCTGGAAGCAGTAACGGGTCAGAAAGTAGTCCAGCCAACGAGAATGGAGAGAGACATCTGCAGCAGGTAACAATAACATTAAGGGCATGTTTATCTTCTGTTGTGTTGCTTTGTTAGACAGCTTGTTCCTGGGGTTCGAGTCAGAACCATCACTGAGCATAGACACGATAATTGTGCACCTTACAGAAGTAACATGCCATATCTTTCTCTCCCCATCCCTTCTGTGTATTGAAAGGGCTCAGAGTCTCCTATGATGATTGGTGAGCCTAAAAGTGACCTTGATGATGTTGACCCGTAGAGGATACCTGTGAACACAAGAACAGATCAACTCAAACATTTAATGCCTGGTACCTACTGAAACTGGAGTCCCGTTGCTTATGCCGTTAGAAGAGTCTGGAAGAGAAGTGGCTTTATAGGATTGGAGGCAATGCTGGAGGAGATTGTTTCCCTGAAAGCTAAAAGCATTTTTTAGCCACAAAGGCTTCAGATCAATAAATGCTCTAGAAAACTGCATCTCCACCTGCAGTAGCTTGTGACAGTCTGGACACCGAAAACAGTTTGTCAAGAAGATTTTATCAAATACACAAACGCTAGTGGTTGAATTTTTATGTGAACATTAAATGAGTGAATGTAAAACTGTTGCTTTTCTGTGATGCTGCAAAAAAATTCTTTTGGTTTTTATACAGGAAAAAAAAACAACAGATTGCCCTTATGTATGGAGGGCAAATTTTTAATCTTTCTGATAATATTGAATAGGAATATTCAAATTTCTGTAAAGATGTGTGATGACTTACATTTCATTGTAAAATATTAGTTAAAGAATGGGTTTACATAAGGACTTCTGTATTTAATATGTCTCCCTGCTAATTTGTAAAGCTCTTTATGAGAAGGATTGGCAAGATGGCTCTGTAAGGAGAGTGATTCCTTACGGAATGGTTCGGTCAAGGAGCTCTGGAATGGGTCATCTTCTCTGATACCCTTTGAAAAACCACAGACAACTGGGAAGGGCAATAAAAGAAAAGCTTTGTTCTCTAGGTATGCGAGTGTTCATTATTAAAGGATGTTGGTGGATTAAAAAAAAAAAGTTAATGAGTAGTTTAAAAGAAAAAAAGCACTTTAAGATGGAATTCTGTTGCAGTTTTACTCATTAAATTTTTTTTAACCTTTGGAGACATATTGAATAAATCGTAGTCTCAATCATGTGATCTGCAATCACTTGCTTATGCTTTGAAATTACTGAGAAAGTTGGTATTGGTTGTATATGATGAATAATTCCTTGAGTGAGTTGGGACACTGTTGTGCAGATTTTATAGCAATTTTAACACGGGGAAAGAATGATTTGGCTTTGTTTGTATTTTCACTTGACCAGGCAACGTTTAAAATATCACAGTTCTTTTGATTTGCTCATAAGATTGGAGCACAGTTTTGTTTTCCATGTCAAGTGCAGTTCAGTGATTTCTGGCTCTGGATACTAGCTTCTGTTGTGCCAACCAACTCCTCGTCTTTTGTACATTTTGCGTTTGTCACATTTTCTGCACTGCTTTTTGCCTTTATTTATGGATTCTGCCTTACTTTAAAAGAAATTATATAACAAACATGCACAGAAATGGGGGACATCTTAAGGAGTGCCTGGGTACCTCCAGAATAGATAAATTTGCCAAGTTAAAGGCACAACCAGCCAAAAAGTGCCTTTTTTTTCTTTTTACATACTGTTGCTGAAACAAGAAGCAGCAGACAGCTTTTCACTGTTGTGCACTAATATTGAAATTAACCAGTCATTTCACTGTTGGAAGTAAACATCTGATCTGATTTCAGCTGTACAGCTTTATAACTTATTGCGGGTTAAGAGAGCCGTTGTCATAAATTGCGCGTGCGAAGAAGTAAGGGTGGCATTGTAGTGAATCTTTCACTTTCTTTTCCAAACAATGTCTTCATAGACACATGGCAGAGTTAGCATTTTATAAATGTTTCTGATAATGTGCTGGGACATTTTAAATGTGATGTTTTAAATTAATTTTGAATAAACCATTTCTTACGGATACCCCTTCTTCCTTCCCCCATCCCTAATACTTTGTTAATGGGTCATAAATCATCACAAGAAGTCAGTACACAGCGGTGATGGTGATGGAAGAAGCTGGTAATGTTCCTATGGGTTGCCGCCACTTGTCGCTTCAGGTTCCTGTTATTTCCTATGGAAACGACGTCCTCGATTACTGCAGGCCCAGAGAAGCATTGATAAGAGAATTGCATCAGGATGGCTCATCACCACTGTATACTTGAAACCAATACAAACTTTTTCATGGTTCTGCTCACGCTTGTACAAAGTCAGTGGTTATAATTTGCAATAAGATGATACTTGGTCAATTATTTTTTGTTTCCAGCTGCTGTCATTTGAACCTGCTGAAGATTATTTTTTGGAAAATAGAGTTCAACAAAACTAGTTTTTGTGTAAATTGTGATGCATTTCTATGTTGTAATTTTTACTGCCAATCTTTTTGGATGAAAATGTTTTTATACAGCTTACAAAATGTTCAGTGAAGAGCAGCCGCAGCCTGCCTGTGAGCATTCGGGAAGATATTGTCCGATTAATACGTAGACATTTGGCACTGGAAAAATAGGCAGTCTTGATGAACAGTCTTGGGATTCCTGGTCAATGGAATAAAGTTATTCCTTTCACAGAAAACTAGTGTAATCTTTAGACTGCACATACACTGCTACGCTGTTGTCTTGTTGATCCTCTTATCTTGAAACTTCTTAGGCCAGTCCTGCAGATAAGCTCTGAGAGGTTGCCCCGATTGCCACTTTGGCTCCTGTCCAGAGTAAATCAAAGCAGCTGAATGGCCCCCGGAGCTACGCCGCTGTATATCCTTATGCCATGGCATGTTCTCACGCGCTGTCAGATTTGTATCTGTGTGCGGTTTCTTCTCCTGACCTTCTTAGCAGAATGATTTACCCTGGCTACGCTTGCAGTCATGGATTAGACCGGCTTTTATATGTCAGATAGCAAGATTTGCAGGCGATCTGGACTTGAGTTAATACTGCCTTTTCTGTTGGTGCGAGGTGCGGAAAGCTGGACACGTAGCAGTGCCCCGGTGCTGGTATTGCCCTGCTCACCTGTCTGCTGCCTTCGTAAGCAGAACTAGGAGCTACAACCAGGGCTGCTGTCCCGGTTCTGCCTCCCTGACAGGTGCCTTTGTCCTCCGCTCTAAGGACAAAGACTTTTACATTTCAAGCATGACCCAGCCTGTGCTCTCCACTGGCAGTGCCGGTCCTGGGAGCGGGGACTGGGTGTTGCAAACAGTGTGCGGGCGGGACTGTCCGCAGCGTACCTGGGATCAACGCTGCTTTCTCCTGAATGAGAGGGGCTTTTCTGCCTACCCACATACAAGATACTAAGCGAGGGCTAATCTTCTTTTAATAGTTTCCTTCCACCAGGCTTACACATGCTTGAACTAAGCCGTGAAAGCTGTATCTAGCTTACCGTGCATGGAACGTGCTCACACCTTCTGCTGGGAGCCGGCGGGGGAGCAGGCAGCAGGATCTTCCCTTCTTGCAGGGACGTCAGCAGAGGTGAAATACCTGATGCATGTTTTGAGAGGTTATGGCTGAAAAATTACCAGCTGTGTGAAAGCTGTTCACGAGCTCTTAGGCTAACATCCCTTTTTCTTTTCCCACTCTTTGTGCAAAATTCAGATTATAGCTGATAAAATTACGGGCTGTAATTTATATACATGTTATGTAACTACATCTTTAGATGAGGGTTGGGCTTTTGCCATCTTTAGGGTAACAAGTTAGAAATAATTTAAACCTTTCAGAGTGGTGCTTCCTACTGGCTCTCTGTCTTCTCTTGCCATTTAAAGCTGGAGTAACAGATCTGCAAGGGGCTTTTTGATAGGGAAAAACACCCAACCCAGAATAGCCGAGGTTTGACAGGCTAACCTTGTGCTGTGGTATCAAGCTTTCTTTTTTCATCTGTCCTCAGGTAACACAACGCAAATTATATACTGTAGTACCGCGAGGCTGCTAATCACCCAGAAAGAAGTGAGATACGGCTTTGGTGGCTTCTGGTACTTCTCAAGCCTTTCTCTGCTGCTGTGCGTCTCTAAGGATCTATGCTTTTGTCTTCTTTCTGGGGCTTCAACGCTTATCGAGTGAAGCCCAGTGTGATTAGCACCAGCAACAAAAAGCACAAGGGCGAGTTTCCCAAAGCTGCATGATGCTTTGTTTCCATAACTGGAAGCTCTTGTCCTACACCACTGTTTTAAAAACAAACTTCTGTTGTCGCATGTGCATGGGACAACAAGACTCGGTGCCTGGCGTCTGTGCCGGTCCCGGAGCTCAGGCCGGCTGTGGGCAAGGGGAGGGTGCCCACGCTGTCTGCGCTGACCTCTGAGGATGCCAGCGGTCGTCCAGGGGCACCTCCTGGACGTGGTGGCCTGTGGCTGGCTCGCTAACGAAGCAGAGCTCGTTTGGGGGAGCAGCATCCCTGCTGGACGGGTGCCAGCTCCCCCTTCCAGACTGGTTCCCCGTGGGGATGTACACGAAGCCAGACGATGGATCATATCTACTGAGCACTGGTCTATGAATTTTATTTTAAAAAGACATTTATAAAATGTTTATTTATAAAATTCCAAATAAATATTTAAGGTACAAATGTAAAAACCAAGGTACTATGAAAGCTTTTTCTTCTTTCACAGTTTGTTGTTTTGTTTTTTTTAAAAGGAATTACAGCCAGTTCTATGTGTCTTGGGAAGACCTGAAAGGGAAACTGTTAAAGCAATGCATAACACCAGCAGATCATTAACTTTGACTTAACAACAGAAAAAACACTAACAAAGCAGTAGCTGACTGTAGCAATGCAGATTAAAATCTAATTAAACAAGCAGACTGTTTAAAGTACAGCCCTTACACTTGACTAAAAAGTAAAGAAGTCTCCTAGGAACATGAGTAAACAATTATAAAACTGCCCAAAAATGGCTAAACTATGATTTTCCAGGTGCTAAGCGGCATTAGCTGACATCTAATGAGCAACTAACCAGGAAGAGAAAGGAGCAATCCTCGCCACAATGGTTTTTTTTTTTTAAAAGCTGGTGCTTTTGTCACATGCTGGGTGACAACACGAACAAACAGCCTCGAGACGGCTCATTACAGTCGGCGTATTTATAGAAAGACCCGGCGCGCGGCGGGGACAGGATGCCAGGATAACTCCTGTGACGGGGCAGTGCTCCGGCTGCTCCGAGAATTCTTGCAGAGCCCTCCGGGTCTCGGCCCCGCCGCGATACGAGAGCGCGATGAGCTCGGCCCGCGCCATCGCGGCAGCCCGACCGCGGAGATCGTCGGCAGCCGCGTGTCGGAGCGCGGACCGCGCTGGGAGCTCGGCCCCGCGAAGGTACCGAGCCGGCGACGCGGCGGTCCGGCGAGGCACCCGTCCCCGCCGTGCCGGGCGCGCCAGGCCGGGGCGGCCGCGTCTCCGGCTCGGCCCGTCCCTACTGCCGGCTCCGGCAGCAAATGGCGATGGCTGCGGCCACGCTGCTGCCCGGGACGCCGGCTGCCACGCAGGTATCGTCCACGGCGTAGGCTCCCATGGTGCCGGGGCTCCGGGAAAGGGCGTTACAGCCCGTCAGCGTCCAGCCGTCGTCGCAGGACACCGTCACCTAACGGGGGAGAAGAGGTCACCCTCCGCGGGGCGGCAAAGGGGCAGGGGGCCGCCCATCCCCGATGGTCCCCGGGGCTCAGGACGACGTGACCGACGTCACGCCGAGCCGCTGGACCCCAGCTCGGGGCGGGGGGGGGGGGGGGGGGTCCCATTACAGGCGGGCAACTGGGGACGCCGGTGAAGGGACCCGGGGTTGGGACGGCCGCGATGAGATGCCGAAGCCAACCCGACCCCCCCCCCACCACCATCAGGGTGGACGAGCGAAGGCGAGGACGGCCCGACGGCGGAGGAGCGCGCGCCGTCCCTACCTTCTCTGCGGAGCCCGGGGACGCGTGCTCCTTCACCCGGCACTCGAGGCCGGCGGCGGGGCAGCACGAGGCGACCGCCATCACCTCCGTCCCGCCGGCGCAGCGGCCGGGCCAGCTCCCCGGCCCCGCGACGGGCCTGCCGCCATCACCCAGCGCCGCGGCGGGGGAGCGGAAACTGCAGCCTGCCGAGGGGAGAGGGGCTGTCCGCACGGGATGGCCGCGGCAGCGTCCCACGGCACGCGCAGGCGCCGGGGGACGTCCCCGCTCAGCCTTCCCTGCCTCCCCCTTCCCCTGGCAGCTCCCCGGGTCTCGGAGTTTTTCTGGAAGAAACGCCCTCGGCCCATCAGCGCGTTGGCTCGAGGGTCTGTAACCCGCCGTGTCGGGCGTTACCGGTCAGCACGTGGTCCCGCGGGGAGCAGCCGGCCCCCTCGGCCGTCGGGGAGCCGGCGTCGATCCGGCACTCGGCCCTGGGCCACGTGCAGCACCTGGCGATGGCGTAGACACCCCGGCCGCGGAAAGCGTTGTGGGCCACGCACTGCTTCTGCCCGTCCTTGTCCTGCGCCCGGGGCAGCACGGTCTCACCGGGGGTGCTCGAGGGCCCGGGGACGCCCCTCCGAGGCCGGCGGGCACCCCAGGGGCAGGAGCGCTTCCATCTCCGCGCGCTCCGCTCACCTCCACGTGCTCCCCCAGCCGCCTGCCGCTGCGGGAGAAGCTGGAGCAGCTGAGCATCTCCTCGGCGCCGGCGCAGCGAGCCACGGCCGTGGCGTGCCGGGTGAGCCCCGAGCGCGCCGACCACACCGAGCGGCAGTACAGCCGCTCGTCTGCAACGGGGCGGACGGCGTCGGCGGTGGGGTGGGCACCCAGAGCCCACGGCACGGAGCGGGCCGCCAACGAGGGCTGGCGGGTCTCCCCCGCCACCCTCTGCGTGCGAACAGCCGCGCTTGGGCTCAGCCGTCCCCCGGCGCAGCTCGGGGAGGAGCGCGCCTCGCCGACGCGCTGCGCTTTCCACCCAGGCGCTTCTTTTCCCAGTAAGGGCAGAGCTCTGCTGGGCACCCAGCAGGCAGCCGAGGTCTTTACCTGCGCCCAGCCGGGCGGGCAGCCCGGCCACGCTGTTGGGCGTCTGGAGCCGCTGCTCCTCGGGGAACCAGACCATGTCCATGACATTCTTGGTGGCGAAGCGCAGGAGGTGCTGCCGGAGCTCGGCGAGGCTCAGCTGGGGCTCGGCGCTGAGCAGCATGGCGGCGATGCCTGCCGAGAGACCGGGGGACCGCGGTGAGAGCCGGGGGCCGCGCGCGACTCCCGTGAGCGACGCGAGTCCGGAGAGACACGAGGGGAATCGCTGCGGCCCGTTCACGCGCACGCACGGGACGCGGGAGCTCTGTGCGGGCTTGCGGCACCCAAACGCGCCAAAACCGCGGCACGCGAAAACGTCCCCGGCGCCGAGCCCCGCCTGCCACCCCGCAGCCCGGCTCGCCTGCCACGTGGGCGGCCGCCTGCGACGTCCCGCTCTGCGCCGTGAAGCACGTGCTGCAGTCGCTGGAGGCGCCGATGATGTCGTCCCCCGGGGCGAAGAGATCCACGCAGCGGCCGAAGTTGGTGCCCAGGGTGCCGATGGAGGCGGGCTGGTCCTCGCTGTCGGTGGCTCCGACCGTGATGACCTGCCGTGGCGGTGACGGATTGGGACGTGGGCGGGATGGGATGCGCGGCCCCAGCCCGCTCGGCTGACTCGGCGCTGGAGCGGATGAGCCTGGGGAGGTGGCGGCGTGTCCCCGCGCGTCCCCGCGCCTCAGGGAAACGACTCTCCCCCCCTCCGCCAGCCCGTA